>NC_084912.1:5619865-5919865 GCF_949316345.1 Pungitius pungitius | reverse complement strand
ACCACAACGTTGGACAGCAACGACACGACAATAATCCCTAAAACTAAAACCGAAGCTATTATGTCCAATGCGTCCATGGCGCGTCCCCTGAGATATCCTGACCTGTGATGAGTGCATCCGTCCTGATTCTTACTGTCATCGTGAGTTGTTGCCACAGCATGCGCGAGTCCAAAACATTGGCATGCTCAACCTCCCGATGTCTCCAAATGTCAATGGGCAAAGCGGTCCCTCCAATATCTTCCCATATGAAGTCGCGGCTAATTCATGGAGAAGCAATGCTCACCTGGTTAATATGAGAACATTAGAAATGCATTTTCATGGGAAAGGTCACAAAAGGATTTTTTTTTCTCCCGTCAGGCACTGCGGTAGTTTTCAGATCCCCTTCTTGTCTCTGGTGTGACTGCTTAGGGTTTCCTGGATGCGCAATTGCGCATCGACACGCTGCTCTGAAAGGGACATGAACGCACTTAAAGCTCTCGGGCTCTGCCGCTACTTATACTGTCTTCTCTGTCAGAGTCTAAAGCACGTTGGTGCATAGCTGTTCAAAAATAGCTTTCTTAGAGCAGAAAATAGAAACACCACGCACAATTGCGTGGTTGGTGGCAATGATGTCACGAGTATCACGTTGAATAGAGCAGATAATGCGATTGGTGCGAGTAATACCCTATTAAACGATCCACTTCACGCGTGTTAATGTCATGCAGTGTAACGTTGGAATATACATATTTTTTGAAAGTCAGTGTCAGACTACATAGAATCACCAACGACACTCAGCTGAAAAAAATGTACAGAGCCTCATTATTTATTGGTCAAAGCCTTATACGGACTCGGTGTAGCTGGACTCTTCCGTCCAGCTGAGCTCATGCAGTATAGGAAAACACCACCTCTGGTTTACCTGATAGGGATGCCATGGTGTGGTTTTTGACCCATGATAAACATTCTGATACTAGTGTTTATATGTCTATTCTCTCAGCAATATTTGTGCAAATACGAATTTACCATAATGACCAACTATATCCTGTCATTTCTGCAGGAGTATATGAATATATGGGTCACAAGGTCAAACATATTCAGTACAGTTAAAGTACTGTATTAGAATGATTACGTGCAAAACGGTAGCAAGTGATTTGATATTAATGATAGGACTACTCCTTATTATTAAGTTTATCAATCAATATAATTCTGGATGAAGTAGTCATTTTGGATGCTATAGTGAGGTAACGTGAACTGTGGTCACCATAAACGCGATGGGTCAACTGATTATCTTTTTATACACATAATTATCTAGCAAAAGCTGACGTGGCCACCAGCTGCGAGATATTGTCACAAACGAAGGTGCTTTTTGTGCGGATGGGATCATGTCTTGTTCGACAACGGACTCTCAAGATCTCAAACAAAAATTGGCCCAACGTATATGACCAAAGAGGCCACACAAACAAACAAGGAATTAATTAAGTATAGTAACAGCAGAACAGCAGTAAAATAACAGAACTAACCAGTATAACAACACGTTGATGACTCTCCTTGTATGCACTTGTATTGTCACTCGTCGGAAACTGTGAAAATGTCACAATATGTTAAATTGTTAGTTTTCTACACCCAAAGTCCAACATATTAACACTATTAAGGGCATATCAACACCACATATCAGCACCATTACGCATTATAACATTATTTTAAAATCCAAAGCAATGTGTAGTATTTTATAAAGTAGGTTAACATACATTTTGGAACCACAATCTTATTTACAAAAAGAATGTTTAACTATAGCTTTGAACAGAATGAGTCAAGTAGCATATGGAGGATATAGCATTGATAAATACAGTGCAGTAAACATGCTTTTCTCATGTTCATGTTCCACTAGATTAGAACAAACTGGACAAGTGTTTGATCCAGGTCTTATTCCATGACTCCAGCAGAGAGCCTGCTGATCCTCCTGCTGATGGGAGAAGACGTGAATAAATCACAGCAGTCATCCTGTAGAGCTGTGGAGGTGGGTGTTGGGATCTACGCTGTAAACTGAGCAGAACCTAAGCAGACCACCAAGACCAAGACTGTGATATATGGCCTTTATATTAGTAACATAGTTTCTACTTTTACCCACTCTTTGAGGGTAAAATAGTCACATTTAACACTGTCACAGACAATCTTGAATTTCAGCTCTTTGAAAAATTTCAGTTAACATGCTGGATGAGACCCCCGAGTAGGGATGAAAGTTAACGTACTCATTTGCAAAAAAAGATTTGCCTCAAATTAGTTCCAGGACCGAAATCATCATGGATGTGATCGATGTGCATAATTGATAGAGCTCTTTTCAGAGAAACTGGTCTATTTGTTATAGCCGTTCTCACGTGTTCAGCTGTCGAGCCCTCCTATAAATTAAATGATCAAACATGAAAAATTGCCAATCACTGGCTGCGCAGATTTTTAATTAATTCTCGAGAGAGACATACTTTTCCCTTCTGCCCTTTTCCACAAAGTGCAGGTTCAGAAACCAGATATCAAGGTTTCTGCAATGCTCCCCCAAATATAATGAGATTGAATTTGCCTTCAGAGTTAGACGTACTAACGTGAACATCTACACAGCCATTCATATACATTTTTTTTATAATTTGTACATACTATGTCTTGTCTGAATTTCATTGTGTTGCCACGGCAACGCAAGGAAACTATCCATGGTCGCATTGATATTCGCATTATCTCTGGTTGAATTAGTTTGATTTGGTTGCTTGGGGACAGCAGAATAAACTGTTAACACAACATTGTGATATTAAATTTCCATATGACTTTGTCACGGCAAACATATCAGAGAAAGAAATGTTGTGTTTAACATTATTATCAACCCCTAGCAGAGCCCCGTTATCATTCATTTGGAGTTGTGTTCGTTTGTTGTGTTTTTTACTCCCTTCTCAGCTCTGTTTTGGGCTCCATTTCGACTGAAATAAATGTCACATAAGCTGCTAAATGTCCTACTGTAGTTGTACAGCCTCCTGGTCATACTGGACTTTTGTGGAAGTTTAGCTGAAAGCAAGGCTGTGTTTAAAGTAGTGACATTTTAGAAGTTGCCATCAGCCTGCTAGAACAGGTTGAACATTTTATTTTTATATTTTGAATTTAAAGATTTGCTATACTTCACTAAATCTAACAGTGAGCATCTTCATCTGCTTTCCTCTTGCTCCGACTGTACCGCTGCTCCACGCTTGTAAAACAGAGTTTACTAAGTTCCCTCGTTAGAAGCAGAACCCCTTTCTTCTGCTTTTGCTGTAGATCTGAAGGCTTCTGGGGTTTTTTCTGTTGCACTAAACCTCAAATGGCTGGTTGTGTCTTGGCTGGACATAAATCCTCTCAGCGATTGCAGGCTCAGTTAATCGTACTGGGCCAGCTGCTTTGATGTCCTTTCTCTGATAATAACTGTGACATTGCTGCGCACAAGCATGACAGGAAGCAGCATTTATTTTACTTTAAATGGAGCAGGGAGTCATAATGAGGGATCCTGATGGCACATGTCGGGACCTTTTTTGATGTTTTGTGAAACTGGCTCGTTATTTAATATCTGACACATACAGCTTCAAATCTATGCGTGTGTTTCTGTAACCCTCGATTCTTGTGGAAATATGTTGATATTTATTACCGTAGTTTCTTCCTTTGACGATATCTGTCAGCTCTTGAAAGAAAACAAAATCAAAAAGTTAGTAAAGCAATAGTAGAGCAATAACACTAAACCGTATATGTATATGCGTGATGCGGACAGCAGTGCCAGCAATAGATGACTCAACCCTTTGGCTAAATAAACCAAGGCATGGCTGCAGCCCCAACTGGCTCATGCACAACCTCCGTGGATGTCCTTTCGTGTTATTCTTTGTTTGGACAGCCGTCTCACTTCTGTAGAGGAAGCTTCACGTCTATTGCCAAGCCGCTTGTCCTGTTTCATTATTCATACCTTAACACGTCAGTTTGGTTCATCAGAGGAGCCTCGGCTGAGTCATTGGTGCACATGTTTTTTTTATGCATTTCCGTCTTTTTTGAGGGGAGGGGGGGCGGGTTGTAACGACCCAACCAGCGGAGGCTAAAATATTAGTAGAAGGATGTTATTTATGTTATTAAATGTTCCTCTATAAATCAAAGGCTCCATATGGGGCCCTTTATATATTGTACACTGGTATTATGTTAATATTGCTGCTCTGAGGTAAAATGATGATGTTTCCTTTATTTAAGGTAAAAAATTTGATTGATGCTGTTGATTTCACACTTGCTGCTTATAATTTAACACTTCTGAAGTGCAGGGCCTATAATTATTTATAATCACCTGTCAAATGTTTTTCCTCATCTCTGTAAAGGAATAGTGAGACTTGGATCTCTTCCTGGCTTGTTTATTCAATCTTGTAAATAAGGATGCTTTAAATTGTGCAGCACTAGAAGTAATAGGTTTAACTTGGGTATTTTTTTCCCCCATAGACCAATGCAACATGTCCATTCTGAGTAGTACAGCTGGTACTCTCACAAAAAGAACACAAAAAGAATGAAAACTTGATATCCTTGATGAGGTGCAATACTTTATACCCCTGTGTCTTCCTTACCTCTGACCATTAAACCAAAGAGACAAGAAGGGATCGTGAGACTAAATGTGTAAAAAAAAAAACACTGTTACAAAGCAGCGGCACCAATGACTATACCCCCACACTGTCTGGGGTGTGGGTGGATGGATGTGCCGATTAGTCCGTTCCGTGACAGTTGGGACTGCTGCTGCTACAATGAATTACGTTCACATACAGCGGCCTGCGCATGCGCTGATGCTGACGGGCAAGGAGCTTTATTTAGTACAACACATTTGATACAGCGCTTCCCTCTAGTGGATGGAAACATGTATCAAGTGAAATAGCATCTTCTGTTGACTGAAAAAAAAACTATGACATAATACTGCACATTAATATTACCAAAGAATTGTTAGCAGTGGGTAAATATTTTATACTAATCTTAGAATAGGATTGAGCAAAGAATTTGTGCAGTTACATGGAATTTGACTCATTACAACAGGGAAATATAGGTGAAAAATAAAGAGCTGAGAATAGCTGTGCATATGAATATGAATATGCATACTATATAGATATAAGTAAATAGTTGCAATGGTAAGTCAAACTAACAAGTGTTGTGTATATTGTTATCCATACTCAGTGTGCAGAAATACTGGGTATAAATGGAATGCATGTTCATGTAGGTAAAGATGAATATAGATGTATGTATAGCATGTGTTTATATAGTGACAGATGATATGTTTATGCATTAAAAAACAATACATAATAATGGCAGCAGTAGACATTTTGACAGTGTATGAGTGACTGCCTGCGGGAAGACGCTGTGTTCCTGTTTGTTTTGTCAGAGGGGTAAAAGTAATAGTAATACTAATAAGATAACCTGCCCAACAATTTCAATTACATCCAAACATATGTAGTTGTCAATTAATCCGATCGCTTCGCACCATTCCTACCAGTCGACTCTGACAGGAAGTGTGCGGGGGAACGTATTTCCCGGAGCACTTCTGGTCCTTGTGGTGGTCGTGTCCTCTTTCGACCGGAGGAGGGCGCCCTCTGCGCTCAGTACGCTCGGCCAGCCCGAACCTCGACCCGGAGGAGGTGTGAGCGGATGCTGCCGCGTGTTGTCCGAGCCGTTTCATTAAAGTGACGTCAGTGGCCCTCCGTCAGCGGTCAGGGCCCCAGATGCTTTGCCCCGTGGGGGCCAAGTCACCGACGGAATGCAGAAGTGGTGAACAAACTTTGCCAAAATGTTTTTTTTTGTAAGCTGCTCGTTGAGTAAAACACCTTTTGTGTTTTTAAAGGAGTGTTTCATAACAACCCATAACGCTGGGATGAAATATGTGGGTTGTGAGATTTGAATCAAAATATACATTTTCTTCTTTACAGGAACATAACAACCCAATTTTTGGCGAGGGATGTTATCGACAATGTTTGACACCTTTTCTCCTCGTGTTATTTACCATTGCAGATAATCCGTGAGTGTTGAAGCGTACTCACAATAGGACGGATGATGAATTTAAGGTTTTTCAAACAGTTTACCTTCCTGTGCCAAGTAGAGGCATCAGTGTGTGAATTCCCCCATTTTTGATTTAACATCTAGGATAGCAGATGTCATGTTTTTTCATATGCTACTAAAGCAATTTCCTAATTTCCCAAGTTTGAAACCTTTCCTTTAACTGTATTGCAAAGACCCCCCCCCCCCAAAAAAAGAAAATATCTGATCTCTTAAAGCGTCTTATACACTGAGGGCCAATCTTCTTCTCTTCTCTGCTGTCTCTCCATTGTGAGCGACACATGCTACGCCTCAGACGGCCACTCGGCCAGACCAGGAATCCGAATCGCATCTGGGGGTCAAAACCACGACGCACCCCATTGGCTTCCCTCCATTAAAGGCCTATTTAGCGTACCGCCGATGGCAGTAAAGAGATAGCTGGGCTTTTTATACCTTATGACGGGATACGTTAGCAGGTAATGTCTTTAAAGAGGATTAGCGGCTGGAGAAGGAGAAAGAGGAGAGTGGCTGAAAGCGCCGTGGGGACGGCATGGCAGTAAATAGGGAGGTGATAGCAGGGAGGACCGGAGAGCTTATGCTGCCTGGGGCCGCCTCTGGCTTTGGTTGGGGATTAGCAGCCATTGTGGATTCTCTGGTATCCTGAAGCCTGTTGAGTCATGGCTCTTTAAATGTTTGCATATCAATATACACACACATAGTATATATATATATACATATATGTATTACATAACTGCAATGAAGAAGTTGTTTGCCACATCATGTTGGGCTGACTTCTCTTTTTAAAAGCACACCATTAGTCAAATTGGTTGTCAAGGTCAAGAAGTGGTTAAAAGTCAACGGTGGTTTGGTCGTGGTGAAGTTTTTGCTTCTGATCCCATGTACTCTGTCAGTCAAGAATGTGCCGCGTGGGTCGAGGTCAAGAGCCAAAAACAAACCAAACAAAACATAGTTTGCTGCTTTCAGCTTAAATGAGTTTCTTAAACAGGCATCACGGACTTCAAAGAGGGGGGGGGGGGGGTCCTGTTAAGGAAGGGAATGTATATGTGTGAGTATGATGTCGAATGAGTGGAAGTTGGAATAACAAATGATGAAGCAACACAGACAAATAATGAAAAAAAAGGAAATAGGTGAGATAAAAAAGAGTTAGTAGTCACACGGTCCCTCGGTCAGAACATTACACATTCTCTCGCAACGCCTTCGGGGTATTGGACTATTGGTGTTACCAATTTGTGTACGTATGTGTTTCTCTTTTTGTCATTTGTATAGATACTGTTTTTCATTTATTTAGGAATCTTGGTGTACCTTGTTGCATCATCCATGTGCCAATGCAGGAAGTGGCCCTCCTGCTAGGTAGTGAGTAAGGACGGGCAGGTTGCCATTGTGGATTGGGATGAATTTCTAAAATGACCATATTCTCTCTGGCATAACTAAAATCTGTCTCTAATCTCAACCAGATCACAGGTTCCATGTTTAGTTAAAATTTGGAATTATTTGCATTAGTTTGTAAAATCCTCTAACAAGTTGTTTCTTAGATAATACTATTTATACATGCTATTTAATTGAGGCTGCATCTTAGTCAATAGAATTATTTCCAATTTATGATTTTTGTTGGGATAAAGTCCAAGCAACTATTTCCTGTTCCTCCACGACGCTTTTTAGATGTCTGCGTCTAATCCCTTCGTCTACGGCTCTAACTGCAATATGACTAATGCCCCAGAACCCGAGGCCTTGACTCGGCCCAGCTAAGCTGTTTGTGGGGGGGATTTGATCGTGCATAGATGACATTGAGTTAGAATGGGTCACTGCAGATTCTGTTTTAGCCACAGCCTGCTGGAAAGGAGTCAAGTGGAGGGCAAGCACCTGGGCTACATGACCTTTACCTGCAGAGAGGCAGAGAAGAGTCAACCTGGCGCTGGAGGGGAGACTTTGGACCGAGATCCACTCGGTCAAAAGTCTTAGTTTTTTTGAATTTCAGGCGACGAGTAAGCGAAGCATTTCGCTTCACACGGAATCCTGTCATCAAAACCGGTATCACTCTATCCATCCATTTCCTTATCCGCTTAAACTCCTGTGTGTGTGTGTGTGTGTGTGTGTGCGTGTCACACATTGATGCTTCCTCGTTACCGCTCATGTTTCCAAAGTGTGACACTGTACTCTTGTATGTTCAAAACTTGTCCATGCAAAGACATCCCTTTGACCATCTCTGCTCTCGCCCCGAGGGAATGAAAGGAGCATTGTGTGCAGCTTCATGCTCCATGGCCAATTGACTTCTTTTCCCATTAATCAAATGCACCGTTTACTTAATCTTTCATAGCATTTCAGAACCATTAAAACCAAGAGGATTATCCTAGTATATCTAATGGTGTTTCTTTTCCTCTGGTACAGGGCCCCTGATAACACTCCCCCTCTTTTACTCCCTCTCTCTCTCTTTCTCTCTCTCACTCTCTCCCTTCCTTCCTCCTACTACGTTACTTCTCTTTAGTCTTTCCTTTATCACTGTACTGTTCTCGCTGAGGTGTAGCAACTCCAACTAAACAGTGAGCTAAACTCTCTCTTATTCATGAACATGAAGACATCCTGAGTTCCTCTTATGCAGATTTATTATCTTCACATTGTGCTGAATCCATACACATGAGATGAGTGATGAAAGACGAGAGAGTGAAACTAGGAAACAAACAGCAAAACACTATAATTAGCTAAGCCACCTAGCTTACATGACCATTACTTTTACAGCAAAAATCAATATGCTTCACAGTTAACTCAGTCAGAACGAGGATTATATACATACAAGCGATGCTTCTGCTGGGGAGTCAACGAACATGATGTATTTTCTCTGGCGCGATGACTGTTTGAATTTCCAATGCGTTATCTAACGTGGTGAATTCTACGTAGCGTCCTACTTCCGGTTTTAGCGCAGTAAACAAATGTCAAAATAAGAGTCTCCATGAACTACTTCCTGTTTTAGCTCAGTAAACCAATGTCAAAATAAGAGTCTGCATGGACTGAAACTATGCCGAGTTAAATGCATAAAAATTCAACTTAAATGCCTAAAGGGCAACACACTCCCCGTCTGACCTTAAAGGTCACTATATTGAATGTCTCTGAACCATCAGTCTTCGGCCAGAAGAAGAACGACCTCTGACACTGGTCTCAAGAACACCTTCACAGTCCCTTGGTCCGCCGTCTTGAGTTCCACCTTCCTTACTTTGCCGTCTCTCCCAGGAAAGACGGCTGTGATCCTTGCCATAGGCCACGCGTTACGTGCAGCTTGACTATTCTTCAGGAGCACAATGTCCCCTTCTTTGAGGTCTCGTTGGACATCTCTCCATTTGCGGCGAGCTTGTAGAGTGGGGAGGAACTCCTGACGCCAGCGACGCCAGAATCTGTCAGCGAGAACCTGAACTTGTTTCCATTGTCTGCTGAGAAGATCATTGTCTGTGAAGTCTCCAGGTGGTGGAGTAACGCCAACCTTCTGGGTGAGTATCATTGCAGGAGACAGTACAAACGGTGACTCTGGGTCAGTCGAGACTGGAACGAGAGGTCTTGCATTGATTATCGCAGTAACTTCCATCATGAGTGTGCACAAGACGTCGTGGGTAAGTTGGACGCGGTCTTGGAGCAAGATTCCATCGAGGATCCGTCTTGACAGGCCTATCATACGTTCCCATGATCCTCCCATATGGGACGCGTGGGGAGGATTAAACACCCATGAGCACCCATGTTGACTCAAGAAGTTCTGCACTGTGATGTCGGATTTTTGTTGGCTTAGCCCCAGTTCCTTTGCAGCGGAAACAAAGTTTGTTGCACGGTCTGATCTTATCTGCTTTGCAGGTCCCCGTATGGCAAAGAAACGTCTCAATGCATTAATGCAACTGGACGTATCTAGAGAGTCGATGATCTCGATGTGCACGGCACGGGAGCTCATGCAGCAGAAGAGCATTGCCCACCTTTTGCTTTGGGCCTGTCCTCCTCTTGTACGCCTGGTGACAATTTGCCATGGTCCGAACACATCCACCCCTACATAGGTGAAAGGTGGGCATGTGTGCAAGCGTTCTGGGGGTAAGTCTGCCATGAGCTGTTCCTCTGTTCTTCGGCGTAACTTTCGGCACACTACACAGTTGTGCAAGACAGAGGCAACTAGTCGTTTTCCCCCTATGACCCAGAAGCCCGCTGCTCTCAGGGCCCCTTCGGTGAGGTGGCGGCCTTGATGTTTCACCTCTTCATGATACTGTCGCACCAACAGCAAAGAAACGTGGCTGGTCTTGGGAACGATGATTGGATTTATTTCTTGCGCACTCAAGTCAGCGTGCTTTAATCTGCCGCCAACGCGCATCAGACCACCTTCGAGAACAGGTCTGAGCTTGTGAAGAGAACTGTTTTTGGATACAGCGTTTCCAAGCTCGAGAGCCGTGAGCTCTTTTGCAAATACATCTTCCTGTGCGGCTCTGATAATGATGTGTCTCGCCTGAAGCAACTCATCCGGAGTACGTGGGAGGTTGCAGTGATGCCATCCTTTACACTCACTGGACTTGTCGTGTCTGTAAGTGCCAGCTATATGGATGAGTAGGGCGATAGCCCTGGTAAGGGCGCGCATGCATGAAAAGCGCTGTAACCGTGTGACGGTAAAGCCCCGGTTCTGAGTCTGAGTAAGAAAACTACTCACTTCGGGTCGTATTTCCATGTCTGATTCTGAGTTAACGAGTTCAAACGTCTGGCTTGAGTCTGTGTCAGATGAATTTGGTTTGTGCAAAAAGGCCGGTCCAGTGAACCACATAGTCTTTGTCAATTGGGACGCAGGAACTGACCTGGATGCGTGGTCAGCTGGGTTGTCCTCTGTGTTGACGTAGAACCACTGGTTAGGACTTGTGGACTGACGAATACGTCGGACTCGATTGTGAACGTAGACATAGAAGCGTTTTGTTTGATTGTGAATGTATCCAAGCACGACCTTGCTGTCACAATAGAACTTGATCGCATCAAATTTCAGCTCCAGTTCATCTCGGATGAGCTCGGCGACTTCCACGGCTAATACTGCGGCACACAATTCCAACCGTGGAATGGTAGGTTCGGACTGTGGGGCCAGCTTAGCCTTTCCCAAGATGAATCCTACTTCGACTTGTCCCTCAGCTTGAATGGTCCTGAGATATGCCACTGCTCCAATGGCCTTCGTGGATGCGTCGGAAAAAACGCATAGCTCTGTGTGTACAGCATTGGGAAGTGATGTTGCTGTGTATGAACGTGGGATATGCAGATTGCTTAAGTCATGCAGTGACTCACGCCACGCTTCCCATTGCTTCAGCTTTTGTTCTGGAAGAGGAGCATCCCAGTCGCAGGCGTTGACGCTGAGTTCCCTCAAGAGACCCTTGCCTTCAATAGTCACGGGTGCGACCATGCCTAAAGGATCGAACACGCTGTTCACTGTCGACAGAACTCCCCTGCGAGTGAAGGGTTTCTTGTGCTCTGAGACTGCGAAAGTGAAAGTGTCTGTCGTGGTTTCCCACAACAGTCCCAAACTGCGTTGCACTGGTGTAGCTTCACCGCTAAGGTCGAGGTCTTTCGGAACTGCTCTATCCTCTGGTGCAAAGGCCTGGAGGACGGTTTTGCTGTTTGAGGCGAACTTGTGAAGCCTCAGATTCGATTCGCTGAGAGAGGCCTGCGTTCTCCGTAGGAGGCTGATGGCTTCAGCTTCAGTTGGCACACTGATGAGCCCATCATCTACGTAAAAATGATGTTCGACGAACTGGACCGTGTCTTCTCCGTGTTTGTGAGCACCTTCGTGGATGGCTCTCCTTAGTCCGTAGATGGCTACGGACGGTGACGGGCTGTTGCCGAATACATGGACTCTCATCCTGTAGTCGATAATGTCCTTGGACATGTCGTTGTCTCTGTACCACAAAAACCTCAGATAGTTCCTGTGGTCTCTTCGGACAAGAAAGCAGTGGAACATCTGCTGTATGTCGGCCATCACTGCTACCTGTTCCTTGCGAAAGCGGATCAACACCCCAATGAGGGAATTGTTGAGATCTGGGCCTGACAGAAGAACGGCATTTAGAGATGTGCCGAAGTACTTTGCGCTGGAGTCAAAAACCACGCGGATGCTTCCGGGCTTTTGTGGGTGGTAGACTCCGAAAGTGGGCAGGTACCAACACTCTTCGTTCTCCTCTAGTGGCGGAGCCACTTCAGCATGTCTGTTGTCGAATATTTTCTTCATGAACTCTAGAAACTGGTCTCTCATCTCAGTTTTCCTCCGCAGCGTCTTCTCCAGGGAGGTGAAGCGTGTGAACACCTGCTCGCGGTTGTTCGATAGACGTTGACGGGGAACTCTAAAGGGGAGAGGAGCGACCCAGTTGTTTGATGTGTCTCTATACGTTTCTTGGTCCATGATTTCCAAAAAGATGGTGTCCTCTATGGACGGGGCAGGTTTGTTGTCGGACTCAGTCTCGTTGAAGACCTTTAATCCAAGAACTTTCGACGATGCCTTGTGTGGTTCGTTCTTTTGCTCCCTGCTGTGGAACACATGTTCAGTCAGCTTCATGAAGCCTTCACATGGTCTGAGAATAGAGGGTCGGCCATTTTCCAGCACACTTGTCTTGAACGTGCTCACGGCTGGTTTGTGTGCGTTCCCTAGGCACACGTCTCCTACCAGGACCCATCCCAAATCCAGTCTTTGTGCAAAGGGGGCGTTGTGAGGTCCGTTAACTTGCTGTCGGACTTTATGGACCCTCACAATGTCTCTGCCCAGCAAGATGAGGATTTCCGCCTTGGGGTCAAGTCCTGGTATGTGTGCCGCTACCCTTCGTAGGTGAGGATGGTGACGGGCTGCATCAGGCGTTGGTATTTCAGAGCGATCGATGAGGATGTCATTACACTCGATTAGAGGTGGTAGCGGTAGGATAGTCTGTCCATCAAGCGATTCGACCTGGAAACCCTCTGCCTTTCTGCCTGACGTCTCAACCAATCCAGAACAAGTCTTCAGTGAGTAGGGGAATGATTGGCCTTTGATGTTGAAAAGCTCAAAGAAGTCTGATCGCACCAGCGAGCGGTTGCTTTGATCGTCCAAAATGACGTACATGTTGGTTGCCTTCTCACGTTGACCTTGAGGGTATATCCTTACCAGACAGATCTTCGAGCAGGATCTTCCTATTTGCTCTGGACCACATACCTGGGTACAGTGTGAGGAGATAGCTGTGCTGTCGCCAGCATGTTCCTCTTCCTCCCCGCCATTGTCTGGTGGGGGTGTAGGCCTTCTGTAGACTTGAGGTGGTGGGCCAGGATGCATAGCAGCATGATGTCGGTCACTGTCGCACTCCATGCACCTTACTGTTGCTTTGCAGTCTCTTGCGAGATGACTGGCTGATGTGCAGCACTTGAAACAAATTCCATTCTCCTTGAGGATGCTCTTTCTTTCTTCGAGGGTCTTGCCTCTAAATGCTCTGCACTTCCTTAATGGATGTGGTTTGTTGTGAATGAGACAGTTTTTCTCTGGCCCGCCGGGCTTTCCCTCCGGTGAGACCGAAGGTGGGTTTTCAACAGAAGAGATGTCCGTCTTGTGAACGGATATCTTTCTTCCATAGTTATTTGAGACTACCTTATCTGACTTCGGTCCGTTGGTGTTGGCGCATAGAACGATGAAACTGGGATCATTTCTCCGGCGTGCTTCATGGCAGATGAAGTCGGCAAAGTAATCGAATGGAGGAAAGTAGCTGTTGTTATCTTCTTTAAACTTGGAGCCGACTGAGAGCCATTTCTCCTGTAGCCCGTGAGGGAGTTTCTCCACGATGGGACCAATGCCTCTGGCGGTATCCAGGTAAGTCAATCCTGCGAGGTAACCTTCTTCTCTAGCACCCTGAAGTTCCATAAGAAGGTCGCCTAGGTCCCTCAGCTTCCCGTAATCTTTGTTTGATATTCTTGGGAATTCGTCCAATCTCTTAAAAAAGGACTTCTCCATTACTTCAGGTGCAGCGTAGCACTCTTGGAGGCGTTCCCAGGCCTTTTTAAGTGCTATATCTGGGTTCCTGACATGTACAGAGCGAATCCTTCTGATGTGTTTCACGGACTCTGGTCCGAGCCATTTAATAAGCAAATCCAACATTTCAGTGGAGGTGAGTCCTAAGCCTGTAGTAGCGTTGCTGAATGATGACTGCCATGCTAAATAATTTTCAGGTTTATCGTCGAATTGGTAGAGACTCGTACTCACCAAATCGCGACGAGCCAGGAATCGTGCCAGGTGTTCTGTTTCAGGTGTCACTCTTGGGATGTATGGTGCGTGCACAGGCACATATGATGGAGCTGCCGCCTTAAGTTGTGGTTTGAGAGGCTGATGTATCATCTTGGTTTTCGCCGGTGCTGTGTTATGCTCAGATGGTCTATTATGGGTTTCAACCTCTTCTTGCCTTTCTTGTAACTGTAAGTTGCGTCCTGATGGAGGATCCCATTTGATGTAGCTCCCTTCTGACGATGCTGCCGCAGGGAATGTTGCATGGGCCGATGCACGAGTTTGTACTACGTTATGTTCGGCTTGCGCTTCGACATATTCTTTAGTGCGTGTTACAATTTCGCCTTGTAAATTTGCCCTAGAAGATATGTCGGTCTTTATTGAATCTTCTAGATCCAGTTCAGCTGCTTCCAATGCCTCTGCTTGGGCAATGGCTGCAGCTGCCTCTCTTCGAAGTTCGAGTGCGCCTAGTTCGGCTTCCAGCTTTGCTTTTCCTAATTGAAGCTCTGCTTCCTTCGCTGCCCTTTCTACCTTCAGCTGTGCTTCTTCCTCAGCGAATGCTGCTCGTGCCTTCGCTGCCTCTGCTCTAGCGCGTGCCCTTACTGTGGCACTCGATGCCGTTGACTGAGAGCTTTTTGATTTCCTAGTACGCACAGATGCATTGTCAGTCCTTTCTGCTTCCATTTTACCTGAATGTTGAACTCAAGTTGGATTACGCTTTTTCACTGTACTGTTCTCGCTGAGGTGTAGCAACTCCAACTAAACAGTGAGCTAAACTCTCTCTTATTCATGAACATGAAGACATCCTGAGTTCCTCTTATGCAGATTTATTATCTTCACATTGTGCTGAATCCATACACATGAGATGAGTGATGAAAGACGAGAGAGTGAAACTAGGAAACAAACAGCAAAACACTATAATTAGCTAAGCCACCTAGCTTACATGACCATTACTTTTACAGCAAAAATCAATATGCTTCACAGTTAACTCAGTCAGAACGAGGATTATATACATACAAGCGATGCTTCTGCTGGGGAGTCAACGAACATGATGTATTTTCTCTGGCGCGATGACTGTTTGAATTTCCAATGCGTTATCTAACGTGGTGAATTCTACGTAGCGTCCTACTTCCGGTTTTAGCGCAGTAAACAAATGTCAAAATAAGAGTCTCCATGAACTACTTCCTGTTTTAGCTCAGTAAACCAATGTCAAAATAAGAGTCTGCATGGACTGAAACTATGCCGAGTTAAATGCATAAAAATTCAACTTAAATGCCTAAAGGGCAACACAATCACTTTCTTTTTCCTTTTCTCTCTAAGGATTACTTTCTACATGATCTAAATGATTAAAACCTCCCCCTCTCACCAATGCACGGCTCCACCACCGCTCTGGATAAATAAAGTATTTATTGTCCATTTAAAGCAGATTAAGCAGAAGGAAAGGAGCTCAATCAGAAATTGGGTTTAATTCTGTACTGAATTCTTGACTGTGTACACTTTTGTGCCATTTGGCAGGAAGTTGGTTTGGTTTAGAGAGGGCTACATTTCGAGGAGAGAGTATCCCTCTATAGAGCTAAAAGAGGAAATTGTGAATTGAATTGCACTTAAAACCCCTCTTTGTAAAACTAGACAAACCGCTTAGCGAACTCACAAGCCAGAGCCGTTGGCTGGGACCTAAAGGCAGGTGTATAGGGTAAAAAATGCTGCAATTATAGCTGGGCCGTTTTGGATGTTTAGCATGATTTGACCTGCTTCTCAGCAGACGTATAATGTAGGTTTTGTTTCTGTTCGTGAGATTCATCTAAATTAAAATTTATGAAAATACAGCGGTCTCTGTGTAGTGTATGGGACTTTTTTTTAGCCTGCGGCCTTTTTATTGCCCTATAAGGCTTGACATGAAGAAATTTCCATCTCATTATGTCAAACGCCAATGCGAAAAGTAGGGTGTCATTTCCATAGCAAGAGGGAACTGTGTGGAAGATGGTGAGATGTGTGTGAAGTGTTCATCCAACACGGAAGCAGGACGCTGTTCTGCTTCCATTAACCATAACTATTCCCCCCCCATCCTTAAGCATGACGTAGTTACTCCATAATTTGGAGTTTTACAAAATCTGGTGATGACGTTGCTTTTTTCTGGCCTTCTTTGGAAAGTGAATTATACATTTTTCATAATATGGGCTCAACTAATAATGTGCTTTAAGTGACTTCCAGCTGTTGAACTGAGCATGCTGTGGTCAAGTGAAGAAATGAAGGGCAAACACCTTATTTTGCTAAACCAAATATAAAACCCCTTAAGAATGACAGTATTAGACCTAATACTGTATATCCTTATGAAGTGCAAGTTGTGTGTTTAGGCGCGCATGCACACGCACGTGCGAGTCGGTCACGTTGATTGAGCGGCCGCTGATGATGCTGAGGGTTAATCTGTATTTAGCCGGTCCATCCGGATGCCTCGGGGGAGGTGGGGAGGGGGGGGGGGGGGCACGTTATTAAAGGAAATGAGACGTTGTGAGGCCTTTTTCAACAGACGGTTACTGAGCTCCGCGCGCATTCCTTCGTGTCTCCTGCACAGAGGATAGGAACAGCGCTGTCCACAGTGGGCCCCGGCGGGACAAAAAGGCCCTTGTGCTGCTACACATGTTCCGAGGGGACATGCCGGCGTGTCAATCCGGTGCAATTTTGAAAGTTTATCTCCAAACAGAACGTGACCACCGCGGGACGGCTGAAGTTCTGAGCTATTTGGATCAAGATAGCTGAAGAATCTAGAACCGTAATGCTTTAAAAGATTGCCCAACCCCTCCATCAAACAGGGGCGGAGGCTGGGTGGGGGGGGGGGGGGGGACGGACCTGTTGAAATAGGCTAATAAACGTCTTATTCCAGTCATTTTTTGGGCTGGCCGAGGAGTTGACTGTACGTTTAGATGAAAGGGTTTAATTGGAAATGATAACCTGCTGACAGAGGGGGTCTTTCAGCCCACAGGCCCTGGCTGTCTGTCTGCCAGTAGTGCAACAATATCCACAGGGAGATTGGCAGATAGAAGCTGCTGTCAGCGCCCTCGAGCTCCGGGGGTTGTTCCAGTATAAGCCCCGCACTTGTGTTTGCTGCAGCTAGGGTACGTGGCGCTATTGGCAGTTGTGTGGAAGTCACTCTAAAAACAAGCAAAGCACACACACACACACACACACACACACACACACAAACAATTTGTTAATCGTGTACGGGCTGAGAATAAAAGGATGGAGACACAAGGCTGGAGGAGCGTCGGTCGGGGGAAACTCAAATACCTTCAGCGCCGCTCAACAAGATCCAGGACATCAAAGCCACTTAAATATTTTTCATTCTTCGAGCCACAAAGTGCGGGGTGATATGACAGACACACAATAGGCCCCACAGTTTCCTCTTGGCCGCTGCAGCGGTGTTGACATGGGTAGAAATTAAGTTATCACCCCTTTTTAAAGTCCAGACGGCTGTCAGACAAGGTCCGGTGGCAGGGGGGAACATTTGATGGCTTTAAATTGTAAACCCAACCTCACGTCTCCTCTTCCATTAGTGCGTGGTACCCGCTCCCTACACGCGTACCGCGTTTGTTGACTGACGTTTTTAATAGACGTGCTGGTAGGACTTTTGTTTAAACCTCCCAGCATCAAGAATCTTACTACTATAATGAGTGATTTTCACCACATATTTGTACCTTTTGTGCATTCTTTTAATGATACCATCAACGTCCTCTTTCTCACAACGTGGTAACAGCACGATGGGTGTCAAAATGGAACCAAAAAGGGCGTGTGTTTTGCGCTTTGGACGGTAAATGGGTAGAATCCAGGTTGCCTCGTCGACCCTCACTCCGAGTCGCTGCTCTGATCTCCTGGTTTTCTCCCACTTCCTTCGAGTGTCCTGACAGCCTCCCGGAGCAGCTCATGAGTTCAGCTCCACAAAACCCCGAGTCACTCCTCTGACCCCTTCCGCTGCTCTCCCTCGGTTCTGCAGTCCCTCGACAGACACCCCAAGCTTTGCATGCTGCTACTTCAGTGTATAGAAGACAATTATCGGCACCCCAGCCTCACCTTTGCAACCTCGGGTCATATTTGCTGCAGTCCCCCAGTTGGCTTTTTTCAGGTTCAGTCGCACAGAATTTTTATTGTGGGCTCTTCATCAGTTATTGATAAAAGTAGCCCCAGTGATGAGCACCTGTCTCAGTCCAGTCCCACTGGTCTGACTCTGATGATACTGGATTTCTTGGTCCGTCTCTATGGCGTTTTTACTCGGTGGTTCATTTTACAGAGCAGTTTGGTAACACAAAATTCAACAACTTTCCTTTTCTGAAAGGGCTTTACTCTGCCCAACATAGTTGCAAGGCAGAGTGCTTTTTCCAAAAGTAGCCACCTTTGATGTGTTGCGTCTTGTGTATTTCCTTTAAGAAAAAAATGATAGCAAGTTGAAAATGAAATGAAATGAGGGAAGACAACCCACACAAATACTATTACCTCAGGACAAGGTTGTCTTCCTCAACTGTCTTAACTTTCTCAACTTGAATGAATCAGGTTAAATTGGTGCAGCAGGCAGATAGATACCCACTAAATAATCTTTTTGAGTCTCAAACCTCTAGAGCCCTTTTAGCTCTTTTTTTTGTGTATGCCGTATTAGAGGTGAGGGTGTATCCTGCATCTTGGACAGAATATGAGAACTTATTGTACTACTGCTTCTTTGCTGGGACTGGCTTGCAAGAAAAATTGCCTGTATTGAGAGGAACTCCGGGGAAATGAGGTGATCACATGACCTTATACTCTTTGATCTTTTTGACCCTTTCGAAGGTGTGCCCCGCTAACTCATCACAACAGAGACAAACTTTAAGAGGATGTTGCTTTGAATAGGACGAGTTGTTCTCCGTTGGAGAGCCACCATTTAATTACGACACACAGGAAATTATCCCTAGAATGGTCCCAGCGCTGATAAGTCCAAGCCCACTGGATGACAGCTGTAGAAACCTGAGAGAATTCATCACCAAAGTGGACGGCGGGGGCCCGCGACTGGGCGCCTGACAATCTGATTGGACTGTCATCCCCTGGTTATAATTAATATATTTATCAAATTAATAGCTGAAAGGAAAATCTCAACGTCATTGGTGCTATTGCAAAAGAGGCTCGCCCCCCCCCGGCCCGAGAGGTGAACAGTGGCCAAATTCATGTGGCGGTAGGTTTCCCTGGTGGCTAATAAGACTGCTGTCAGTAAGGGAGGTGGTGGTGTGTGGGGGGGGGGCGGGGGGGGGCTGCAAAGTGAGCTGCCTCTTTTAGGAGCCATGACAGATAAATTGCCCCCCCTCCCCTCTCCCCTCTTTCTTCAGAATGAAGCAGAATTTATGGGAAGAAATGTGTTACAGTCGACTGACAATCACAACCACAGTCTCTGCACGTCAAAACTTGTCCTGACGTAACGCAACGCATGTACGAGACGAGATGTCAAAGCACTTGTTGTTCTTTTATCTTATTTTGAGTTTAGTTTATTAATGCAAGCATGTAGGATCTATGAGAAAATCTCTTATTTAACTTTAATTCAATCAGCTGTCCAGTACACCCGATACTCCTCATAGCCAATACTGAACTAACATCCACGTGTTTTTGATACCATCAAAAATGAACATTAATACATTAATAAACATTAATACGTACAATCAAAAGTACAGCGCTTCCTGTTGGCTTTTTCAATTGAGCTTATTAGGGCCACACTAAATAAATAGTTCCTGTAACCAAAAGAAGTTGCGAACACAGTCACCTTGTTGTTGGTGTGCATAGTGACGTGACAATTGTATTTTATTGTCATATATTCCATATTTGCACATTTGACATTTATTTATTTTTTCAAAGAATCTTTTAATTGCATTAATATCACCTGGGTGTATTGAGTGGCTTCCCCATGAGGCCGCATATTCATTCTGACCCCCGGACCAGAGCCGTATCCTCTCCTGTGCAGGTGGAAAGCCACAGTGGGGATACTTTTATCGGGCATTCCAAGGGTACA
Organism: Pungitius pungitius; assembly: GCF_949316345.1. Classification (NCBI taxonomy): domain Eukaryota; kingdom Metazoa; phylum Chordata; class Actinopteri; order Perciformes; family Gasterosteidae; genus Pungitius; species Pungitius pungitius. The sequence goes on along the minus strand of NC_084912.1, from coordinate 5,899,589 downwards.
AAACAGGAAGGAGGGGAAGCCGAATTGTAAAGGTAACACAATCAGCCGCTAAAGTAGTCACAGGAGTATCGGTTTTCTCTAAGCTGAGCTGAGCGCGGCACAAGATTAAGATGTGGATTACTGAACATTTACTCCATGTCACACGAACGGAGGCACGAGGTTTGTTCTATAAAGTGATACGGCACCCTGACCTCCGTGCAATCCGGCCCCAACGAAACAATTATCCAAAAGGGATGTGCTCTTAGCTTGTGCTCATGGGATTTTTTTACCGGGTTCGGAGATCGGCGGCGGACGCAGAGTCCGAGACTAAAGTCATCCACAGAAAACATATTTAACCACGAACGGTGTGTGTGTGGGATCATTAAAAGACTACTTCTGCTCTAAACCTTTTTTTTTCTTTTTTTTTTTTAGACTGGAATCCAAACCTGTGGGGCAGACTTCACCTTTGACCCTCGTACTTGACCCCGTACCTTGGGAATGAGTCTGTGGAAGTCAGACATGCTCAGGCAGTGTTGTGCATCTCTGCTTGACCAATTTCTGGTTGATTTGAGCGGAAGTAAGAGAAGTGTGTGTGTAGGGTTTTGTGTGTGTGCGTGTGTCTGTGTGTGTGTGTGTGTGTGCGTGCGTGCGTCAGCGAGAGACCCAAAAAAAATATTTCAATAACTGACTGGTGACACACCTTTTATAGTGCACATAATTGTATGCACCCAAACCTCACCAGTAGACGTGATTCTGCTTTTGGAAGTCAAATATTCATTTCTAGAGGGCTGTCTCTGAACACAGGTGTGGATTTTTTTTTTTTTCCGTTATCAGACACACTCACACCGCCAGTGGATGACTGGTGTGCGCGTTAAGCCCGCTGCGTGTCAGATGTCAATCACTTTTGGATTTATGTCCTCAAGGGTTCAACCCAGTTCTCGACCCGGCATCCTCAGCCGCTCTGTGTGAGTGAAAGGGTGGCCCAGGTGCACGCTGGCGCACAGTTACATACACCCCCTCCCTCATGTCCTGTGTGCATTGTGTCCACTTTCTTTAGGTCCGTGTTCCATGGGGGCAACACTATGTGTGTTTCCAGCTTTCAAAAAGGCCTTTGAGATCCAACCCACCACCCCACCTGGGCTGGTCCTTGTTGCTTTCTAAGAACCTGGGGGAAATGTGGGTGAAGATATAGAGTGAGGAGGGGATAAAGGGTGAGTAAGCCCCCCCCTCCCCCCCCCGCCAACCTCCCCATACATGCACAGACAGACAAACACACATCCCTACTCATTAACCCACCCTACAGACTTTCTTTCAGGTTCTCGGTGTAGAGAGAGGCCGGCCGGCCGGCTGTCCCAAAGCGTTTCGCTTCTGTGAGCATACACAAGATGTCCATTCATGCCCCTTGGTCCAACAAATGTGCCCCCCCCCCCTCCTCTCCTATCCACCACCCGTCTCCCGCACATACACACCCACGCACACACACACACACACACATACACAAACCGCTACCCCTCCTCTCTCTTAAACTCCAGCTGAAGCAATTCAACTCGGGCCAGTAGCAGGGACCTTTAATCTAACAGAATGTAGCAAGCACCTGAACTACTTAACCGCGGTGCTTGTTCGTGGGGGTGGGCGCCGAGGCTAAGGTAACTGGCGTGTAACAAAAAGCCCCGAACTCTATCCCTGGCCAGGATGAGTACATTTCCTTTCTGTTGTTCCCAACAAAGGCCGGCAGGCACAAATGGTCCGCTATCTGTGTCACCGGGAAGTGGAGAGCAATTTGTTTCTATTAAACAGGACGGTCCTCATCTTCCCCAATCGCCCCCCCCCCCCCCCCATCACACCCCAAAGCACACACAGGCGCACACACACACATATTTTGACTTGACCGGCCAGTCAGTGGGTTTAATTTGAGCTCACCTTCACCAGGTGGAGCCCCCTGAAAGAGGACCAAAAGAGGAGCCCTCAGGTTAAAGTGAGTATTCACGGGGGGGGGGGGGGCATCGGGTAAAAAAACAACACCGAAGGGCGTCGGTTAACAAAAAACTTGACTGTAGGATTCAAGGATATGCCGTTTTGCTGTTGATCTTTCCTTTCCGGTTCAGTTCTGCAGCTCTCAGTGACGCACAGCTACTCAACCCTTGTGCATGCTCACACACACACACACACACACACACACACCACCACAGCATAACCCATCCCTATGGTTTCGTACTAGATCATAACCGTGGCATCTGGACCTCTTTGATTTATCTGGATTCCCGCAGAGGGCAGAAATACAACAGTGAGCGACTGTATTTTACCTGCATCGCTTCTATTACCCCACAGAGCACAATCCGCCACCCCGACTGAGGCGGGACGGTTGCTTTCATAAGACGGTGTTTCTCTTTTTTATTTAAACCCCAGTCCCCGACCATTCGTTCAGTCCCCGCTACGGAGAGTGAAATATTTTGACTATGATTGCATTTCAGTCTTGACACCACAAATCAAGCAAAAGGAAACCCTGCTATCTTTGTTGAGCATGAATGTGTTTACTTCTTATAAAATCAAAGTGACTTGGTTGAGCTGAACACTTTAGTGTCACCATTTCAACGTATTTTATTACCCCCGTTGTTGTTGTTGCTGAGTTGTTGGTTTGATTGGATGGATATAATTCTTATATATTATATAGCAATAAAACAATGGATTTTAGTCTGAAAGAAATGAAAAGGATGCTTAATTTTGGTTGAGAAATAATGTGGCTGTAAATAAACGGATGTACTTGTTTTTTTCCTACTGTTTCCTCTATTTTTTTTCCTCCGTTCCTTTAATCCAATTAATTTGGAATTGGACACATGTGGTTCAATTCATTCAGCTAATTAGCACCTCTAAATGGTAAAGGCGAGACACTATCTCCCCTCACTTTCTCTTCATCAGTCTTTCGATTTCTTCACCTTCCGCCCTCATCCCTCTTTCCCCCCCCCCCCCCCCCCCTCCGTGCCCTTCCTTTGTATTGACGCCCTGGGACCCCATCTGGGCCCTTTGGAGGCGTGAAATGCACAGTAATTATTAGTAATCATCACACACCATCAGAAACGGATCCTAGCGCTGTAATTACATGATAAATGTCTGCCTAACACATGCCCTCTATTTAGCAGCCCCCTGGAGACCGCGGATAATAGACAGCTAACAGGGATCCGCAGAATGGGCCTTTCAGCGCCGGCCAGGGCTCATTGTCTACGCGCCAATACACACTCACCCCCCGTTTGGCAACAACGCAGACCCCGATCAATCCCCCTGCACTGCCCCCCAACCAGCCTGCTGACCCCTCCCGATACACACACACACACACACACACACACATCTCCGGTCAATGCTAAGTAGACAGCAACGTCAATCATTCGCATTACACTACATTGTTGATGGCTGCCAAACAATTGCACGGGATAGAAAAGAGTTAAAGAGGTTTGTTCAGCCGTTATCATGTAATAGTGACTTGATTTAATACTGTTGCCTCTGACCCTTGAGAAAAATGTGATAACTAGCATGAGCGTGTCTATTGCTTCTTTTCAATGTGTTGTGTTTTTGCACATTGACTGAAGCCGCACGATTGTGACATGATTTGTTTGCATACTTTGTTGGTATGCCAAGGACTTCATAATTCTCTTAAAACTTCTATTTTATTTATTTTAATAAAAAGAAAAGACATATATACATATATATATATATATCGATGCAAGGCAGTTAATAAGTGAAACCTGCAACCTGCTGTGAGTTGTAGTATTTTTAACTTATTGAGATCTTCTGTATATATATATATATATATATATATATATATACACAACAAACTAAAAAGGGATTGAATTTTGAAAACTTGATTTAGCCCCAGAGAGAACTCCAACCAAATGGCACATGAATGACTGAATACTCTACTAAAAGCATTATTCCATGCACTTTTTACACTTTTTAATAATTTAGCAAATGTTACAGAAGATCTCAATAAGTTAAAAATATTACAACTCACAGCAGGTTGCATGTGACACTGAAAGAACTAGTCAGAGTGTAAAATAACACACAATGGAAGTGAGTGGTTTTCCACTCAGGCCTCCAGATGTAAAAAGACTCTGAGCCTCGCTGCAGTTTTTTAAATGCAAATAAGGCCTAGGTGAGTAAATAGACATGTTATTTTTTTTTTTTCAACGAGTGCTTCTGTGCTGGTGTAACAAAAGTAAGGCCATCGCAGTTTGAATCTACATACGGAATGATCAGATATGCATGCAAAGAAGGATGCTCTTATCTAAATCCATAGAGCGAAACGAGGAATCGTGTTTGTGAACAACAAGGGGAATTTGCCTGAGATTTGCCTAGCTGCCTCTAAACAACGGTCAACTCGTCGGGGGCATTTTATATATTAGCCAGACAAGGCCACAAGGTCGTTGGTGGTTAAACAAATTTTATATATACCGTATTAGACATTGTTCCAATTTTCACACCAATCGCCATTGATGTTGGTTACTGTTATGTCTTGTTCCTGTTTAATCCACGAATAGATGATTCCAATTGACCGGCAGTTGGCTTTTGTGGAAAGCCCATTTCACCGTTTCACTTCACATGACAGTTTCAACATGTTCTGTCGAAGGTAAAGGGAGAGGGTGGCTTTTAAACAGACCACTGCAACCAAAGCTTCTCAACATCCACAGAGGCTCAGGTTTGCATTGATGCCAGAGTTTTGATTCTGACAATACTTAATTTTACCTGCAGATGGCAACAACTTTCCTTTTTGATCAAATAATAATAATAATAATAAGATAACTACAATTTTGATGGTGCATCAGTGTTGCAAAGAGCTGAATTTGTTCTAATCTGTTAATCAATATTTATCCTTTTATCTAGGAGGACATCTAGGGGTTATTTCCCACCATCGCCATGCCAAGACCACACACGTGTGCACAAAAACCACTAACAGCTCCGCATCAGCACAAAACCAAAGCCAGACATTGACTGAGAGCAGCAGTGCAATCCCAAGCAGAGTCGAACAATAACAGACATATCAACTATCTCCTAATTGATACAGCTAGCCCGTCAGTCAGTCACTTAATTAATTGCTAATAGCCCTCAGCAATGCCGTAAGTGACAGGGGCCGAGCATTCCACCTGGTGGAGGCAGCCTGGGGACCGCGGCGGATGGGGATGCTTCTCATTAATGGAGGCGGGATGCCTTGGCGATTGTTCAGTCTTGTGTAGAGAGGGCCTCTCGCACAGGGAGGCCACGCTTCTCCCTCGGCCAGCCCCCCCACTCCCCCCCCCCCCCCCCCCCACCCCACGACCTCCGACAGCCGAGTATCACAGAGTCACCGATAATGAAGACGTGATCAAAGGGACGCGGCATTCCACCGAGCCCGAGCCTGAGCAACCCAACGGGACGAAGGGAGGAGGGCGGAGAGAAGGATTGAAAGGAAGAACAAGGAGAGAAAGGACTAGAGAGGAGGGGAGGGGGGGGGATTGTAGCCCACTGTGCGTGGTAGGACTGCAATTTGAGAAACATTATTAATCTGCTGGCAAAATAAAATGCATTGACCGTCGAGATTTTTAAAATGCTTGACAAAATTCTGGTCAATAAATTGAATGCATCAGTTTGACAAAGACGCCATGTTTGTGGTTGTTTTGGCTGTAAATACATTCATGCAAAAGATAAACTCGACAATTTACATACACCAGGGCATTAAAAAGGGGATATCATTCAAAAGGAACACTATTTTAAAACCCAAGAACAGACATATGCCACTCATTCATTTGCTGCACTTGCCACAAGCAGCAGCTTTATTTATTTTAATGCATATAACTGCTAGCCCTTAAACTGACCCATAATTTGCTACTAATAACTGCTGTGGGCGGAGTGATTACAGCTTATCATTAGTGCCAGCAGCTTTTACTAGTGCGATCGCAGCTAAAGGGCCCTTACTATAATTGTGAGCCATTATAAGTATAGTACGTTGAAAGTATAGGGGGGGGGGGGGGGGGGTGCTGACTCCGCTTTGTTAACTATCGGTGATTGAGCAATTCAACTTTGGCAACTTAATTACCTCACCACAACAACAGGGCTATGAGGCATTAAGATATGCCATTATGGTAAACATTGTTATCACAGAGCGACGGCCTTGAACTGGGTGATTCTGTGTTTATTGTCAGCTGCCAGCAGAGGTAAATAAAGCATATGATAAGCACTGTGTTTTCTGTAATGGTATTCATTTAAAAAATGATTAACAATGATTAGATCTATTATATGATATGCTACAGTGGTGAAAATACAATGGGAGTAGTGGCATTTTCTATTTTTAATTCGGACCGTTATTAGTCATATTTATTCACCTGACCACCAGCCTATTAATTAATCGCCTACTTAATCTGACCTGTTGTAGAATACAGAGGAAGGAGAATAAGCCCCTACGAGCACTGCGTCCGCCAGCTCTCAGCATAGAAAGGCAGAAACAGATGTTGCATGGAGCAAAACAAAAAACACCCGAATAAAAACCAACATCCATTTGTCAGCCCAAGTAGGAATCACACTATGCAAGCTCCTCATTAAGTGGCATTAAAACTGTGAAGGTCTATAATTATCGAATAAATCCTTCCCCACATGAATGAATTCATCTGCGTGCCATAATTCTTCCCCACACAGAGCAGCTCTGGCAGTGAATGAGTCTTTTGTGCCCCACTGTTGGAAGGCCTTTGTAAAATTACACAACTACATAATGATGCTAATCATAAATTTGCATTTCAAGATGGAGCAGCGTGTGTTTGTATGTGTGTGTGTGTGTGTGTTGTTGGTGCATTTCAGTGTGTGTGTGTGCATGTATATAAATCTGACAAAGTAAAAGTAAGAAATTTCTAGTTTAAAAAAATAAAATAATGAAATGTAATGACGTAAGAATGTGTCTGATATTGAATATTAAATTAAACTTGTGTAGTCCAGAGAAGATGCACTGCAGACTGCGAGAGAAGTTGAACTTCTAAGAAATCCGCACAAAACACAGGCATTGAAAACCCTAAAAGAAACAACATGACCGAGATATTAAATTCAAGTTTCTATTAATTGGCTGCGAGTAGCAGGTGTGTGTGTGTGTGTGTGTGTGTGTGTGTGTGTCAGCGCGGACAAGAAAACAAGTCTCCAGTGTGAGCTCCTTAATGTAAGCGCTCGACAAACTAAAAATGAAAGCAGACAACAACAACAACAACAAAAAAAAAAGGGGATCTCCAGCCGGCGCCCGCTCTGTGTCCACTTAGCACCGAGCTCGAACCGTTGCCAATTAGGACCCGTTTGTTTGATGTGACAATTAAAGAGGAGCCGCCTGGTCAATAATCCCAATGTGGTTTCCCTACGCTCGCTATTACACACCTGTCACATACTGGATTGTATGTGTGAAGATCTGTTTTGAATTATCGACTTCCTCGACCTTGGACTACAAGCCGAGTTAATGGACCTGTTGGCTTTGTTTTGACACTTGTACACAGACACTATACAAATACACATATGTGTTCACTAATATATGTATATTTGAGCACAACAAACAGCATTGGACCTGGGTTGAAAGTGCAGACGGTGGCGATATGTCAGTCAGATTTCATAAGTGCTCATCGGAGAGACTTTACCGAATATATGAGTCACAGTTGTACTCCAAATCCTTTGCATGCAAAAGACATTTGCAACCTCAGAATGAGGACAACATGTAAATGATAACTGATGCAGCGTGTGACAAGACAAAAGGATAGTGACACACATCCCGCCGCTGCATTTAAATCTCCATACTATTTACCTGACCCTCTTTCTCTGGAATACTTCAGAAACATATTGTGCTCCAGTTACAGAAAGTCCTTCGTTTATCTTTGCTGACGCCCTGAGCCCTTTATTCCAAGGCCAGTATGAACCACAGGGATTTGCATCCGTCTCAACTCTGTCAAACAAATGGAGCTTTATTATGCAAAGCATATGGCTTTTCGGTGATAAAAAATTCATGCAGACATCAGACACGCTCCTCAACATCCCCATTTCTCCTTCATTTTTGAACAGAGTTTGACAAACAGCTTAAATCCCTGACATGTTTGCGCCAAGAAAAACATCACGAAAGCATTCGGATGTGAGGTGGGAGACCGTGGTGCTGTAGCTCAGTTTTGGAGGTTTTCCTGTTTAACGCGGATGTCTTAACCCCCTCGTCATCATCCATAGCAAAGTCACAGCTTTTATCTAAAGAGAGACAAATGGCTTCGAAAAGCACCTCGTACAGCAGGTGCCAAAATAACAGCTGGAGTTATTGCAGGTATGTGCACATACAGTATGTTGGTAATGCTGCACCGGAATTAGGTCTGATGCTCAAAAGCTGTGGCGGCTACTGTGCACTAGGTGGTGCCCCATCTCTTCACCACCACAGCACCACTTGGTGGTACTTTTTCTGCCAAAAACCCAGCACAAAAGCGGTAATGACTGAGCTGTGCGTGTCGAGGAGAGCGACACGACTGACAGGATTTTCAGGTTACTGTCACTGATAATGTCTCTTGATCGAGTTTTTCCTTCCTCATTTTCAGGCAAAGTCAATTTGTCCCATAGGTTCTTTAGGTGATGGATAGGTATAGAAAAGAGAATATAGCATATGTGCACGAGAACAGCTTCACTCACTTCAACACATGTACAAACGCTCATATTATACGTCTTGTACGCACACACACACACACACACACACACACACACACCTATGAATATACTAACACATACAAATGCATACACTCTTTTTGTCTCCCGCCGCCCCGTCTCTCAATAACTCATAATAATGTGATCTGAGGAGAGAAAACTAGTGCTGGTTGATTAAAAGGGATTCCGGTGATGAAGGCTCCAGTCTTGCTGCTGAGGGCCTGCAGTCTCAGTCCGGCCCAAGGCAGCAGCTGGAAGCATAATTACACGGGCTGATTTATACATCATTAAGGCCTCCATATAAGTCACCCCTTTTGAAAAGAGCAGTTAAGCTACTTATACATTTCACAAAACAGCGGCAATTCTGTATCAAATGAATGTATGACGTTACTCCGAAAGCATATGGTATATTTCTCACCTATTAATAATTCAAGTTGAATGAGCAAAAATTAGTTGGCTCGGTTACCGCCGCATTTGTCCCACATTAATTTCTCCGACATTTTGTAAATGGGGCTATTACGCTAAAAACAAAGCAGAGTGAATGACCACGGTTTGCCGTACTTAGGAAAAGAGAGAGGCCTCATTCGTACACCTGTCATTTTCAAACAAGGCACCATTATGGTTTGCAGACGGGGGGATATCACACCTTTCATTGTAGCCGCGTCCCTCCTGCGAGAAAGCAGCAGCCTTGAAATTGTTACCAGCGAGAGAAAAGCCATTTGTTAATCTAAAAATCCAGACAGTTGCTTTTCACTTCAGAGTCCCTCGAATGACTGAAAATTTGGCCGGCATTTCAAAATTGAAAGAACAGATAATAAGCATTTCTACTGAGGCAATTATAAAGCCCGTGTGTGCGTTGACTATTCACGGCCTTTCGTTCTACACAATGCATGCATTGAGGATCTCCGAAACTCTTAAACTCATAACTAAGGTTTGATTGAAATCCAATGAGGCCCTCATTATCGGGGGGGGGGGGCTGATAATGGAAGAACAGGTGTTCTTTCAGATATTTCAGAGCATATACGTTTTAACAACCCTTGACACCATATATTCACACTGATTTTTTTTTAGATACGCACACACACACACACACAGACATTCACCAGCAACACAGAAGGAGCAGCTCAATGGGGCTGAGCACATTGTTGCTTTAACCTTCTGCGCCAGTTATCCCTCTCAGAGCTCCAAGCCCTGGCAGCTAACTCTATTGGCTTTTTGTCATGGAGCCCTGGCTCCATGTACAGTGGCTGCAGGGTGGATAGCAGAGGGGGGAGAGATCAGGGGAGAACAAACACGAGGACAAAAAAAAAAAAAATTCCTTTCTTTCACATTATTTGTGAAGTGAGGTGAGCCTGAGCAGGGGCTGGAGGAGGCCTTCGCGGAAGGCCGCCCCCCCCCCGTCGTCTTGGGGGTCATTATGCTTCGCTAGATCATTAGGCCCTGAAGAGCAGGCACACGACACGTCACCCCCACGATCTCTGAGCTGTGTGCTGCCCCCCCCCCCACCACTCCCCATAAAGGCTGAGCGGTGAGTAAATGACCTGACCTCTTCCAGCCCCCCTCCTAAATACTTGTGCTGCGGCCTTCTGCGAGGCCGCCTGACGCCGAGATGGATGGACGGATGCGGGCAGACGTCCTTTCTAATCCCCCCCACAATAAAGTGGGGTGCCAAACGGGTGAAGAACTGGCTGTGCGCGTTTCCTTTTGTCTCCCCCGTTCATCTCCACTTGGGTGATCTTCCGCACCTCGGCTGAGTTGCGAGTTGAGGGTGGGGGTGTTTCCCCCCCCCCCCCCCCTCGTCAGGTCAAGTGAGCTGACATGGAAATAGCCAAATCAGGAATCCGCATATTAACGCTCGCGTGTGCACGACAGACGGCCGTTGTTTCTCTTTCATTTTGCATGATGGATTCCGGGCCTTTAATGGACCCTTTAGCGAGCAGGAAGAAACAGAGGTCATATCTCAAATGGTTTTCGCAGTCATAAATACAAGGGCAGTGACGAGTGAGGAGCGGCTGGATCGGTATTGGCTGATGCGTGTACAAACTCGTCCCTCTCTCTGCCGCTTATCTCTTCCTCCTTTGCTTGAATGTCACCATTCCGTGGGAGGATTTAACGCTGCTTTTAACCCTCACAGCCTCATAATTACCTTGACATTTACCCTGCATTCAATCAAGTTTTTCACAGCGGATTTATCGCAATGACTTTTTTGTATTGCAGAAGGCTGCAGTAATTATGCGGGTTATTAAGGGCCTTCGTGTTAATGCAGTTTTACATCGATAATTTTCGGCAGACCCTGTTTTCCTGTGTGGAAGAGCGCCGCGTCAGCTCCTTTAAGACTGAGTGACACAGGAAAGGACAGAAATACTATTAGATGAAGTATCAGATGACTTGGGGTGTGAGGAGTGGAACAGGGTAGCACTGCCTCTCCCTCCTTTATTGCTCAGGTTATTATCACAACTGCTGGGGAATCGTTGAGACGGGGAGATAGGAGTGGCAACGATCCATCCGGGACTCGTTCATCACCGCGTGCCCCGGCCCCCCGAATAGAAATTACATCTGCATCTGAATTAGTAACATTATTCGCCAATTTGGCTCAGAGTGAACATTGTTCCATTGAAGGTGGAATTAAATTAGAAAATGAGTGAGTCTTTAATTTTCTGATTATAAATCAGAGAATATAATTCACCTTCTTGTACCTTAAGGGCAATCCCATTATCCTAAGCGACATTTTATCCTTAGCCCCCGCCAAGTGATCTCGTCACGACACCCAGTCACACACCAATCATGCTTGCCGGGGAAGCAGCAAATACATCTTCTCCTCCAGAATCAGACATAAAATATAAGTGGCTTCTCCTGTGTGAGAGCTTATTTTACATGAAATGCGGTGGTCCTTCTGTCCTCGTTAACACTGCAGAGAATTACTTTAGGTTCAAGTGACGTGGCGTCTTCTTTTTCAGCACTGCGAGTGCATGACTCTGTTGGTTGAAGATCAGGTGAACAATTAGTCAAGCCCAAGTTGTATGACACTTGGAGAGTCAATATTATGGATTGGAAACCACTCAAATGTTGTGCTATTTGTTGTACTATTCCACCTTTTTGACGTGGTGCAACATTTTGATAGTTCCTAGTCCTACTTTAAGATCCGCTGAGTTTTACACCTTTTTTCTACAGCAGCTCGGTAACGTCATAGTAAAAATGCTGCTTGGCCGTAATAAACAACTTAGCAGCTCACATTCGCACATAACCCGGTCAAATTAGAAGTAAGAGATTGACCTTTTACTGCCAGTCGTCGCTGTACCGTGGCACCCAAACTCTCCGCCTGTTCATTTCATTCTGGCCAATGCCCAGAGCTCATTAAAAATGAATACACTCCTTAAACCCCAACACTAGGCCTTTTCCATTAGGGAGAGAGATATGAGGGTGATAAACATTATTTGTGATCGGATATGAATCGTGCGAGGATTGGCTGCAATATTGAAAGCCGCACCGAAAAGTGATTGTGCTTGAATTCCCCCATGCAGTTTCATGCCATATCACAGCTCTTGTAATTTGATTCCTATTCATTTTAGCCATTGTTGTGTATTATATTGAAAGCCCTATCAAGCGGATCTAGACCAACCAATTGGGATTTTTGTTATTCTTTCCCACTTGGTTGATTTTAAGCTGATCAGGATATTTGCCTGGCACAGTCTCGGGCATTCTGAATGGCCTTATCTTCCGTTTAATTACCATACTGCCTTTGTTAAAGCAAAATTCATCTATTTTGGTGTGTAGTGGTGGGGTGCGCTTCAGCCTGTGTATACGAAAGAGAGTGAGATGGGGGGGGGCGGGGGGGTGTTTAGTTGACTTCACTGTGTCTGCAGCTCTGATGTCACAGCCTCTTTGATATACTGTATAGGTGCATTTCCACAGAAACAGTGCATCGGTAGATCCCCCCATAAAATGCAATAAACCTCGACAGGCTATTGGAGATTCACCCCCAGAGCGTTCCGCTGATCATCTCCCAGACATATACATTTAATATCCCATTGGTTGATTGATTTTATTGGACATGGTTGACATTATCATCAATACTGCCTTGAGGAGCAAGACAGAAACTTCATCTGATTGAACATCTGTACGAAGGGATTCTTTTTTTTTTAGAATAAACCCCTCCGTGTGTGATCATGAGAGCGGGTTTGCATATCTCTGAGCATGTGAATATTTATGTCTGGCAGCGTGTCGGTGATAAACACATCCATACGGGGGGTGGGGGTGGGGGGGGGGGGGGCGCCTTTCACGTTACCAGCCGCACGCATCGGTACACTCGGCGCATGCTGGCGGTTTGAGCTGTTTCGGCCCCGACCGTTTGACCCCGGCGCGATAATCCACGCTGCCTGTTCTTACTGTTCTCCAGGTCCGCCGACAGTCGCAACGGCGTGATAATGGCCGCCCTCGGACACTCTGCACCCAGGGGCAGGGATGTGATGGGCTGCAGCTCCGGCACATATTAATATTAATACGTGTAAAAGCCGTCCGGCTGGCAGAGAGTCAGCGGCTGTGGACACCAGCACACACACACACACACACACACAGCAGAATGCGTATTGGTGCACATGCACGGGCACACAAGCTCTCTGGAAGGCACATCTGCATGCTTGCCCACACACACACACACACACACACACAGAAACAAGTAAAAGGTCCATTATGTATGTGACTGTGTAGCGTTTGCAGATGGACCGCTTCCCAAGGTCAGTTTGAAACATTTGCCAGCAGGAAACCTACACAGAGTGCTGGTTGTTCACACCGTTTGGGGAAAACACACATTATGCAAATGATTCTTCTTCTGAAATGGAACGTACACAACTAGACACAGTGTGCTAATGGCCATCGTGTCAGCCAGAGCTAATGGTTGTTGCGTGTGTTTGCCTATGTGTGTGCTGCACTCCGCGTGTATGTGCTTTGCACCGTGCCGTGCTTGCACACGCACGGCACGGCACGATGCGGCCCAACCACAGGGTCTCGGGCCAGAGAAGCTGTCGTTAGAAACCTCTCCGCCGTCAGTAACGTGTGCCGAGGTCACTCATTGAAGCTCAAATGAGAGAGAGACAAAGATCTGCAACAGCAAGAGAGAGAGAGAGAGAGAGAGAGAGGAAAAGAAAAAGCTCTGTAGAAGCCTTCAGCCGCAAAGGAGAACAGGATGAGTCAGTTACAGAAGAAAATGGCCTTTGATTGACATATACCCATAGTGGAACCACCTTCTTGGTATTTTCAGGTCTAGTCTAGTCTAGTGTGACCTGTAGCCGCTTGGGGATGTGTTTGTTCGGTGCTTGCTGCACAATGTAACACACAAGGGTATGAAATCTATTTCTAATGCACAAAGGTTGATGGGATTAACACTTCAGTTCACAACAAGGATGATTGTGTCAGTCTTTGACGCTCGCCTTGTGGTGGGCTGGTAATTCTGTTCAATTAGAATACGAGACAGTTTATCGCAAATTATTACATGAAAGTGATGTAGAAAATGCTTATTTTATTCGACTGACTGTTAAAATAAGTATGGTTTGTGCTCAGCATGGAAAAATAGGACCACTTTGTCATTACTAGCATATTTTTGGAGGTAAAAGCTTTTGATATTTATGTTAATTTATAAATTGCTGCCTTTGCCCGTTACAATGTACCATGAAAAAGGAGTTTTCATCTAAAATGCAGAAAGGAGTTAAAAACAAGGAAGTCCACCTCACTTTACATATTTCTTAATTCACAAAAGTGGTTTGTTTAAACATTCAATAATAGTCACGAGACATGTGGACACTGTGGGTTCTACTTCAGGAAAATGTCACTCCACATTATTTAGGGACTGAAGGTACAAACAATGTCATCCCTGTGCAAACCAAACCGGAAGCCAAAGTCTATTTGCATATTTTTTATATTGGCTCAGTTCGGTTTCAACAGCATTTACAAACAGTCCAAAGTAACGATGCAGTTCTTTTAAAAAGGGGGAAATAGACCTTTTCTGTGTTCGGGGAGACACCATGACGTTCAAACACAAGGGCGACAGGGAAATAAAATGGAAATAATTGGGAAATTAAGTCACTGAGGGGTGTCTGAGTGGCCGACATGTACAGTGAACTGAAAAGCGGATTTCAATGTCAATAAGCAAATCGAGGATCCAGGTCCTTGTTTTCCTCTCCGTTTCTGACACGAAAGGTGTAACCGCTGAGAAGGAAAATTAAAAAGCGGATGAAATAGCATTCTACGTGGCATCTGTCAGAAATAAGTGTGCGGGGGCATAATGTTCATCGTATGCCACTGAACTGCATGCTTGAACTTAATTAAACCCTTTGTGATTTGTAATGCGTGTGAATGCATTTGATGAAATATTTAGCACGGTGTTATTAGATCACAGGATGTTACAAAAGGGATTAGCGAGAAATGGACGCTTTCAAGACTAGAAACACATCTTCAAGGGCAGAGGGAGCCTTCGATTTTGACCCACACCTGGATGTTCTTCTGTCTGACTGCATTTGTGACCTTTTATTATCAACAGGGGGTGTTGAGAAAGGCTCAATAAAGTAATTTTCTTAATACCAAGCCTATACGGAAGCACAATGCAGTCATTTGTGGGCAAAGCCCGCCTCAAAGGTACTTTTTATTGGAGGAAATTAAACCGTGGCCCCCTGGTGCTGCCTCAATGAGGATACTTGACACTGTCACTCGCGCTAAACAAAGATACACAGAGACCTGTGATTACTCTGGAAGATGGCTCCCCATGACGGGGCCACTGGATTGAAAAATAAGGGTGGAGTGAAAAGAGGCCGGAGTGCAGAGAAAGAAGAAGTCCAAAAAAACAAGATAAACCATTTTTTGAATGTGATTTTTCAAGGGTAGTCGTATTCTTAGTCCACTAACTACTCTTATTAGTCGATTGAATCGACCGATAACTCAGTCTTTCCCCAGAGAAAAAAAGTCTGAAATAGCCAAGAACACAACTAATCCTCCAAAAACAAACCAACCAATTAGTCAACTAATGAACCAAGCGGCACCGCTGCAATACTTGTGTTTTGGCTTCTGTGCAAATATAACGAGACAAAGAAACGTAGCAGCAGATCCATACAGTTAGTCTCACCTCTAGACAAAAGAAAACTCTTGGTCTTCTCTAGTGCAGGGGGAGGGGGGAGGGAGGGGGGGGGGGGGGGGGGGGGGGGGGTTGGGCCCGGGACAGGCCATATTTCAACGTCAGCCTGACTTGCCCCAACAATGTGACAGCAGGTGACAAATAACCAGGCTCATGATTGAAATCTGACAAAATAACCCTATGTTTTATAATGGCGTCCCCAAGCAGAAATGTGGCGGCCCGCAAACTAAACAGTGCTTCATCACCTCCATGCCAGTCCCAGCGGTTCTCCATTAAGGGCCAGATCATTGTGTTTTGCCTCCCCCCCCCCTCCCCTCCCCTCCCGTCCCAGCTGACCGCCGAAGTGACAGCGCCGGCTTGCTGCCGTGACATTGAAAAATATTTGTACTGACAAGGCCACAAATCACATGCCGACAAGTTTTAAAACTCAATATTCACTCAATGCGCATCTGCTATATTCTCGTTAAAGGTGTGATGCGGCAGTCTCTCTCCTGCGCGTTCTTTTATTATTACAGTATTGACAGCGACTATAATAAAGTTGTGCTGTTTTGATGCCGGGGGGGGGGTGGGGAGATGGGGAGACTGAAAGAAAAGGTGTGTGAGGGTGAGAGACGGAAGAGAAAAGCCGGGATGGTTGAGCGCTCGCACAGCGCCGTGACAAAAGTGCTCCATTTTCATCACAGAACTTCATCTGACGTGTTCGGCGTAATGGTCTACCTGTGGATTTCTCAATAATGTCTGTCACGCCGTAGATACCAGACACGTGTTTGGGGTTTTTTTTTTTTTTAAAGCATCAAATGTAATACCTTACTTAATATTCACATGTTGAACTCTGTTTTACACTCCTGTAACTAATCTCACCTCATTGGTATAATCAGTAAACCCTCTCCCAGCTCTACAGACTAGTGCCATCGAGCCAACAGTGACTCTAATATGCCTTTAGTCTGAAGTCTTGTCAACCATGTAGGCCCTAATATGCGCCCAGTGCGCACGGGTAAGTGTGCTTTAGGCTCATTGTTAACATAAGGCCAAATCTGTAATATAGCACGGACAATTAAGTGCACAATTTTTGTATAAATGCAAAATCCCTCACTGTGAATTATTTAATCCTCCTCTCTACAGTTCATTTAATAGAAGCCCTTTTGGCGGGCGCTTTGAGTCACTGAAAACTAATTTGATTCTCCTCCTTGATTTAATTAGATTTTATGATGTATGGTATTGCTAATTCGGTGGCTCACCATGCGTTGTCGGCGCCTGTCCCTTGCGCTGGCGGTGAGCTGTCAGAGCCCCATTTTTAACAGTATTGAAAAATTCAAGCTTTATTATTGCCCCCTCACTCATTTTCTCCCATCAGGGGGGGTTGATGGGGGGGGGTAATGAGCTCTTGGTCTCTCCCCCTTTTACTCGTCTCCCTTTCTTCTCTCGTATACTAGCTCTTCTTTTTTTTCTTTTTTTTTAAACCTTCATCTCGCTTTCTCTTTTTCCTCATGTACCCCCCCCCCTCTCTCTCTTTGAAAACAATAAGAGAGGATAAAGAGTTAGAGAGAGCTCAGAGGAAAGAACTGTAAGAGCAGGGAGGCAGAAAGTAGAAAATGATGGCATCAAGCGAACGGCAAACGCGATGAAGGAACATGATGGCGGGACAGGGTGGTGGGGGGGGGGGACGAATAAAAGAGTGAGAGAAAAGAAATAAATGTGTCAGAGGGAAGTGGAAAACGGGAACTCGGGCGGCGATGGTGGATACGAGGTACGGCTTGAGAGGGAAGGGGAGTCGCCGAGGAAAACGAAGGAGCTAAAAAGGAAGCAAGTGGGCGACAGAGAGCGGGAAAAAAAAAAGGGCGGGCAATGGAGATTGTGCCATACGCTCCGGGCTCGCCGCTCTGGCATTAGCGCGCTGATTCATGAGTTAAGTTTCCCCCCCCCAACTGCCCACGGCCATTAGCTTTCAGTTCCTTCGGCTGTCATTTAGACTCCAAAGAGTCTTTTGCTTAATGCACTGTTTTAATGAGAGTGCGCCGCTCGCTAATATGTTTGACTGTATGAAAGGTCACAACAGGAAGCTAAACAGATTGAAAAGAGAGGGAGCACGACGGCGGGCAACGGGCCGGGGAGGGGGTGAGGGGGGGTGAGGGGGGGCGTCTAGGGTGGGCGGTTCCCCCTTTTACCCAGCATCCAACAGTGCATAATAGCCCCCTGGAACCGATCGTGTCGCCGCTCCCTCAAATAGTTACGCCCCATCCATCGCTGGCTTTAACCCGGAGAGTGAAAGAAAACTTGGGGAAAGAGATTGAAAGAGACAATGGAAGGGGCAGACACCAGAGGGGGGGGGGGGGGGGTGGCACATGTTTCATTACCCATATAATCACCAGTCTGATTGCTGCACATGTAATAGAAGAGCGTCTTACAGCAGCCTCTGGGAATTTATAGCCATCAGACAATGGGATTCCCACCAACCCGTTAAATATACCGGAATGCTGAGCCTGAATGGGAGCAACGGAATACGACTCAATAAAAGTTTGGAGATTTAGATTTAGATCATTTCTGTATGATTTTCTGTTTCTCTCCCTCTATGTTTAACCTTAACACATGCTATCTTGAATCTCCTGAGACTTTAACCCTCCCCCACCCCCACCCCCAAATTCAAGGTTTTTGCAGAATTGAAGTTCTCACAGTGGCGAGCCGCAGCATTATCAAACACTTTTGACAACACCGCGCGGACAAGCGCGGCCTCCGCCATCCCACCCTTCTCGATCTCTGTCAACACGCCGCCGCGGTTCTGCCACGGGACCCCCGTGAGGGACAGTCTCAGAGGCAGCCGAGCCCCCAAACCCGATAATCTAACGGTAATCCATTCAAAACTAATCAAACATTTACAAAGGTGCCACGACGGGGAGGGAGCTCTATCCATCAGCGTTCCTCCAGCGCCAAACGCGCGGGGGCCAACCCCTTTCGTTGCGCTCGCGGCGTCTCAATCTGCCTATGCAAATGAGGCGGCGGCGTCGCGAGCGGAGCGGGGGGGGGGGGACTGACACGCCAGGCCTTGTGCACGGGAAGCGTAAACAAATATTCATCCGTTACGGGTGGGGCGGCGTTGCGTCGGGAAGTGCCTCGCAGTGAGGTGGCGCAACAACTCTTCTTCTGTTGCGCAATCATTCACCGGGGTGCAGGAAGTGACAGTGCTGCCAGGGTGAATTAGCGGCGCGTGTCGGGCTTTTGTTATAAATCCTGGGCCTACTGTAACCCTCATTTCCCCCCCCCCCCCTTTTTCCCCTCCGCGATGTATGTACGCGGGTTGATGATATATCAACACCGCCCAGTGATTAATAATGCAGTGGTGGTGATTCCATAGGGGGAGTGGTGGTGGGACGCGGGACAGGCCTTGCGGTGAGAGTTGAGGGGTGGTTTTTTTTTGGGGTGTGGGGGGGGTTGAAAAGTGGGGCCCCCTATCCCTGTAATCCTCGCCCAGTGCCTGTAGGCTCCAGTCCTTTTCCCCCCCCATTACCCAAACCATTTGTTTATTGTGCAGTAATTACAAACCATCAAGCCTGAAGGCAAACAGGCAGAGAGGAGCTCGGATGATGGAGACATTTATAACAATATATCATAACAGCAATGGAATCAAACAATGAATTTATGTCGCAGGGCATAAATATCAACGAGCAGAAAAACAACCATGTGGTTATTACTTCAGTGAGTCGGGCCGTGTTGGAAACAAGAATATTCACTTGTTAAGGACTATTATTGATTTGTAATGAACTACACTCGCCCTTAAAAGCTACTGTTGGCAGGGCAATATGTTGCATTTTATTTAGCAATTTCATGCATGTTTGCTTCACAAGGTTAAAAACCACAATCTGTTCTGAGACAAAAAAAGAACATTTTCTCATTTTCAGCACTCCAGAAGCCATTTAATGTTCCCCATGTAAGAGTGGCAATCCCTATTACCGCTGGATAAAGTGTACCCTTTTTTATTTGAAATGAAAATGTCAGTAATTTCTTTTGAGATTGATGACTCCTTACACGCGGGCCCAATAAATGAAAAATTGATGAGGCTCAGTTCTCTCTTTTAATATTTAAGGCAATATTAAAGTCTCTCTTACATCTCATGGAAATAGTTTTATTTAAAAGGAATAAGACCATTGGGCATTGTTTACTGAACACCTCATGCATGTTTTATAAACCCTGTGGCTCTTGGAGGAATTCAAAGGCCCTTGAAATCGTTACTGTTTTGCAGTAAGTATAAAACGACTTAAGAGGAATTCCAATGGCATGGGCATTGTTGTGAAGCTGCCCTCGTGTTGTTGGACGCGGGGCCTGCTTCGACGAAGGGAGCCAGTGGTGGAGAGAGCGTAGCCGAGAGGGAGGAGGGGAGTTGCGCAATAAACGACTGAGATTTTATTCCTTCCACTGGGTCGTAATGTCTGCTCGGCGAGGAAATGGATGTTTAATGCGGCCGAGCGGACGAATGGGATGAATCGCTATTTAAAACAAAGCCCCGTGGGGTTTGGAAGCCGGGAGGGAGAAGAGGGTGAGTTAGAAGTAGGACAAAGACAGGTAGCTACTTGAACCGTTCTGATAGTTTAAAACAAGCCAGGGGCAAGGAGAGTACCGTGCAAAGGGTGAAAGTGATATCCAGCTACTGCCGGCTGAATTTTCTTGGATCAAACAGTTTTTCTAAAATGGGTTGGGAGGGGAGCTCATAGGTATGAAAACACACAGTGCACCAAACGGTGCGGAGTTCGTACGGCAAAACAAAGCCTCACCTGTGATGACTTCCATGTTTTATATGTAAAGAAGGCGAAATAATGCCGAATAAAGCGTCTGCCTCTAGTTAAAGGACGGGTGGTGGGAAGTTCGAGGAAACGAAGCCCAGGATCATTCGTGCCATTTTCACAATGTCCCTCCATTCTCATCTCTGGTGCCCATTGAGGCGTTTGGCGGTGATTTAAGTATAGTAGCTTACATTGATGAGTGCATTTTCTTTTTTATCACATAAACTGTTGAATACATTTGCATGCAGGTGTCTGTGTCTGTGGCTGCATGCATGCAGCATGTTTGCACATACGCACACACACGCGCAGACACACAGAGTCAGAAAACAGCAGTGGAAAACCCTGCTACGGCAGAAGGACACAATGAGCAGCTCCAAGTTGAGCAGCCTATTACGTCGTAGTGGTGGTTAACAGGGACATTCGAACTGAGAACCAAGATACTCCAGCTCCCATTTAGACAAATTAAATCAAGTCCCATAATGCTCTACGTATCTGTTGCCTGGGTTACACATCCTAGCACACCAGGCCCCTTGATGGAGGGCGGAATGAAGCCTTTTATATCAGATGCTTCGACAACAGGGGGTGACTACTACCTGCCAACTATTATCAAAGGCACTGGTTTCATAGCCCTGCCATATTTTTTGATTGATCTAAATTACACGTCAGTGAGTGCTGCAGTAACATGATCTATAAAGAGATAGCCACTACTTGTACATTATTAAACTCCCAGAGCGGCTGCTCAGCTTTTGGATTGCTGTAATTATCTGTGCTGGAGGCACAACAAGTGGCCCAAACACAGCTGTTAGCCTGCCTGCGCACCCGAGCAACGGTTGGCATTAATAGTTTCTGAACGGAAGCTACGTTTGGCAGAGGTTAACATTAACATGCCTTCATGTCGAAAATTGAAGATGGTCTCATTTTTCTTTTCTACTTTTCAATGCTCTTGTTTGAATGTCAGAACAAAATTTGAATATTGTCAAATACAGTGCAACAAAAGAATCTTGTAGTTTTTTGGGGGGAAAAAGGAATGGTTGCAGCACTGTGGTCTTCAAGGTGAAATCCAAAACACTTTTTGAGAGAAGGAGCACAGGATGTGCAGCTCACCTGATATTACTCTTTACATCTTCTTTCCATTATCCCACGAGCAGAGATTAATCATCCGGCTGCGCTTTATACATTTCCTAAAAGGAGAAAATCCAGTAAAACCCTTCTCGCTTTAATAGTGACCGCCTGTGGCCTTCTTACATCCCATATATCCTGTCACGTTAGAGAGTCGGACAGAGAAGAGGGCATTCTGGGACACCCGAGGGACCTCTGCGGGTCTCGTGATCTGTGGTGTCCGACTCGGTGGCACCAGCCGGGGGGGGGGTTTGAGGCCAAATGGTGGTGTTGTGGCGACGCTGACGGTAAACAGGACCTATCCATTTGATCGCTCTCTTCGCCTCAGAGCATTTGTCCTCTCCTCCTGCATTGTGAGCATTGTAGCCACTGGGGCCAGGTGAGAGCATGAAATGGTGAAAACACATTGATAGACGGTGGAGGTGCAGCACATGCTAGTTCTATTAAGTATCGTGGAAATCGCTGCCCCCTCCCCCCCTTCGATTGTTGTTCCGGTGCAGTTTTCATGTAAAAGCGGAAACACGCATGTGAACTGATTTTTGTATTAAAGGAAACCCATATACAATCCACAATAACGTAGTGCGGTTTGCATCATCACACACGCTGTCAATGTATTTTGCTTGCAAGCCTTATTTCAGTTTCACCTTTTTTTTTTTTTTTTTTTACGAGGACTGCCTGGGAGTGGAACAGCAGATGCAGACATTGAATTCGAATTCATACAAGGCAGACATAATATCAGGCAATATAGAGGCAGACAGAGAGGCTATTGAAATGCAAATAGACTGCTGGGGCCGCAGCAGCAGGGGAAAGAAATTGGCTAGGATGACAATGCAAGTAAACCACTCCAGTTTGTCAAGAAGGCCACGCTTTATCACAAAACTGGGAATGGATTTCAGTACAAGTGCTGCTACAGCACTAAAAAGAATAATATTCAAAAATAGGAGGAAAGGAGAAATAAAGTAGTTGCCCACTGCACAACTCTCATGTTAAGATTGAGAAACGCCGTTAAAGTTGGCGTTTTTCAGTTTATCGCCGTGTGTTTTTCCAAGGGACCCTCTTAGGCGTGCTGGTTTATGGTCCACCGTGATGTTGAGGGTTAGGAAACGAGAGGGCTGCTCGCCGCCGCCGCTGCCGCTCGCGTGCGCACTCACCTTCTGCTCCATGCTTCATTCTCCTCACGAGTGGCCTTTCAGCGCGCGGCGTGTTTTTGTTAGTCAGGTTGGCACGCTCCATCAGGAGGAGGGACACAGAACTGGGAGGCCACGCCGGACCCTCGGCCATAATAAATTACTTACAAGTGCTGCAGAACAATAACACAAAAATAGTGCGAGCCATCCATTTCGCCACCATTTACAAGAAATCAATATCAATACTTAATGCATTGCGGATGAAAAATGAGCAGAGATACAGGGGCATAATACGAGCACAAATGAAAGACCTTGGAGTGCTGCTTTCCAAGGGTTTGTGGAATGAGGAGGGATGCAAGGTGTGAAAAACTCAAGTACAAGAGAGATTACATTTTGCCTTTTGTTTCAGTCCCTCGTCTATTTTTGTTGCTCACGGTTCATAATAATCTACTTTTCTCAGCTAAGTTGTTTAATTGTTAATCAATGAGCCATTTTGGCTCGCAAACATCTATTTAAAATGTTAGAAAAACTAAAAGTAACATTTTGGGGTTTTTCTAACTTATCTCAGCAGCATTGGAGATCCAACAGTAGAATGGATCCAGAGTCAGTAGAATGGATGGACATTTCCTCAACAGCCAGCGGAGATCTCTTTACCATGTCACAAATGTTTCTGGTGATTTAAAATCTGTTCAAAGATAAACATGATCTATACTTGTCCTCGAGGCGTGTTGCGTCATCGCAGCCTTAACGTCCCATTTCATTGTGTTGGTCAATGATGTATTGCAGGTCCTAGCAGGCTGTGTAGAAAATTGTATCCCGCCTCGTGACGGAAGGATGATAAAGAAACTGAAATGATATATATATTTATATATATGATCTATATCTATACCTAGATTTGACCTTGAAGATTTGTTTACCATGAGGAACCTGTCCTCCTTAGAGCCAAATGTGGGTTTTTAAAGGATGACGCGTGCTGTATTATGCATACACGAACCAGTGGGGCTGTCACATGACTGAAAGGGCTACTTTTTTTTTTTTATACTGCCAGGTGCATCCGAGCCTCAATTAGACTTGTTATCTGCAGTGAAAGGCTTTTTAATTGTCGCTTTTGTGTTGAAGATCCCCATGTCTTGTGGTCTGGTGAATTTTAAACTTCGCTGGATCCCCGGAGGCCTATATGTAGAAGTTTAGACGTTTGTTGTCTTGTGTCTCCACCGCAGCCAACGGGTTGTGTGGGTGAGATACGGGGCTTACCACACGACTATACAATCCTTTTGCAGTTTCTACTTTAGTTTCCATCCACCTCCTGCTTCCCCCGCCCCCCCCCACCCCCGAGGGTGGTCGTCTCAGCCTTGCCGTCTGTCACCAGGAGATGGCACTGCAGCCAAGTCATCGCGCTACGCTGCCACCAATTTCGGGCTGCCAGCTCCGGCTGCCAAAGAGAAAAGTGCAAATGTATTTGTTTCACCCAGGCTCTGAGGGTCTTTTTCAGCTTGTGTTCAGAGGCCAGATGCAGTATGCGACACAGAGAGAGAATATCAATACCCAATATGCTCACAGGACAGCGGCCGACGGCTCCGAGTCCTCCAAGCACACAGCGGCGATTCCCCTTTTAAAGTCGCTCCCTATTCAAATTACACTCTTGTCGCCCTGAAAGCACAAATGATCACGGCCTCGGTGATGTAGAAAAATTGAACATTTTTGTTGTCTCTCCCTCTTTGTACTCCAGTTACTCAGGTTACGAGCTCTCAGTGGCAGCGCGTATACTCCTTTACCATCACGTCTGCCTACCTCTGACCTATCAAAAGGCGAATAACATCAATTAGTCTTCGGAGGATAGAGGATTTTTTTTTGTATTGTTAAAGGTCTGGTGTCGAGTTCTGAAGGGAGTCATTGTCCCTTCTTGAGCTTGAGTTCTTTAGAGTCCATAAGTGTTTATTGAGCTCCACAGAAAGCACTGGGACAAAGGGACCTGATATTCCTTACTCGCTTTGCTGCATAGTTTGTATCATAATTTCACGATAAGCTGTTGCAATTGGTGCTGTGTGCGGAATTTTGGCTGCCGTTCAGAGAAGCTCTTTGAACCCTAGCCGGGTCCGGCTGTATCGTGGGTTCCACCTGGTTACTCCTGAAGGCCTTCATTAACCCGAACCATGACTTTAAGAGGGAATTTGGGACTTCATGGGAAGAATTAGGAGGTTACGTTGTGGGTTCAGCACTAAAAACGATTGTGGTTTGACATGAACCGTGAGGAAAAAAAAAGATGAAGGGAGTGTGATTTGGATTTCTTAAGATTTCAAGTTGCTAAAAAAAAGCTCTTCGTACACCCAAATGCCAGAGACCACAATTTAAGAATCACAACCCTTTCAAGACCATCGCAATAGATTGAATAAAACCATTGTACAATCATCTACATTTTGCATTTTACCATACACACTCCACTTGAATGTACTTTAGTCGACGATCCACCTGGAGTCAGATTGTTCCACATATTTCTCTCCCAGACGGATAAGTAAGTGATATATCAGAGTGGAGCGAAAAAAGTTCACTCTCTTGTCCCCCTTCCCCCCCCCCTGCGTCGCCCCGGGCCGGATGAGCTCATGAGCGCTGCGCAGTGAGGAATCAAAGGGAAGTGTTTGTTTGAGCTGGGGGGAGAGGACCGCGGTGTCACAGTGTCAGCGCTAACATCAGTGAAACTTACACACTCGTCACTCACCGATGTGTTTTCAATGGCTGCGTAGCAGGCCGCGTGAGACACACCTCGCTGTCACTTGAACTCAGTGACAGAATTGGTTTACAACGTCGGGGAGCACGTTCATTTCCATGACTGCAGTCAGGTGAGAGGATCAATATCCACATCAATATGTACATAATGCCAGAGCCCATTTAAGGTGAGCTTAGCATAGTCCAAAGAAGGAGACAACCACCTACTGCACCAGCAAGCTGTGAAGCTCACCAATCAACAGTACGTTCCCCAAAATGCCAAGGAGCAGACTCAAGCAGATAGTCTAATGGTGTCTTCTTATTCTGAGCACTTTGTACTCAAAGAGGAAGTGCAGCCAATGGCATCGGCGCTCAAAGTCTGTTTATGTTGCGATTTAAGATGAAGTGTTAAGGTTCAGCGTGTTTGCATATTCTGAAGTAGTCGGTGCAGCGTATTACAACTTAATTGCGAAAATGCAGCTCCGCGTTGAGTGATACTGATTTCGGCGGTGTTGAAGTCGTGGGGGTCATCAAACCAAAGATTTGATGACTACATCCACTCAGCTCCCTAAATATCGTAAATTCTAAAGCTTCCCTTCTGCCTCACCTTTCCTGATCTGTGGCCCCCCCACCTCCTTCTCTCTCTCTCATTCTATCTCTCTGGCAATGGTTTTTCCTTTTTTTTTTTTTTTTTTTAGATCACTTCCATTAACACCGGCATGCTGAGCTGTAATTACTCCCTCACTCAGCGTTCTGGGCTGCCCTCCGCTCGTTTGGGTAAGCAATGTGGCCCGTTAGCAAGATGCTTGTTAACTGAATGCACTTAATTATATAAGAAGATAATTACATGTAAACGTTGCATCTAAAAGCAGCCATCCAGCCCCGCTTGCTGATTTAATAGGCACATGTTTAGGATCCTTGTTTTGTTTATTTTAGAGTGAGGGGATTAATTGCCTCCTCTGATGAATCTGCCGTATGCTGCAATTGGGCAAAAGGCCTGTGAATAAATGTCCATTTAGATTACAACATGTTCTGGTTTTTTTTTTAATCATGAAAAGACTCTTTAATTCTCTATGTAAATACAAGGCAGCGAAATAACATAATCATTTCTATAAGAGTTAAATATTCACATGATCCTTCCAAAACAACCTACATCTCCTTTCTTCTAGCCGTAAAAAACTGAGATTCATTTATCAATATTCTATGATCCGGGACAAATGATGCGGCTCTAAGCTGAATTTCATTCAAGCCGCTGTCAAATGAAAGATTATTTAGTGTGTTTTAAGAAGGCAGAGTGCAGGGTTAGAGATAGGGGTCAGAGTGTGAGGGCTCCCAAGGGACGTCCTGAGGGTCTCAGGGACATCAGTCGTCCATTATGAGCTAATCAGGAGGGGGAGCGCGTGGCTGTGTGTGGGAGACCATGTGTGTCCATGTATGCATTGAGAGGGGGGTAAGAAGGAGATGGAAAGAAAGAGAGCCGCCACGTGTTGTGTGTATAATGTGTGTACATGTTTAAGTCCATGCGCTGGCAGGTGTGTGTGTGTGTGTGTGTGAGACAGTCGGGGGGGGGAAGAAGAGGCCTCGCTTGCATCTCTCAGAGCAGCAGAAGGTAGGATCCCCCAGGATGTAACCCGGAGGAGGCTCCCTGTCCTTCGTGAACATGGGACAGACACCTTCAGCCTCCAGATGCTTGCAGTTCGATACAGCGCCCGAGACTGACATCCACCCATACTCTCACAGGGCTCTTTGCACGGCCCAGGGGGACCCGCTGTGTTAAGAACATGATACGGTATTTACAAAGAAATATTTGTAAATGGAGGCCGTTTGGCTGTTCATAATGGCCCTGTCCATGCTGCCGCCGTATCCCACCCGGCCATAGGGGGCTAAAAAATGAAAACCCAGAGGGAGATGCCTTGCCCGGCAGGCCAGCCAGAGGACCTTTAACCCACTCAACTAACATCTCCGTCAACATACCGCCACAGAAATGGAAATCCGCGAGGACTTTGACGAGTGAAAGTGCATCGACGCCGTGGTGGTGTTTCATTTCGGGCTTATTGGAGCTACGGGCGCAGCGGATGTGAGGCTGTGAAATTTCCAGTAAAAAGTGTAATGTTTTTTTTTTCTTTTTTTTTTCTAACAAGCACTTTCAGATAATAAATTGATATTTCGATTAGATGAGCTTCATTTGTGACCACTCAGGAAACAAATACACCGCATGAAACAAAATATTGAAAGGGAAGACTAAACATTGATTTTTCTTTTTTTATTTCTCATGGAATAAGAAGAAGAAGAAGCCCATAGCTACAATGCACTGAAAGGACTAAAAGAGCCACGATAAACTGATATGGCCTGTTTGTGTTACTGTAGTTTAAAATGTCATAGCTGGTGAACCCAGAAATTCTCCAGGTCCAGTCGATTTCACAATATTCAGGGTTATTGGTTTAGAACTTAAAATTGGTGTTCAGGCCTTCTCTGTTGAGATTTAAGCAAGATGAGAATGCAACACTTCCAACAACAACGACTATCCACCTGTGATGACCGGTTTTTCCATTTTTTAAGATAACTTGAAGAGATAACAGGCCTTATTCCAGAGAGCATTTAATTATACTGCTTGTTTGCGGTGTTCATTTGGAGGATACATGGATTGGTAGCCTGTAAGTAGAGGCAGCTCGGGGAGGATTGGGTGTATCACGGACACCCGATCCATCCCCAGGCGCGCTTTTACAGCCTCAGAAATGAGACGCATCTTTGATTTGCTTGCCCAGTAACAGACGGAGACATGAAGGAGCTCTGGTCTCGGCCTTGCTCGTAGGTGCCAAATATTCACCAGCTGAGAAATGGACACAGGCTCCCTCCCTCCCTCCCGACTCCCGACACATGGTCCTTTGCTTCATGCCATGCTGGGGGGGGGTTACTAGGGCGGGATGACAAAGAGGTGATTGTGCCAGTGTTGTCGTGTTTGGAAATCATTATTATTGGAGGTAGGGTTTCAGAGCGGCTGGTTGTCTTCTCAACGTTCAGATGTTCTTCATTGGTTTCACCGTCATAATGACAGACACCGAGGACACGATTCTTGTTTTTTTTTTTTGGGTTCCATCAACCCCCTCAGGCCTCCTCTTGGCCGCCCGCGACAGGTCTGTGGACAGGTGGAGGGCCTCTCGCTGGGGGCTGCCCGGCGTACGGTGGAAGTACGACTAGACGCAACATCTTCAAGGGAAAGATAAAACCACTATGGGAAAATATTTAGCTTTTGATGGGCCGATAGGAAAGTGTCAAAGATATGTTTCAATCTAGAAAGGTTACAGATTTGATGTCTCCGTGTAAGGATTTAATGACTGCTGTTACAGTTGGTGCCTTGAGCGAACCAAACGGGTTCTGCAGAGTGATGCGATGTCAAGTACAATGGAGCTTTGTGAGGATTGTCTGTGTTGAAGACGCCACAAAAATGAAAATTCCTAAATAGTTTTGTTAATCCACCCCCCTATGTAACCCTGTTGATAATAGCTGGCCCTGTATTAGTGGAGCTTAAAGTGATTAATAGTACAGTTCATTTATAACAAAGAAAAAAGCTAGCTACAGTTAATTCATATTAATTAACATAATTAATATAAATTAATTAATTAACTATATTTAAAGATACATTTTCAGTGAAATATAGCAGCTACACTTAGAACAAGTCCTGTTTAAAAAAAATCGACTTCATGAATATTAACGATTATCAACTTTCCATTTAAATTAAATTAAAGTTATTTGTAGCCAGTGGTCTCACTGATAACTAATCCCAGCAGATATTAATGAATGTCACTCAGCTTTGACTGTTTACTAAAAAACACCATCATGGCATGGTTTGATGTCTGCTGTTGTGCACGGTTGCAGTCCAAACAGGCAGTTTATCACATTAATGCCGTGCCACCGCTCGTTTTTATCTCCCCAGATGAATCATGACTTAAATGGCTCTAACGAGCACGGCGGTTCATAACCATCTTTTTCCTGGCCAAGTGAACGAGGCGTGGAGCGGTGGGAGCCTCAAGGACCAGGCCGTTTGAGCACAGGAGCCCGTGTTGCCGTTTAAAGTCGCTTCAGTGAGCTTTTTACATCTTTATACATAAACGTGACAATCTGCCACATAAACCTCGGAGAGAAATGCCAATCCCGCCCGGGAACGGCTGCGGTCCTCCCTCCCTCCGTGACCTTTTCCCGTTCGCGGCCCGAGAGTCGGCAGTGATGAGTCAGGAAAGGAGGACGGAGGGACGGCGAGGGTCGCTCCTCCTCCAGACAGTCTGCCTCCACTTTGTGAACATGAAGCGGTGCGGTCGGCTAATGTGGCCCCGAGAGCAGGCAGCGGAGCTAAGATGTCATGTCTGTCTGTTGGCTAACAATTAAATGTGGCACCTCAAGCCGATCAATTTGACTTTGAGGCTTCGGGTTTTAACTCCTCGCTCATCCCCTCTCTTTTTTTTCTTTTTCTCAAGGCGCTCTTATCTCCTGCACTTTTATTATATTATCCATTTTGGCACGTAAACATTCCCTCCTAATCGTCTCCTCCCATTTATCCATTAGTCTTCTCCTTTCAATGGACAACCTATTTCTCTGCTTTTCAAAAAAATGCAACTGAAAAGTGTTAAATTTGAATTAAAACAGATTCAGAAAAAAGAAAAAGAGCAGAAAAGGGCACAGCAGCGCCAGACAGGCTCCTAGGAGCAACGCTGTGGGGAAACACAACACCAGCACAAACCAGCACTTGAAATATCAACGCTTCAGCCTTCTAATTAAAGCCAAGACTAATGGGCCCTAATTGCTTCGCTAAAATGTACCAGTTCTCTTCTCTCTAGTGTAACTTGACTACACTTCTCCCCATATGGATTAATGGGGACCGGAGCCGCAAACTAAAAAGCAGTTAATTTATCGGAAAAATCTGTTAGGGAAGATGAAAAGATGGAGCGGGAGGGATGGGCACAAACGGACGGAGAGGTACATAATCAGCCTCTCGCTTTTGAAAATAAATGCATCGCGTATCTGTCTCCAGAGGTTTTGCATTTGGATTAAGCTTGTTAAGTTGACTTATTCTTCCCATTGGCCGGAACCCAAACCAGTTT
Organism: Pungitius pungitius; assembly: GCF_949316345.1. Taxonomy (NCBI): domain Eukaryota; kingdom Metazoa; phylum Chordata; class Actinopteri; order Perciformes; family Gasterosteidae; genus Pungitius; species Pungitius pungitius. Next base: position 5,869,012 of record NC_084912.1, on the reverse strand, counting down.
ACAGTGTTGTAAAGAAAGACATGCTCACGGGACAACAGTTACATTAACTACTTGTGCTTTTAATTATGTAAAGAGAGTGGTTACTTAGTGGAGAGAAAGGGGAGACAAGGGGCTGGGGGGGGGCGGGGGGTGGGAGGAGAGGAGGGGAGAAGAGGGGCTTGTTGATGGTGCGGATATGATGCCCGGGCTTTAAAGGATTCTGGTCCTTTGTGTTGTTTCTTTTGTTTACCAAGGTAAAGAGAAAGAAGGCTGGAGCCATTTTCTGTGGTGAGCGAGACAAAATGTCCTCAATGAGACTACAATGCACGTGTTTAAATGACTCTCTCCCCCAGGTGGAAAACCATTACGCTTGGTGCACCAATCTCTCCTTTCTCTCCGTCTCTCCACCTTCCTCATCTTCCTTTGTTGTTGGTCTGCGCCTCATAATAGCTTTTTATCAAATCTTGCTATTAATCCATTAGTGGGTGATATTCGCTTGGGCTAATTTCAGCGCGCACTTTCGGGCCCACGAGGCACGAGAAAGAAGCTTCTGCACCGCATTTAAACTAATGTGCCTTCAATTCTGATGCGATACCCCCGTTACAATGCTGCACACAGGCCGGCGTATTGAGAAATGTGTTTTTAATATTGGCCTCGTTAACGCGCCAGTTGACTGAATAAAAAAAAAAATAAGGAAAAGAATGGAGAAAGCACTCTCTTCATGTATCTTACGCGTTCACACTTCATTACTTTTGTGGTAAGCAGGAAAAAATAAGGATCGAAATTGAGAGTGGTCTTTATATTTGAAAAGAAATTTGCGTCTTTGGATTTGAAAAGTAATTTTTTATGCAAGATTTTGTGATTTGGAGGTCTTCAGCGAGTGTCCTGAAGCACTGAGTGGTTTTTAATATCCTCGTGTATTGTTGATTACAGATTTTCGTGTGTCCACATCGTTCGCATTAAAACCCACAAAAGATGTTTTTTGTAAATACGGGCAACATGGACAACGAACGCTGGTCTACTGGGTTCAAAGTCCAAAGTCTGTTGACTTATCAAACCACGCTTCCAGCTTCCTTTGTGTCCTACTACTTCCTCCTTTAATTGGGATGGAAAACAGACAACATTCCGACAGGACTTTTGTCACATGGATGTGAACATAGCTCATTTTCTTTCAGACATTTTCTAAAACGAATGATACCCCCTTTTTTCTACGGATCAGGTGCAGCTTTACACACTGCGGCCAGCAGCCCCCACCCATATTAAAATAAACCTGTACACTGTGTCAGTGTACAGAAACTAGGTCTGCAAATATGTATCTGAATCATTCATCATCGAATCAACATTTCGAGACGTGCTCATAGGCTTTTGCAAAAAGAAGAAAGAAATCTCAGTCGACTAAGGCCAAAACCAACTGATAGATGTCAACTCTAGTATTTAAGGGAAATATATATGTATATAATAGTAAGTAATTGACTTTCAGCTGCCTTTATGAGATTATTGTGGTGACCTGATGTACGGTAAGAAATTCACCTTCATGAATTCACATCCCTTCTTCGTTCACTGCAGTGCTTTAAAAAGCAAGTGACAGGAATAAATACGAACTAAAGGTTGACCGAAGGCTCTAAACATTAGTGCCTCGTAAACAAAGAGTATCGGACGCAACGATTGGAGTTGTATGGATTAAGGAAAATGCGACTCTAAGAGCATATTTTTAACCTTCTTGGATGTTGTTGAGAACATCAAAAGGCTGTTTAAAACTGACAGAAACTAGTAGAAGTAGAAAGAAATATGCTTTGGTTTTTCATGGTTTTTCATAAAGATACAGGGTCAGAAAGACAAAAAGGTTTTAATACAATAAACGTATTTCGGCACCTTTTTATTTACATTGTGTCAAATTTGTATAGTTCAGGTTTAGCCTTTTGATTCTTCAATTTATAACTGCACTCACCAGCTGTGCAATCAGCAGCAGCAAAATCCTTTTTTTTATTCAGTTTAACATTCTTTAACATGCATAAATACAACATTTTAGCTTCACAATGGCTGTATCTGACTATCTGCAGCTGGGATTGTAGTCAATTGACAGTTTGACTCTGCTCTTCTGCCTGACCAAACCTTTTCTCTTTAATTGTGCCCACATTGGACTTCCAATCAGACCAATCTTGCCCTCAGCAATAGCTCGATCTAGTTAATTGGTTTCGGCATTCTTTTTTTTTTTTATTGTAAGGTATTGATTACTTGAGGTCATCTCTGTTTCGCGCATAGGAGAGCTCTCTTTGCCTCTGTTTGGAAACTTATAAAGCCCTTCGCCATTCAGATTCATGAGAGGGGGACAGTGCTTGTACTCATTAGCAGACCAGCTGGGTGGTGATTTGCAACCGTGCAAACGGACAAACAGCCACATTCATGCTTAAACATACCATCCCTCACGCTCAATGTGGCGAGCGCTATTATCGCCTGGTGCTTTTTTTTTTTTTTTTTTAATTCAACAGTGCAGCAAAATGTTCAACCTGGATGGAAAGTGCTGCACTTTTAAACTTCTGTTCATTTCAGGCTCGTGGATGTTATAGGGAGACCGATAGCAAATAAAGGGAGAATCAATGGGGCTTCATTAAAAGCAGCAGGCAGTCTTTTGCCCGGACACGGCTTAATTACAGTTTCACTGGCGTTTGCTTTAATTGGGGGAAATAAAGGGAGTGAAGTGGAGTGAATGGAGGTTATTAGCATATCTATCACTGGGAGAGGCCACGGAGGTCCTGTCCAACCTGCGGCTGTGCGCATCACCTCAAGCCCTTCACATGTACACACAAAGAACCACACACAATGTTGTGGCCTTCGTCGGCCTCTTTCTCTCACATCGTTCAGTAAATGCACTCGGACGCAAATGCCCATTTACGTTTTACTGGTGTCTGTTTCACAGAGTTATTGGAACGAGGTGTTTTCAGAGAACAGCGACGGAAACGGGAGTTTGGAGGCAGCGCTGAGGATTGTAGTGGTTTTGTTTAGCATGAAATGCGGCTGATAACTTGCTCAACATTTTTAAATGAATGGTTGGTTTTGATCGACCATTTGAATCAATACCAATACCAATCAATACTGTTACTAGTTGCGTCAAACTCTGGAAAATGCATTGTGTTGCTAAATATATATATATATATATATATCTACGAATAAAGTGAATTCATGGGGAGTGAAATGCAAGTGACAGCACACATAGGCCTCATTACTGCCCAGAATAAATGATAAACCCTATCAGATTAACATTTGCTTTAGTTTCGCCATTTAGGACGTAAAATACATGTTTACATGCACAGTTAACTTTTTAAAATAACACCATCCCTGTGACTTTATGAGCAAGTGGTTACACAAGCTCGTGGTATTCACTGGTATTCTGAACGCACAGCTATATCTTTGTAATGTACTTTAATCATTCTAAAGTTTTTTTTTTTTTTTTTACACGTTGTTTGTGAAAGTCCATCCCTTTTTCATGGTCGTCTGAGACACCAAAAGCTTTGTTGTGCTGTATCAGTAAGAATAGACCAAAAAGTGCGTCAGCCACTGTAGAAAAAGTCTGTGCCGAACTTGACGAGGGTCTCCACAAATGAAGCATTTGGGTGATTTTTACAAAATATGAGACATCAAAAGCAACGTTTTAACAAAATATGAATCCAACAGAATCTTCCCCGTGTGTCTTGTGTGTGTGTGCGGGTGTGTGGTAGTTCCGTCTTTGACGATGACTGATAGCCAGCCGGGGGATCAAACCGTCCTCCGCGGTGCTTCTGGTGACAGGTGAGCGGAGACAGTTTGAGTCCCATTCTCCCCCCCCAGCAGTTAATAACAATTTGAAAAAGGGTTCAGGGTTAATAACACAATCATTACCTGGATGAGGTTGGCCAGCTGTAAGCATGTATGCAGATGGACGGCCGTCATTAGTCCCTGTCACACACGCTGAATGGGCGTGATCTAAGAGAGCACTTCAGGTTTTAGCCCTGAATGAATAACAGCTGGGAAGGGGTCCCGACGCTCAGCCGGTTTTTGAGATCCGCTCAATCGCACCGTGCAGGGTGTTATTTTTGGGTTCTTGCCTTCACAAAGTCGAACTACAATCCGCTGCTACGAAAAAAAACGTGTTTCATCCATCAGTGAGAATTCCGGCGAAGACGGTTTGGGACAAACTGAACTTGTTGTGTTGCTTTGTGCGACAACAGACGTGACCGAGTGAGCGCACTGTGAGGTCCTTCATTATTGAAAAGATTGATTTGTCATTTGTAGTGTTCCCATCTGTCCTGGTTACGCAGAATTATGGCTAAACCAGTTAGTAAACACTTTGCCCCATTGTCTGTTGTTTTGATAATCACCCATAATAGCATCCAGCATCAGTATGGTCTTTAAACCTGATTTAGGAGTTAATGGAATAAGAGGGAGAGGCAGTCAGTATATGCACCAGGCCTAATGTCATTAGAAATGTTTGCGGAGGCTAAATTAAATCAGTCGTAAATTGTGCTCTCAAGTAAGCCAGAAAAACCCTGCCTGGTCGAGGAGAGGAGGGGGCGGCAGGGATTCATATTTTAACCTTGCGTAGAAAATGCACTTAAACAGATTAAAATAAAATAGGCACCGCGTGGATGGATGGAAATGGTAATTGACGGTGCTTTAATGGTTTCCTGTTAGCCAAGTCGGACCGAAGGCAGAGCTATTTTAAAGTTAGAAACAGTGCAAATCTGGTGATTAAGCCAAAAGGGTGTGTGTGACCAAGCAGCGCGTTACACACTTAATGGGGATTTGGCTGAAAAACAGATGTTTGTGGAGAGACTCTGTCAGTGCTCTACACGCTAAGCCGTGCTGCAGAGCAGGTGTGGTTTGGAGTGGACGGCTTTTGACCAATCGGTGCAGTAGAATGTGGACGCGCAAAACCCATAAAGCCTGCCAAAATGTAGAGATGTGTGTGTGTGTAGCTGCGCGTAACGTGTGTGCCTCTTTGAGTCACATTAAGGCTTTCAGTGCAGGCATATTGTTTGTCTGGTTGCATCATGTGGCTCATCACGGGAGGCAGCCCAGACGGTAATGATAGCCGTAAATACTTTGGGAATTTCCAAACCTGGATTAGATCAAGACAGTGACTTTCCCCAAAACTGACAAAGGGCTGAGGGAAAAAAAGAAAAAAGAAAAAAAAAAAACGGTGTACCTATAGTGCAGAGTAATGTCGTTATATATTGTAAATGAAGATTATCATGATAAAGTACATTTCTGGGCACTGCGTTGTGACGTGTCTTCCTTTTCAGTAAATTTGGCCTTGAACGCACTGATGTTGAACTTTACCGTCATCCCACATACCTCCGACATTACAATGCTGTGACTTCACCACACACATGAACACGGTTCCTTCCTTGAACTACTAGCGGGTGTGACTTTACCCGTGTAACCCTTGGTTCACTTGTAACTCTGCACTGTTGGCTCCAGGTAAAACTAAGGCCCCATGCGTGCTCATGTTCAGCCATTGTGTAAATTAACAAGGAAAAAGCTGCGTGGATTGAATGGCCAACATGCAAGTGATGACACATCCCCTCGGCACGCACAAAGTATGTGTCATTACTCAAATGCCGGTTGCATTGTTGGCCCTTAACTGTCTGTGATCTCGCGCTCCAATCTGTGCATACGCCCGTACTTTGACCATGACGCCGTGGCTACGTGCACGCCTTTGTTGAAAGGCGATAAATTGTGGGTCAGGAAGCATTTGAGGCATTATGTCAGCTGTCTCAAGATGAATTTGTTTGGGTGTGGAAAAAAATAATAATGCGAAAGTTGACCTGGGCCTGAAACTCTACGCACATAGGTTCAGGTTCAGGTCCCGACCTCTTATTGGCATGTCTCTGGAGACAACTGTATTGTCCAATGGTGCATTTGAAACAAAATTCACAATGGAAGAAAATTACACCGTCCACAAAATCTGGGAAGCATCTTTCTATCAACTAAAGCAACACGTTCAGCTTTTTACAGACAAACACCATCATTCATTTGACTAAACGAAACCTGGGAACTATTTAAAGAACGGTAAGAAGACCTCTTGGATGCTCACTGTCAGTCTGTAATTTGAAACCCAGGCTTGGTTGTCAGTGTGCCAGAGGTTGATGTCACTAAGTAGCACAGGGTGACAGAGACAGAGTGTACAAGTGTTGAAAAAGCAGGACAGGAGCATCTGTAGAATCACCTGTGTTGTTCCTTTTGTGTGTCTTTGCTGCAGGGCACATAGCTCACTGGGTTGAAAGTGTGAGCAAAAACTCTTTTGTCCAATGTCTGCGCCCCAAGGGTCTCCTGGTAATGATATTTATCTTTTTTTCATTCTACCTCCGCCACCCCCTGTAGCCATCTTTTGAAAAAAATAATGATCCTAAAGAATTATTCTGGTGAGATTTTTTACATCCAGCAAACGACTAAAAACAAACAATTATTCCATAATGAGTATTTCCTGTGTAGAGCTTATTCCTCTTAGTCCAAAATCAAAATCAAAATTAAAATGTATCAGTATAATTTTTATGAACATGTGAGAGAAAGACCCTTTATACAACATCTTGCTACGTTATTTGTGCAAGTGTGCAGCTAAAAATAGTCACAAAAAAAAGACTTACTACTGTAACATTTTGAGAAATACAGTGCCATGATTTTTGGGAAAATATTTAACATTCTTATGAATGCGATAAGAAACGCCTTCTTCAAATTTGGTACAGAAGTCCCTCAAAGAATCAATTTTGGTTGTCAAAGGTCATTGGCCATACCTCAAGTATTCATATGCAAATGTTGGGGTGGAGAAAAAAAACACAAATAAGGGGTCATTATATATCCCAAAGGTCAGAGGTCAATTTCCCTGTGTTATCATAATGTTCTCCATACACTCTCCATACACATTGGTGTCACTCATCTTGGGGTCCCAACTTGAAGCTCTGGTGATTGTATACATCTTCTGTGCTGCTCTGGTTGAAGATGTACCTGAAGCGTCCATCTTTCTTCTAAACGGGGCAAAAAGACGAGCCGATATGGCTCTGGCTTCTTGACGCACTGTACAGACATCTAACAAAGTGTTAGGGAGGGACTAATCAGGGAACTGGGCTGCAGGTGACAAGGGTGTGAGGACCAGGTGAAGGCAATAAGAGGTGGAATGACAGGAGAGTTAATTAAACAGGCAGGCAGTATCACAAGGCAAAGAACTCGTGAAAATAGACTCCATTATGCCAGGTGTACAAAAACGTCCTGCTTCACAAGCACCTTGCTCAATGATCGGAGGCGTGGGGGGGGAAGTCCACATGTCAGAGTAGTCAGGCATCTAGTTTGTGTCTCTTGGAAGCCACCCAGACGATGTTTAGGCTCACAGTCAACAACTCCTGTCCTTGCTTATCTCGTAGAAAGTAAACCTTTATACGCAAGTGCTTCATCTGTAATTCTATTGTGAGTTGGTCGGTTGTGTCAAAGCGTCGTATTAATCTAATGTAACGCGAAGCCGCCGCCGCCGCCGTCGTCGTCGTCTGTGACACCGAACACTCGCGTTAACGCCGGCGTCTGCGCCGTTGTTGGCCTGCCCCGCGCGGGAATGTGCTGGCAGACAGGATGGCTAGACCACACCAAAACCTGCCAGTTACATTCTTCGCGCGATTCCAGACGTATCTCGTTCCGTCCGCTGGGGCCCCGACCCCGAGAGCCGCCATCAAAAGAGCCGTCATCGCGGCGGTCTGAGGCTTGGAATCTGAGGTTGGAAGAAAGAACAAAAAAAAAAGAGGAGGAGGGACGGTGAGATTGTTGGTTGTTGTGTTGGTGTGTGTTATTATTTCCATTTGTTGGGGGAAAGAGAGATGAATGGAGGGATAAACAGGTGACGGGTGGGGAGAAGGAAATTCCCTCGTCTGGAGCGAATTGGATGGCGAGCTGGGAGGGAGGGGCGGGAGGCGGGGGGGGCACCTGATGTAAAGGGTGCTGTCAAGCCTGAGACAGCGGGGTCTTTGTCTTCTCAATAATCACTTGCTGTACCTCCTCTTCCCATTCCTTCTCTCCGTAGCGCCATTCTGCTTTTACTTTCCCAATTCTCTCTGGGGCTTTTGCTCTTGCAACACGTGAGAGCGAAAGATGAATAGCGCTTCTTGGTCTTACAAAGACAGGAAAAACTGTTTCATTGACTTCATAATAATTTCAAAAAGCACATTTTCTGTTGAGAATATTCTCAGTTTAGAGCAAATGTTTTTGCAACCAAGACAGAAAGAAGAGTCCCTTGTAAATCCATAGCAGTAACTGTCTGTATTTTGGTTTCCAGCTGCAAGGACGAACAGATAAATAGGAAGCGAAACAACATGGGAGCAAATAGGAGTTAAAGGAGAATCCAACGTACGGATGGATTTTCAGATATTTCTTAAAATAGCAGCAGAATTTTCTCTGATAGCGCTGATTCATAGAATTACAACATACATTTAATTTTGATTAAAAAAATAAAATCACGTCTCGCATTCCCGGCCGACCACGGGAGCTAGCGGAAAAACTGATGCTAATGCTAATTAGCGATCCTTGCTTACCACTGAGTCCAATCAATGATCTGGACAATTTTTAAACCAATAAAAAAAGATGTGACTTCAGTCTTTGAAGGCAAAGATGATACATCCTGCAGCAGGTCACTTTATCCGGGTGAGTTAATAGCTGGAAGACTTGGTTACCTTATACTGTACTTTCCATCCCAGACATGCTCTGTGCCACCAGACAACAAAATGGGTCCATTTACGCTTGCCAAGGACATGATTAAAATACCAAAGTTCTTTGGTTCCGCGGAGTAGAAACTGCAGAAGTAGACTGTTGTGGTTGACAATACTCTACGGCTTCAGAATATGAAATAAGTCTACTTTGGCATTATTGTTGCTGGAGTTTTATTGTCAAAGACCAAATCATATTCCATGTCATGTCGTGGCTACTCGGAGAAGTTGTGGCACACCTAGAGGTATTTCTGGAATGTGAGTTTATCTGTGTGAGCGGAGGCGGCCGGTGGACGTCAGTCGTTAAAATAATCAGACTACCATTGTCGTATAACCCACAGGAGCCGAGACACTATCCACAGCTCACACGAGCCGGAGGGGTGACAGGTACCTCTCCGTCATGAATGTGAAGACTCGGGTTCGATTGAGAAATTCTTTTGTGCTAAATAAAGAGAACTTCATTTCTGTTCCCCCCTTCCCTCTCTGCAATGGTAGTTGTGGTTGGATGTTGTTATAAATGCATCCATTATCATGTTGGGTGGGTGTTTGTGATGCAGTCTTTCTGTTGTTACATACTGCCTGTGCCTGGCCATGCAACAGAGAGGGAAGACCACGCGGATGAGTTGATTGAAAGAAAATACAGTTTATTAATGATAACGAATGAGCAACGTAAAGTAAATAAAGTCAGTATAAGTGTTAGTCAAGAGAACTGAAAGCGTATGAAATCAGGGTATATGAAAAGTCATGTAAAAGGAAACAAAATCAGCAAAACGGTGCGGGAGAGAAGGAGAAGCGGCAGCCCCCTTTCCACCAGGTCTCCAGAGCTTTTAAATCCCCCAGGATACATCAAGCCATCCCAGGTGTTCCTGGAAGGAATCATAGGCAACCCGTCACACCTGTGCTCCGCTCACCTGTAGGGGAGACGCAAATAGACCAAACGAGCAGGAGGAGCCGGCAGGTCCGTAACACTGTGCTCGGGACATTTGTGTGCATTGTCTTTTGTTTGTTTATCCCAGTGCTCCGAGCTTTTGAGGCTTTTTCGCATTTTGTCATATAATATGATATGTAATTTAATCTCTTGTTAGTTTGTATATTACAGCTATTTCTACCTAGAAGCTACTTACATACCAGGACCAATGCCTCTCTTTTTTTTTCTTCAAATTCACCTGACCCAATCAATTCACCTCAAGCTTCTCCGAGCCAATCGTAAATCACAAAAGAAATGGGTAGAAAAGTGACAACAGCGACAGTAAATAAATGTTTGTTGTTTCTTTCCTTTCCCTGTTTCCCACCTTCTTTCTTCTTCTACTCTTTGTAATGGATGTGCTATTGTTGGAGCTGCCCTGTGGGCAGAGAGAGTTGTTTACTTGGATGTAAAGTCCCCCATCCACCAAGGCTCTCTGTAGGGGATGTTCCTGTAGCAGCCTCCCTCATAACCTCTCCATAGCTCCAAAAGTTAATTGCATGGAGGAGACGTGATTTATATCAGCCTCGGAACCACCACCAACAGACCGACTTCTTTGTGCTCATGGCCTGTTCAACCAGCCACATTCATCAATAATCACCACGCTTAGAATTCACTCCAAACTCGGAAGATGTGGTATCATTTACTTTTTATAAATAAATAGTCACCCATGTTTGAGAAGTTACTTCGAGCCACATGACTCGATTTGAACAGTTATTGATGTCATACTTTTGCAAAAGAAGATGCAAAACTGTTGTTAAAAATATCAATAGACCTTAGACAAAACTGTGTTGATTGAGGCTTTTTTAATTCATGCATGAAAACAACCCTGTAAGGAATTTTAAATTGCATACTTTAAGAGCACATTGCTATTTTATTTTGTCCATGTGACCAACATTGCAAAAAGGCACATGATACCCATTATTCATGGAGACTTTTACATAATAAATGAATCACCTTTGGAAAGACCCTAATTCAAATCTTTCCACCAAAATGTTTAATCCCGATGTAGGTTCACCATCACGTTTTCTGGTAATATAATAAACCGTAGATATAGTCTACCACATCGTTGTGTATACACTTTGTGAATCAAATTCTTGATTAATGAAATGTCCGGAGTATACTTAAATGTAAAATAGTCTTAGCTGAGAAATGTTGCTTACTACTGCTTACTTCTTCTCATTCATTTAGACTCAGTCATTTTGTACATGTATATATCTAGATGTATCATATTGAATTATTCCTCTGCCATATTTAAATATAAAAAAGAACAATACTATACTCACAATGATCAAGCATCTGTCATTAAATTTAGATATCATATCACGGGACATTTTCATGTAATCTGTCATTTCCACTTCACGACGTAAGATAAAGTAAGATACAAACAAATTAACCCATTATGAGCAGCTATTCATAAAGGTGTTATTTGGTCAAGTATTATGACTGCATTGCACTTGTTCCAACAAGCCTTTTAACTGAATATCTTGAGTTGAGATCACACGGTGTCTTGTTTAGAAATGAAAAAAATGGGGAGTTCTTCTTGGCAGTAATAGTCTTTATATTAGTTGTGTTTTTTTTTTAAAGAAAGATCTCAGCGCTGACACTAATCCCTGTTGTGTCAGCTTGTGGTTGCCAAATAATAGTATATCTTCCCCCTGTGTGAGTGTAAGTGTGTGGGTGCATTCTTTTCATTGTGGGTGCACCAGCACATTCAAACACCGTGCACCAGCACATTCATACACTCAGTCACTGGAACATAAGCTTTACCAAAGAGAACCAAGCAGGGCTGCGAGATTCAATTTAACCACAACTGTTTACAGCTGTCAATATAGGGACCAACACCACAATAAATGCATTAAATTGCATCTGGCCTCATGTCACGGAAAATAAGGTGAGTGGACGGGCTGTGTAGGTGATGCTGGCTCTCACTATTATTATACGGCTGTGTCTTAAGGGCTGTCTGGGCCGCTGTCCATTGGATTTAATCAGCCTCTATTACCTGCTACCCTTTTCACAGTTAAAATAATCACCCACAATTACTGACATAAAGGGGAGAGCTGACATGAGAGTCAGAGGCAGAGAAATCACACACAAAGTAATTTCTCTTCACCTTGGTTGCTTACATGGCTTTTGATGTTTTTTTGGGTGTGTAATAAAAGGATCGAGGGGTGTCTTGAACGACCTCCCCCGTGCTGCGGTGAGAACAGTAAATATGGAAATTCCCTTTACAGCCCACATCCCCAGAGAGGTAAATGTACAAGATACAAACCGATAAAACGCATAACATCAGAAAACCCCTTATTTACAAAGCAGGCACCAGTATGCATGCTCATACACATGGTTTCAGTGCAAGTTAGAACACACGTAGGCACGTGGACACCCACTGCCATTATCTAAGTAGCTCCTTACAATTTATTGTATGTGGCAGATGAAAGAAATGGAAAAAATGTAATAATTGACCACCTCTAAAATTAAGAAAATAGATCTATAAGAAAAGGGGCATTGTGATCTACTTTAATCCTCAGCTTGCTGCTGAAAAATAAGAGACACTATTAAATGTACCTTTGAAATAAATGGGACCAATTACCGAGATGGCTTGGACCCTCGGATGACGCTTTTGTAAAGGCAGACAAACATTAGGCGCATTAAAAAAAGTGGGTGATATGCAAACGTGGATAGTGGCCCAAAAAAAAATGTTCTTCTTTGTAAAAGTTAAATTCACATAATTTTTAGTGGTAGCAACAACATCGTGGTGGAGGGGTCAAAGTAAACAAACTGAAATTCTGCCTGTCTGGGGAGGCGTAGAGCAAATTACAGCAGTTTCACAGTTCCGGAGGGTAAAAAAATGAACCACACAATTAAAATAAATAAATAAAGCAAAAATAATATGCCAAATACAGACAATATGAGCATCAGCAGCAATCATTACCCAGAGGGTTGCTCAGTTACATTAGCTGTTATGTGTTCAGGAAATAAGTCACGTTGAATGGGTTTTGGAGAGTTGTTTTGATAATAGCGTTTTGTCGAATCTATGCTTTTTAATTATTGGGTTAAAGGGTAGCAGCTCAAACTCCCTCTCTTTCATCCCTCTTCACAACAGTGAGTGGTGCCGACCTCTTCCCACTGCAATACAGCACACTCTGTACCTCCGGTGTAAATCGCAGCATCAATTACCGAAGCAATTTGAACAAAAAATTACCGTGATAGAATGAAAAATATATAAACAGGTGTTACTTGCTTTGATTGTCTGTTACTATACTGACTCCTTGTCTTTTTCAGAATAAGAAGACAGGTGTTCATCTGAAGTCTGATTCGAATCTCCGTATAGGTAAGTTAGATCCAACGTGGTGACCTTTAAATGCGGATGACATTGTTTTTCTTTGCCAAGGTTCATTCCTTGCCTTTCGATCGATCCAGGAGAGGAGCAGACCTTGCACATAGATGGTTTCGGACACAACAGCTTGTCCAGGGGTAAAGGTTAAGGCCACGAGTGTCTGTCGAGGCCCAGACATAGGTCAGAAGGTCTCAGTCAGGGTCAGGACCCGGAGTGACCCCGAGTCATGCGCTCGCAGTTGCAGTTTGCATTCATGCTTCTGTGGAGTTGGCACTGGAAAATGAGCGAGACTGTGGGTGGAAAGCTTTAAAACGTGAGCTCAAAAGTTTACACCTTGAATTTGTTTTATGTACATAATACATCAACATTTCATCAAAGAGAAAAAAATAATTGTCTACTTTGAATCGATTTTTATCACCTAATAGCAATGAATGAGGAAACTCACAACAATTGAACGTACGCATTAGGATCATCTCATAGTCCCCACGTTACCTTTGCAAATCACTTAAAGAGTTAACAGGTTGACGAGTAGATGTAAGCTGAACACATCATCTGCAGAGCAGCCATTTCGGTCTCGGGCTTGTGCGTTAAACATAACAGAGTGTAATGTGTACTGCCACCCTACTGTACTATTCATTCCTTCATTACTATTTTATATGTGCGTATGATTAACACTCATTGCATGGCTCGGCTCCCAGTCTCTCCGTCGGCGGCCATCCAATAAAGACAGCTCAAGCTTAAGAGATTTTTTTCAGTCATTTAGATTTTTTGCACTTCCATTTACCCGCCTTTTAATTTAGCGTATAATGACGCCATTAGAACAAAATCCATCTGGAAGTTCTGTTGGGAGCGGTTAATGTTCCGTGGCTTTTTGCTGCTAATGCCATTGCGCCTGCATTGGCAACAGATGCTCTGAAAGCAACAGATACATTCTCCCCCCCAACATCATCGCAATCGTGCCCCCGTCCAGGATAAATGTTGCTGCTTGTTCACGGCTATCATACCTGCGATGGGACAGTAAAACACAAAGTACATGAATCTGACTGTATCGCTGTCAATTAATTCCTCATTCTTGAGCCATTTTGTTCATGAACCAGTGGTGTGAAAATGTGTCTCTTTCTCCATACAAAGGCGAAAGGTAGCCACCGTTAGTACTACCGAAATGAGAAAATGACTCCAATAACGAAGGAAGCTAGTGTTGAGCTTGAAACAATGTTTAGTTAATTACAAAATCTTAACTCCTTCTGCTCCCATTGCGGCCATTTTGTGACGGCTTTCCCACCCACCAACAAACACCCCTGGACAGTTCATCTTTTGTGATATTGAAGCTAAAGCAAAATGCGGGATATGGAAGCAAAACATTGTTTTTAGTTGCAATTTAGGTGATTAAGTACTGTGGATAATTAATTGGAATAACAAACAATTTCCTCCATGGTGGATTACTGATTAGTCGAGCTCCCCAGCGCTGCCATGGCCTTTTTATCCTCTCTGCTTCAATTATGTTAATGCTAACTTTCTCTCCCAGAAATTATTGTGATTAATTTTCTCTTGTTTTGAATTACAATTCCACTAGCTGCCGGCACTTTAAAGCATTCATTAATTCCCAATTAGATTGGTGGGCTCATTTGCTCCAGTGCTGGTCGGTTCTGTAGCACTTTGTGTTTAATGTGCTAATTGGGCGAGATTTAAAACAACTAACCTCTTATGAAAGGAGAAAAGTTATTCAACGGTTGCATTAGCATCATTTATCCCAGGATGCTTAATTAGACCTTACCAAAATAATCATGACAACTGACTAACAACTGTTGTTAGCAGTTGGATACTAAAAATGAGGTGAGTCGTAATGGATCCAGCGCACCTGGGCTTTCTTCAATTCCGAGCTTCTTCCAAATGTGTTGTTTGTGCTTATCTCCAATCCTCCAACATGTCTAAGACAGTATGTTTCTTTTTCACTTCATGCATTTTATGTCTCTTCAGTGCTTTGTTACAACCACTCGAGGAGCATTAAAAGCTCACTACTCCATTAACCGAAGACTTGGATTGTCGCTAACTCATTTACCACCATCAGAGGATCGACGCTTCAGGGGAAACATGAGTGGGGTTGGATATAAGGAAAAAAAGGAATACTTTCATGTCTTGATGTGATCTCTAAAATGGGACCTGGAACCTGGGAGTGAAATATTGTTTAGCTGTGTGTACCGCACAAGCTTCTCCATCAAAAGATGAGAAATAAAGAACCAGGGTTTTCAGATCAAAGGAATACAAACTTCAGTCATTGCATGAATCCGAGCGCTATATAGAGTTCTGTAACCTAAATATATTTTGTATTAAGGACGTTCCTCTAATTTAGTCGTTTCCTTTGGATTAAGTAACGTAATCATCAAAATTAACACCAAGGTTTTTTAGAAAAGTGCATTTAGTTGCAGGTCTCAAAACTCTAGAACATGTCCTCCAAAAGAAGCTCTCTTTGTTATCGTCATATGGAGCAACCCATACCAGCCTTTTGCTGCAGTGTTCATTTCGTTCATTTTCGACGAAAACTATGACGAAGACTATGACGAAAAATATTCGTTAACAACCTTTTTCAGTTAGGCAGTTATAGACACAACACAGAGGGTCCCTGGGCCTGAGAAGGGAAGAAATGTTTAATATGGGTATTAAATGTGACTAAAACTAGACTAAAATCCAATTAGTTTTCGTCGACTAAAACTAGACTAAAGACTAAACTAAGATAAAAATGACTAAATTTGAAATATTTGTATGCATTTCCGTCTAAAAGACTAAATCAAAAATAGCTGCCAAAATTAACACTGTTTCACTGATCCCTTCGTTGTATGATCGGCAACAGTTTGGTTAACTTTTGGGTTTTGGTTTTAATTGTTTGTTGAGGTACAGAAACTACCTGGGCATAGGTTAAAACAAATAATGTTGAGTGTTAGCTGAAGAAGGGAAACATACCACATTCTATAAGCATGCACCAACCCGGGTTTGTGTGTGGCGTAGGTAACTGAGCTCAGAAAAAGGACAACTGTGTGTTTTGGGGAGGGATGTCCCCCAAAACACGTTTCAAAACAAGAACCGGATCGACACGGGTGAAACCTGGAGTATCCATGACGCCCTGAGCGACTGGTTCTGGTAATAGGACTTTCAAAGTGACAGAGTGGGAACTAGGAAAATAGCAGCATGAAAAACTTCCTCCCTTGGTCTTTGTGTCTTTGCACAAAGGGCAAAGACGTGCTTTACTCTGACAAACTCTCATCGACTCCGGCTCACTACTGCGTGAGACACACTTCATGGCAAAGAGAACAGAAACATCACAAGTGTGGCTACATTTTCACTCGAAGCTGATAACTTTTGTCACAAATGCAATAAATCTCTTACAGCTAAGGGAACTGATACCAGCAATTTATCAAAATATTTGGGAAACAAGCTGCAGACAAATCTGAAGAAATGCAGTTTTCATCCACTGTAGGCAACATTAGCGATACTGTACCGAGGTTTCTAACAAGAGTGAAAGCTAATTGCTTCGCTTATTGTTTAGCTGCAAATGTACTTTAAAAATTTGGTGACTTTTTGAATTGCTGCAAATGAAAAACTTCTTGTTTACATATATGAAATACAAAGAGTAAAATGTAACCTTTGATGGTACAGACATTATGGATGCTAAATGGACATAAACAAAGCAATGTCATGCTTTATACAAAATCCGTCTGAGGTTGCTCAAGAAATAGGATGTGGCTACAAGTGTGAGTAAGTGATAATGATATCTTGTGTGAATAAAACTGTAGAGGGACACTATCATCTCAGTTCCCTTGTTGCTTTAACCTCTTCCACGTCTCAAGTGCTCACACACAAAATCTATTACTACCCTTTTAGAATTACAATGCAGTGAATATCATCCTGTTGAGTGTTTTGTTCAGGTAATTCATAAAGCACTTCGAACAATACTGAAGCATCGAGATGAAAACCATTGTACCTTGTGTACAAATGAACGCTTGCTTGTTTCATTACACACTTTTCATCTATATGGAAATGATATGATGCGCTCTCGAGTCTTGTTTGCTTGTTTGTCTTGTCCGGTGCGGACAATGAAAAGAAAATAAGAATTGCCTGTGTGCTGGAAACTTTTGTATACGCAGCTCTCGTGGCATTATTACAGAGCAAGAGGGAAAGGGGGGCTGGATGAAAGAGCTGTCCAGTGTCACAGACAGTCTAAATTCTCATTTTGGTGAATAGTACATTTTTTTTAAGAATAGGATTGCCCTGTTTGTTTGGACATAGATGCTGACATGGTTAGTTGAATAGGAATAAAATGCATTTCTACTAAAAAATAAAACTGCTTTCGGGTTAATTGTGTTTTAATTATTCATGTCACAAAAGACCTGCTATATGAATCCAACACACGTTTCAGATGCTACAGCATTATTTATTTAGAATAATTTGGTAAAAATCAATTTGCATCTCAGCATTTGTGTTGTGTGCATCTGTGTGTAAGGGATTGGACAGGGCAATGCTTGTAAAACCAGCTAATATAACAAGCTATGTTGAGAGACTTTTTGTATTTGTAATCTTTCTTATTTTGATAAAGATGCTTTATGATGCGGAACGTAACAGTGGATATCTTTAATCCAGGTTTGTAGCACTTTAAATCTCCCAGATATTAAATTGTGTTTATTGAAGTTTGATTGACTTTTTAACTTCATTTTGTTTCTAGAGAAAGAGAAACATCTTCGGACCTTTCAGCTACATCTCTTCCATTTCCTGCCTCAAACAGGGGACAAAGACACCCTTGTCTGTCCGTCATGCCAAGTGCCATTAGGAAGTAAAGGCGGGGAGAATTAGGTAGGGGCAGGAACAGGGCTCCCAACTACAAGGTAACAAGGGAAAACCAATCCCTCCTGGAATTATCCTGATACTGGAGACACAGGGCTCACCAGACAGTGGATCAATGGGTCTCTCCGGGGAGGAGAAGGAAGGAGGAGGGGTCCAGAGCAGGATATTGCACCAAAGAAAGTGTGCCACACTGTGTCTAAATTACCCCCAAAGTTGTGGGAGATCCTGTTACCTGTTCAGATGTTTGAGTTTGAATGTTCACTTACCTGTTTTGGCTTTATGCCCTGGCATCTGGCTTTCAAAGTAGCATTGGAGATTACAAAGGCACAACATTGCGTAATAAGCTTCATTCTGTTGAGGTCAACCTCATGGCCGTACAGTTTAAGTCAAGCCTTTCTGGAATTTAATGTTCTGAAGCCAAGCACGTAATATTATTGGAGACATTTAGACTTTAGTTTGCAGGTAGTTTGGTTGAGTGTTTTGGAATACCAAGATGAAGCCACAAGTGCCAAGACAAGTGGTCAAGTGGTTGTGCAGGTCTGCCATATTTTTTGATTTCAGGCAGATTTAGAAACAGCAGCAGTGTGATTTTCAACAACCATGAATATCTTGCTATTTATCCATCAATAAATCTGCAACTAGCAACAAGGGAGGTGTATAGATCCACTGACCCATGTGCCTCCAAACGGGAAGTTTCATATACATCCGTCTTGTAGCTGTACACCGCTTAAATATTACTTTTCACTGGGTAATACTCACAGTACAAAAGCTAAAGATGCTCCAATTTCTATTCCACTGGTACTTTATGCCTCCTTTACGCTAAAAGGAAAAAAGCAAAGGGTCGTCCATACCTTTGCTGCATCAAAATACTTCACTTTATCTGCCAAGACATTGGGCTGGCAAATCCACATCTAGAGCGCTCGATGCAGACTCATGTCAGATGCCCACTAGGTTGGGCATCTTCTGGAGTTCATAACTGCTCACCCATACCAACTCATGTTTTCATTTGGCAATATAGCTTCTGAAAAATTCGCAATTCTGCTCCAAACCCTAACCCTAGATTTCCCCAGCACTTCACCTCACTACCTGTTAACCTTCCGGTACAACCAGACCCAATGAAACCAAGGCGCTCTTGTGTTCCTTTATCCGCCATCACACATTGCTCATCCCTTTGCCTGTTGTGTTCCTTCGTGAAAGCACTGGGTATTCTCTTTGAGCCCATCACGCATTGAGAATAAAAGAGCCGAACACTCCTGTTCCTCACCCTCCCTGTCCCCTCCCACCATGCCACATCTACAATGCACTCTTGTCTAGTGCCATGTTTTGAGGGAATGTCTTCATCCAACATCCATGAATGACTGGAGCATGCGTCACATATTGATCCACTCCCTTTGTGATGCGTCCAAGCTTGTGATAATTAGCATCATCCATTAGCGACTTTGTCGAGGTAACGTAGCCATTAGGAGTCTAAGCTTCTGTTCTTTTTCTGCAAATATTTGTTTGGCCTGGATTTTCTTCTTTTAAGAGTATGATAAGGGAAAAGTACAAATGTGTTGTGGGCGGATGAAAATTGGAAAACATAAAGTGGGTGTTTAAATGTGTTAAAAGGCATCTAGATTTAATTAACATCCTAGATAGCTGGCTTCTTTGTTCCTCTGCTATAAATGATGATCTTGGCACTGAGCAAAGCTATTATTTTGAGTGTGATTTTAAAAGGTGCTTTGCGGAGACATTGCAGAGACCTCTTTCTTTTCACAGCCCAAATGCATAACTTCTCTTTGCCCCTTATGATGTTCATTATCCATAAACAGAATATGCATGTTCTTTATGGATTTCTTTGTAGCAAGCACACAGATTTCATTAAAAAAAAATAAACCAAGAGATTAATTTACTGATGAAACTGTACTCAGAATTAGGTGCTCAGAGATCCAGCAATGCCGAGCACGAAAGCTTCAAACTGACTATGTTGACACTTTACGAGATTGTTCCTTCGGTGGTCCGGACCTGAGTATCGATTGCAATACAAGAGGTTCACATTCACCTGTTTACTTCCTCTGTTTACTGTTTACATTCCTCTGGCAGGCAAAGATATTATTTCTCTGTTGAGGACCCTAGAAAAGCGGCCAACCCGCGGTCAGTGTTCGACCCCCCGGCACCTGCTGCAGCACTACTGATATAATGAGAGTCTCTGGAGAGAAACTATACCGATGCCAGTAGAGGCTCTTTGGCGAGGCATCCAAACAGCGGCTTCCACTCTGTGGATGTCGTTTTGGGATGCATGCGTGTCACATTGACCTGACTGACCATCGGCTGGCTGAGAGGGGAAATGAGCGCAGGGTATGAGAAGGAGGGAGCACCAAAGTAAAGTGCTCACCCTGAGCCATTATGATTAACCATCAGCAGTTTTTGTGTAATCATCGGCAATGTGCACACAGCAGAATGCCGTATGGAAAGAGCTGCAGAGAAAAATCAATCACATTATATTAGTGTGGACATGCTTTATTGACCTCTGTTGGTGTTCACACATTTCATACTTGATTTGTATCTACTGGCGGACGTTTAGAACAATGTGGGCAATTTGGCCAATGAGCAAAAACAGGGCAGCGTTTTGATGCCCGAAGCCAGTGATTACAGATTGAGTGCTACTTTATGAAAAAGAGCAACCTATTTAGATGCACTTCCTGCATACATTTGATGAAATATCTAGAAGCGTTGGCTGTAGCTGTACCTTTATTCAGGCCCATCAGAGAATATTTTCTGTATACATAGCCACATAGGAGCCAGACTCTGGGTTCAATGTGTGAAATTTCTTGTAGCTCCGGCGGACAACAGTAAATAAGAGTTGGATGTCTCATTATCTGAACATCATGCCGTGACAGCGGTATTCATCTAAAATGCATTGTATCTAAAGGTTAAGAGTAGTTATGAGAAAAGTAATGTATTATTAAAATACCTTTCGGAGTGAAGTACCTTCACATATATTTTCCTTGGTAATGAAAGCCGTATTCGGTGGAAATTTAGTAATTTGGATGCCTATTTCTTCAAGGCTTTATTCCCCCTCTCTCTCCAACGATTTATGCGGGAGAGAGAGTGAAGAGCTCACAGCTAGCGAAACAGACAGCAAACATTTTGTTATAGTCGGAACCATCTCTTATTACTGGTTTTCATTAAAAAAGAAAGCCTTTCAAAGCATTCAAAGCATTTCGGCGGATGAAGATGCTTCACAATTTTCTCCCTCTCACCTCTTTCTCTCCTCACTATACCTGAGTCCTTTCTCTTTTTGATGCTGTTAAGGGAGTAATTGAGTGCAGAAAATGGCTTGGCTTATTTGGACTGAGCCTGATCCAGAAATGATTAAAGCTAAAGGGGTTTGAGGTATTCAAAGGGAGAGAACGACAGAAAGAATATGGTCATTGCTTTTTTTTCTTTTTTTTTTTCTTTTTCCATTTTGTGCAGGAGGAGATGGGAGGTGTGGTCAGGCCGAGCAGCCAGACAGGTTGGTGTTCAAGGGGAGTTGGGGGGGGGGGGGGGGGTACAGAATAGCCCCTACTCATACCCCTATTAAAAGCATCAGGATTGTCAGAGACGGTAAAAAGACAGGAAATCACTGTATGAAATGAAGCTTCTTTTACCAATTACTGAATACCTAGTGCACACCTTGGAGCTCTTTGTGCTCTGTAGCACCAGCTCTCTGTCTCGCGACCCTTTTCTCTTTCTTTTTCTTTCTTCCCGCCTCTCTCTCTCTCTCTCTCTCTCTCCCTCTTTATCTGTCGTTTTCTCCCTCCCTCTCGCCGGCTTAAAGCCTTTGAGTCAGATGCATTAGCACCAAGGCCCGGAGAAGAGGCAACGTTTTGAAAGCCCAGTTGGACTCACTTCTAGCCTGTCGTTGTGGTTCCTTTTCAGGCTTTTATTCGCAGACAGTAGGGGCAGGTCTGAAAGAGACGCTCTCAACCTCTCCACTCAAACATTTATCTCTCCCTTTTTTTTTTCCTTGCTACTGCAGAGATGATTAGCAAAGGGAGCCATTTACTGATCTGCGGCGCCTTTTTGCACAGTATGGTAGAAAATAAAAAGGGAGCACATTCAGCTTGTCTGATTAACACACACCTACACAGCTGTGCGCATTCAAATGCATACTCTAAAACAAGTATGGACAAAAGTCTATCCCTAGTTATGGATGACAGCGGGTTTTTTTTTAAAATAAAATCTATCTTACCTATAATTGATATGATCCTGAGCCTTTAGCGGAGGTTCTATCAGGTCATGGGGTTTGGATGGATGGGCTCTGTCGCGCTCTCTCAACCTGATCATGGCTCTTGGGACCTATAAACCCCTCGCAGTCTGGCTCACCATCCCACCTATTGACCAAGTGAGTTAATTACTTCCCAGTTAAAACAATACCAGATTGCTAAAGTTGTCAGAAGAGAGCGTTTAACGGTTGTGGTTGTGTGTGTTTCGCAGCGCTCCAACGTGCATCCAAGAGAGCCGTCTTAATGTGGTTTCACATTGTGGGTTTTGTGAGGATTGTTGCTGTGAATGTGGTTATGGGGATAGCCACTGGTTATAGTGTCGTTAAAGAAGATATAGCTGCCAAATTAGAGGTTCACAGAGCATATTTGCCGGGGCAATAGCTGCCTTCGGGATCCATAACGTTGTTAGTGAGTTTTCATAGACCACGCTGACGGATGCTGTCGGCTTGTTCTGGTTTCGCTCATATCAAGACACATGAGGATATTATTATGTATGATTACTCATTTTGGAGAGATTTAACTCTCGCTCCCATCACAAGCAACCCAACCCCTGCTCCACACCAATCCCTTTACATCGTCCTCACCTCATCTGTCATCCCCAGTAGCAGACAGGAGGGGGACACCTTTAAAAATCACCCTGTGTTTTGCCACGAGCGCTGTTGTGATGCTAATAAGATTTTCATTTACTTGGAAAATATATGACTTCATCTTAGCTCCCTACATCGAGCACAGGTATTTTTTAATGATTTGAGATCTTTAGCTTGGTGTTAATGTCAACCATCAGGTAGTTGCTTGAGCTGACAGTGTGTGTGTGTGTGTGTGTGTGTGTGTGTGTGTGTGTGTGTGTGTGTGTGTGTGTGTGTGCGTTTGTATGACGTGAGGCATTGTTGTTCACTGGCTGCCATTTGCAAGGGTTAATTGTTCTCCCCCGCCTCAAAACAGCTTCATTAGTCCCCGACGCTCTTATCCCTCGATTTACATTCCTGTCAAACGTGATATGCTTCATATTATTGGCAAGTGATCCAATCAATACAATTCCAAAGTCCATGCCGCCGTGTCCACAGGATGCATATTTTAAAGAACCCGGTCCAATTTGCACCGGATACCCTGGTCGGTCATTTCCCACTCAGTTTGCCAATAAATAAAACAAGCTGAAGGCGCTGACTATTAGTAATAATAACAGAGTAAGTTTAGTTATAAGACCCTAAAAATGAACCTTGCACATGCTTTTGCAAAGCTTTGTTTGGTGCAAACACATTAGTGTTTTGAGCAGGTGAGTCTGAGACAAACATTTTGATTCAGGGGATTCCGGTAGTTATGCAAACATCCAACTGAACCAAGGCTTTTTCTCTTTGTCCATCAGTATGTGCTCCATGTTCAAAACCTTGTTGAAAGGAAATGATATACATCCATCATATTCCCACACTTTTTAGCATTAAAATGTTGTCCTCAAAATATAGTTCATTTTGATGACATAAGTCTAATACCTTGGTTTGGTGTTTTTTAAAAATATATTTCATGTCATACTGTGAACAAGATCCAGTGCAGTAACTGTAGTCTATATTGGCAAATGCAACAATGGCGCATTTACAGTAGATAGATGGTTCGTTTTTTTTAAGTATGATAAAAACTAAAGGTGAGTTTTTCTCATTGAGTTCAGTAGATTGTATTGTCAAAAAAATATGTGCGTAGGGAGATGTACAGTACGAAGAGCTAGTGTAATTAAGGGGACACAAAATGTGCAGCAACAAAAAAATCAATGGGTTTTCTATGTTGAAGATTAATAGAGTTGCGTGTGGTCAGGAAACCTTCTTGGTCTAACTATAAAAAGTTTTGATCAGCTAAATTAATTCATAGAAATACAAACAAATTACCTAAATAGTAGAATAGATGAAGATTAGAATACAGAAACACACAAACAGGCTTTGACTCAATGTCACAAACATTACTTGTACTAACAATATACCATTTGATGGTATCCCCAAAAACGTATTGTTACACAAAAAAGAATCTTGTTAGAAGAAGGAATATACAATTAACAATATATTGCTATCCAAAGGTATGCCTTAAAATGAAATAAAGTAGGAAATTATTGAATGAAATCTGAGATTTATTTAATTTGAATAAACATATAATACAATATTCTCATAATGAGTATACAAGCATACTGTAAATTGGCTTGTTCTTTATAATCACTTCCAGTTGTCCATCTCTTTAAATATTGATCTGATAGCTGATGGGCTTCAGTGTTCCGCAGAATAGTTTCTGTCATTTCAAAATATTGCTGCTGCTGTTTTGTGTGTATGTGTCAAATGTCTGTTTTTTTAAATGGACAAAACAATATAGTGAAGGTCTCATGTTCAACCAAAGTTTGAGTCAGACAAATTCCTAAAATGACCTGTGGGTAATCACAAAGTAAAATATGCTTAAGCCTGAGCCATGAGAAATGGACAAAAAAGCACTGATAAATTGCTGTGCTCATTGTGAATTCCATACTCAATTGTGGCATTTTCCAGGGTAAATGGAATTGTACATTAAAGTCTGAATATGCCTGACTTTGGGGGAGTGATGCATTTTATTTTCCCTCTGTCTCCCACAGATGTGGCCTGTAGAAGCCACAGTATTGCGGCGCTTTCAGGGAAAAGGCCATCTTTAGGACCTCTTGATCAATCTGTGACCTTTAAGTACACAGCCATCTCGTAAATAGGAGGGTACGCTTACAGAGACTTCAAAAGCAAGGGGACCCGATAATTTCAAAATGGAGCGGTGTGGAGTGGCGCTGGTGGGTAGTCCATAAAAGCCTGCCTTGTTCTCTACACACCTCCTCTTTGCTCCACAACAGCCAGTTAGGGTAATAGCTCAAGGGAGAAAGGGGAAGAGAGAGAGAGAGAGAGAGAGAGAGAGAGAGAGAGAGAGGGGAGGAGGGATGGATGGATGGAGGGAGAGAAAAACAGGTAATTACTGGTAATCATTGGTCGAGGAAGAGCTGATGATCACTACAGTATAACAGATTGTACTGTTCCCCCGTTGAAAAGCACTGAGAAGACCGGATGTGCTGCTGTCTGCAGGTAACGACTGGCAAATTAGTCGGTAACCTTAAACCCCCCCCCCACCCCCCCTCGCATTCATAGAAAAACTGCCTTTCTCTCCTTTTCCCTCGTTCCCTCTCATTGAGAGGAGTTCTATATAAATCTCAATATTCCACTCAATAAGTACAGTCTAAGTAGGGACTATAGGTCCTTTATTATATTACAATATTTTTTATTTATATTGGACATCAAGTAGAGGCAAGTAGCTGTGGTTCAACAAGCAACCAGGTTGATACAAACAATATTTTACAGTGTGAGATAGAAACGCTTTTACTGGGACTTTTACTTTAGTCTTGATTTAAAGTGGAAATATATTGGTTCTCTCTATTATTCATGAAATTTTGTCTGTTTCGTTTCAGACGATTCAGTTAGGATTTGTTTAAACTAAGTCAAATTCAAACTGTCCACCAGGCAATAAAAGCCCTCCAGTGAAAAGGGATTTCTTTTTAAAAGCACTGTCCAGCAACAATTTTCTGCTGAAACCAACCAATCAATTCAATGAAAGTGCAACCATTTGGTAGAATATGCATAAAACCCTTTTTACCTGAAATGACTGAGCAGTAATTTCCACAACTATTGATTTTTTCAAAGCGAATTGTAATCCCTTATACCAGAATCAAAAAATAAAAACAACTAAAATTGTTTCATGCCGAAGACTTAAAATCAATAGCTGATAATTTTCTTGGATAAAGTCACTTTTCAAATGCACTCAAATTATATTGGCAGCAGTTGCAGTAGGTTTCAAATCTCTTGAGAACAGCTTGTGCAATTATGTTCATCAATGAAGCTGTATTGTATCACTTCTATTCCAATGATTTCTTACCTCTCACGTTCACTGTGTTGAGCTACTACAAGTGTGGACTTTAGTAGAGCCAGTGTCACGAGAAGACTTATTGATTTGGAGCAGTGTCTTCCTTGGGCTCTGTGCGACTAGACAGAGGCCTCATCACGGTGGGAGTCTTTAGTGGATCAATTGGGAGCACTTGCCCTGCTTGTACCTGTTTGTAACTGATAAGACAACCCTTTGGAGAACTGATAATGATTAGCTGAGTCCAAACACAGCAAATGCACAGCACAATATGGAAGAGTATCAGACTGGAACATTGATTGTCCACTGTTTTTTACAGCACAAAATAAAGCTGCGGTACTTTTTGGTTTTATTCATTGTTTTTCGTAATTCGTATTCCTCTATGCATTGGTGTGTTTAACTAGAGAGAAAGAAATCATCAACAACAATCCGAAAAACTGTAGCTGAAAATCCTTTTTTAAATATTTTTGATGTTGTGTCACTCAAGATTCGTGAGATAATTTCTGTTTGGTCCACATGCCGTAACGGTGACGTGGTGAGTCCATACCCTGATGCGGCGCCAGTTGAAAAGGAAGGTATGAGATCATTCGGTATTGACCTGGAAGCGGAAGGACACGGGGGAGATGATCCTGCCAGACACAAAAGTTGATACAACAGAAGCACAGACAACCTTTTATTGCTTGACTAAAAACATTTTAGACAGCTGTTAAGGCATAAAATATGAATGAAGTCAATGAGGGAGAGTGATGCTCGAGCGCAGATCCCTCTCGTGTTGACACGTGACAGCGATAACTGTTGTCATGTGAAGCCCATCGTTTAAAACAGCTCAGGTCATAAAATGTGTTGCTGGGAGTTCCGCCTTCCGTCACTGCAACTAAACAATGGAACAAGGGTCCTCCCTCGGGTTTTTGGAAAAAATGACAGTATCACTTGCACATTGCCCAAACCATGCCGTATCCTGGTTGCTTTTTTTTTTTAAGTCTACTTTAGCCAAAGCATAGTTTTTGTCGTGCCTATTCAAAAGGACTTACCAAGAACACCGATAATAATAACAGGCTTGCAACGGATGCATAGACGGCTTGCCATCTTGCTACAGTTGAATCTGGCCTGCGGATACTCCTGGCAGTGGGGGACACGTAACGTGAGACTCAAAGATTTGCTGCATTAGTTCTGCTTAGCTAACCGTGAATGCTAATTGCAGGAAGAACAAACTAGTACTCTCCCCTCCTTTTCCTCTCTCCTCCCCCTTAAGCCGACCGTAGAGCCTGCATGAGAAGCACAGAGGGTGTCATACAGCTTGCCTTGGAGCGGGAACAAAGAAGGTTGTTCTGCGAGCGAGATTCAATATGTAGAGGGAAGAACACGTTAGTTTCCCCACAGCCGTCATCGCGTCCTCTCATGGGCACCGTGACGGTGTGCAAGGTGAGAGTTCATCTGGCAACGTTCGGCTAACTCCTTCAAAACAGACGACATTTGCAATTTGTCAAGCCAAGTTATCTACAGCAGGTTCAATACGCAGCGTTAGTCGGTGTCTCTTTGAGCTGCATCCTTTGAAAGCTAAGTCATTGTGATGTGCACTTTCATAGGTAAGAATATGTAAATGTTTGGGCTTTCAGGTGTAATTACATTATTTGTCACTCAGCATATGTTATTGTGCAGATGAAACTGTCAAAATTAGAATTGTGTGACAAATCAGCCTCTTTTGTAAATGTCTCTCTGAAATAAGTGCTGCAACCACACCAACGAGATCATGATGCAAATCAAGCCGGCCATTCAGAGGAATCCAACTGTGACACGACTTTGTGAGGAAAAACAAGACAATAAAGGAAAGAGGGCTAAGAATAGAAGAAGTATATCTAGTGCTAATACCGATACTGATACTAATCTGTGGGCAAGGTCAAAGACCCAGTTACATACCAGAGGCTATGAAGGCTCAGAGGTGCTGGTCAGTCTGAGCCGCCGAAGCTGTGATCCCCCTCCCAGGTTCTGACCTGGGCAAATGAGAGGCCACTAGCCTACTGGCAACCACTATCTCCTATCACTCTCCTATACAGACATCTATAGACTACCTGCAGGCCCTCGGGGCGGAGCTATCGGATAGCAACTGTACCAAGCGATCCTGTCTTTACCTTGCAGTGGAGATTTATTGTAATTGGAAGATTCCTTTACAAAAGCTTGGGATCAGCGTTTCTTCAAGGATCTCTGTGCGGTCCCATGGGGGACACCCTTTGATCCCGACCTTCGAACCCTTAGGGTTAAGCCTTGCCTTTGCAGATGAGTTTGACATGACGGGTCACTTCCTAATTGGCCAATTGCTTAATGCCATTCCTAGGTCCCGCTGGTTTAACAAGTGTATGTTTTCCTTTTCACGTTCTTAGTGTCTTACCATGTCCCCATGACTGCTCTGAATGGATTATTTGTCCACACACAAATAGATTTATATGCCTTGCTAAAGATGTGACATGGTCCGTATGCATAGGAAAGGTCATCTGGCAGAGCCCTTATGGGTTGTAAGTACTATCTTTGATGAAAACAGGCAGAGAATCTGTTAAATGTGTTTAATATCACCCCTAGGGACTTTAAAATCTGTTAAAAAAAAACGCTGTTTGTGTATTCCATTGGGATTCGCACATTTTCTCTTCTTCTCTTTTTCTTCCAACCATCGACTGTGTGTTACCCCGACAGTGCTGAAGGCCATAGTAGCTCCGAAACCATCAGCGACAGTGAAGAACAGCACAGGCGGTGTCGAGTCCTACCCTGCAGCATGTGGTTTGTAAGTTTCCGCCCCTCCCCACCGCCATACTTTTCCCAATCAGATTAGTTTGTCTAATAGTGAGAGGAGAGGTTGTGGCCGTTGGGCCCTGCAGGCTTGGAAGAACAGGTGGCCAACTGCTGAAATGGTTTTTCTGCATTGATCTGAAAAAGCGCTGTTGCGGTCTGCGTCCATGTCCGACTCATAGATCACTAAGAGCAGAAAGTTGGCTGAGCTATAAACCATCAGAATTTCTACAACTTTGAGGCCAAACGAGGAATTTTCAATATGACTCACCCTGGCACCGTAGTGTAATTGGTTTGGTCGCTGTCATTGTGCAACAGGATATATCATTTGTCTCGTTAACTTCCATCTCAACTCTAGTTTAGTTCAACAGTTATGCTTGTATTGTTCAACAATATACCTTCCGAATCTACCTGCAGACCGTTACTCAGATGGATTACCTGGTCACCTTTCCCGATGACCTCTGCAGGGTCTGTTCACCTGCAGGACCATGGGAATCTCCTCTGCCAGAACACCTCCTCCCCGGTACACCAAGAACGTTCCTCGCCAGCCGCCCAGCGCCTAGACGGATGGTTTAGGGGTGCAGAATTAGTCGGGTCAGGGAATCCTCGGCCTCAGGCCCGGCTAATTACTTTCCACCGCGACGACAATTCTTTTGAAGAGCTGTTTTCTAGCCGGCCAAATCCCTTTAAAAGTGTCTTGGGGGTGCAGAGAGGGCAGAGAGGGAGTGAGCTGTGGCGGGCCACACCAGGGCCAGAGGGGGTACTCATGTTACACTATGCCTGCCGTGATGCATTGTTGGTGGGACGCAGAGGCTCCAGTGCACCCCCACCACCACCACCGCCACCACCACCACCTCCCGCCTCCACCCTCCCCTCAGCACTGTCCCTCCTGGAGAAGGCTGCCACGGAGCCTCGCGGAAAGCCTGACACCAGTCCAGAGGATGCACTCTGCACATGAAATCCTACACTCAACTAATGGTTACAAATGTGTTCTCAAGAAATCCCTGGTCTCCGGTACAGACCATAGACTCACACTGCCCCGGACGGGCAACGCATGTGCACAAGCACAGAAGCTGCACACGCACGCGGGGCCCATTGGCGTAC
The DNA here is from genome assembly GCF_949316345.1 of Pungitius pungitius. Taxonomy (NCBI): domain Eukaryota; kingdom Metazoa; phylum Chordata; class Actinopteri; order Perciformes; family Gasterosteidae; genus Pungitius; species Pungitius pungitius. Next base: position 5,839,150 of record NC_084912.1, on the reverse strand, counting down.
ACAGTCGAGGACGGCCGGTCAAATGGACTGCGCGAATGTTGAGATATGAGGTTCTTTTTTTCTACTCCCCGCTACAACGACGAACAGACTTATCAACAAATTGATTTTGGAAAGCACAGGTGGCTTGCGGCTTTGACAGACACATCACAGGGATTTCAGCGACCGCTTGCTTTCTCTCTCTCTCTCTCTCTCTCTCTCTCTCTCTCAAAGAGAATGTATTCCCTTCCAGGGGAGCGATCCCTAATTAGCTGTCAGGTGATAGTGTGCTGCTTTCATTGTGCTCCCTGCTGCTTGGCTGCAGGCTATGTGGTCAGCAGTCAGTCTCACGCTGAAGTGACAGATCATCTCTCTATACACCGAAAGCCTGCAGCTGAAAGAGACCACTTGGTTGTTACAAAGAGATGCCAACTCTTCATATTAAGCAGAAGTCAATATCAAATCTCATAACAAACAGATCACTGCACCAGCAAAGACAAGGGGATTACTAATGTAAATATGTATGTGTGTGTGCTCTCACTATAATAAAAAAAATAGAAAATGATCCGTTTGTCTTCCACCAATAGATAGTGGATGATTTGGATCTGAATAATTTAGTGGCCCGTTGTTTTTGTCAGTTTATTCAATGTAGATGGTTTTAATGGAGTAAAGATCCTTCTTATATCATGTTCCAACATTCAATGAAACTGACAAAAGCTTTTGGAAAATAACAATCACGTTTTGTCATATAAGTGTGAAAAATAACTATCCTTTCCTGTACTTCCCAATAAAAGCCATATCTTCTAACTACACAGGATATGGCAGACAGGTAATTCCTGATATAAAAGATATGATTTCTTCCTGTCTGTCTGTTAGTGTCACTGCGGGCCTCCTCCAGACAGTTCCAGTATCCACCCGGGCAGCAGAGGGACCGTGTCTGAAGGTCATGTCAGCACCGGGGCGTAAACGTTAGACCTTTTTGTGGTCAGGGTAAATGTACGAGCCCGTCCTGCGGGAGCACTCCTTCCCTCTCTTTAATCGGCGTATAACAGGCCCTTGTAGAGCCAAACTGTCTGCGACACATCAGCACTTAGAAATAAAAAACCCTCAGCTAACCATGCAACGGCTGCGGTTTGACTACGGCAGCTGGATCATTTCAGGAAAAACACTGACAGGTCTGCTGGTCGCAGGGAAACAGGAACGGGGAAATCCATTTCAACACCGAGTACATGTTACATCTGTATTTTTTAAATCTTCCAATTTAATAAATATTATATCATTATTTGTTGATCTTACGTATGCTTACTTAAATTAGCCTCCTCTCTGAAATAAATTGTAAGAACTGGTTGACACTCAGTGGAACTGCTGGTGTTTTATAGCACTGTTGTAAATAAATGGATCAAATGTACTGTGGATTTAAGCGTCCAGTTCCTTGGTCTGTAAATGACACTAGATTATAGTTTTTACTCTCTTAATTTAAAATCGTATCTTTATATGAACCCTAATATATAAGAAATTGGTATTTTAAGATCACGGAGTTGCTCTTTGAAGCTACGTGATCTGGAATATATTTCGCAAATATGTGTTTAGAAACTGCTCTTTTGACATTTTATTCTTATTGTTTCCACATTCAGCTCGATTAGCATTTGCTGTGTACCCTGTAAATAAACAATCTACAAAGTGAACCAGACAAAACACAGAATATCCAGCCCCTGTCAGTGAAGCCAATCATTTGAAGGAGCCAAGAAAGCAAACTTAACAGTTCTAATGCTCCAGCCGAGAAACTTAATTTACCAATTTGCAGGAAGACAAGATGGCAGGAAACAAGCCAATTTGCCACGTGTGCAGCGCACAACAAACCCCAGCCTCGCTGCCCGGGCCTCATGAGAGGTAATTATCCCTAAAAAGAATGCCAGGCTGTATTAAGATGTTGCCGCATCAAAACGAGGGAGACGGCCTCATTACGAGTAATTATGAGGGAATTAGAAACATCATTTAACTAAACGAGCAAATAATGTCCAGGATATTGAAGAAGCTGCCTGCACTTCTGCCGACCGCTGCAAGTCCCATTACAAAAATTGTAGGTCTTTAATAGAATAATGACGTGCTTTATCTTCCCTGGCTCTCTCTGAGAGGGTCTTGAAGCAGAGGGACGGGCTGAGGGAGGGAGGGACGGAGGGAGGGGGGGGGGGAGGATGTGAAAACAACTGTTGCAGAGCTCGCTGTCCGCAGTGGGGTCTGACTCTTGAGTGTGCAGTATAAGGACTTCAAGATAATTCGCCTATTATCCTTACAAATACAAAATGGAGAGCCGAGAATTGTATCTCCCATCCATTATTGCGTCAGCGGTAATGTTAATGGACTTATCTCTGCCGTAATAGCCGAGTTCTCGCCACGTACTGTGGCCTGTAATAGTTCGATGCATATTGGAATGGCACTTCAAAACAGGCACTTTAAGAAATGGTCGGTAATTTAACAATTGGGCCAAATTTGGCCATTAAAATCCCTAATACTGATTTTTGGTTAAACATTGTTCTTGGAGAGTTCAAATTGTATTCGACCTTGAGTTCTTAAAATATGAAAAGTGTGAAGCGAATAGAATTAAAGAATGAAATGGCGTGTGACTGTTGATGCCAATTTTTGTTAGAAAACGTACTTTATCCAACGTTCATTATGCGTCTTTAGCAACCAAATCATTTCCAATCCATGATTTTATCACATTTAACTTAATATACTTTATCTATGTACCGGCTTTACCGAGTTGAGCAACATATGCTTCTCTTGTTAGGGAGAAGGGGCTATGGGCTGGAGGGGGGGGGGGGGACAAACACAATTTCCCTTCAGCTCCTTCATTTCCAGTTGATATAAAACAGAATCATGAAAAATCACTTCTGGTCCAAGCTCTCCTTTTTAACCATTAACCTATAAACACAGAGGCTGGTTAAAGCCAGCGGATGACAGGGCCTGCCTCAAAAACCTTGTTATGTTTCTCTCAAATTCATTTAGGGAGCAAACAGGTCTTGAGAGTTGTCTGGCTTAATGCATTGCGATCGCTTTTAAAACTCTCGTCTTGAGGCAGACGCGGGGCTCGGCATCTGCTCTCGGTGTTATACTTCATAACCTTCCACTCCAATATGAAGCCACACGCGTCCTCGTCTTAAATCAAATGGCTTTAAATATGTTAGGTAGTCGGGAAAAAAAGCCATCCTCCAAATAAATGAAGAGAGGAAAAAGGGTGTCCTTCTAACATTAGAAGAGAACATTATGAATAGAAACGTAAGTAATGTTGTTGCAGCCTGTTTAAATTTAATGGGTTCTCTATTACGTTAGTTTTGATAATTTTATCTCAAGATGTAAAAGATGATATCCAGAGGTTTTAGTATAATTCATTGTGATCCTGTAAATATGCTCTGAAGGAGAGAATCAATTTGCTCTCTGTCTTTGCCTCTCCGTATCCACACTGTGTGTAGCCCACCATTTCCATTACTCCCATCATAAATTATACCACAGAGTGAATTACACTTGCTTTTCACCTTAGCAGGCAGGTTTGATGAATCCTGAGGCACAACACATCATCTCAACAAATCTTCATCACCATGCCAGTCGCTGTCTCTTTGCAGTTTAAACCACTCCAAATCATTTTCATTGCACCGCTATTAAAATTTGTAATTCACACCTGACATTGCAGTGATACATAGTTACCTGGGACCCCTTTCTCATCCCCCACCGTTCCTCTCTTTCACCTATTCTCTCCTTTGCTCGTCGTCGCATCTCCACACATCTCCCCCTCTCTCTCTCTCTCTCTCTCTCTCTCTCTCTCTCGCTGTCTCCTTGTCTTGTAAATCAAACAACCAGCGGTGACAGGTCATGCAGATTTCCCCACAAGGGTGCAAACATCCATCCAAAAGAGTGGCGCGTTGCCGTCACACCTGATGACATAATGACCACTTGGAAACTAATAAACAGCTTCATTCAACCAAAGCTATTGCTCCTTTTCATAAGCGTTACAGTGCCCCATCCCTCTCTCTCTCTCTCTTTTCCCTCCCTCTCCTATCCGTCACAAATTCATCCCCCCTGCGCCTCACCTCTTTGCTGGTGCTGGAGTTACCCATAAATCACTGCTGTTGTCTAACGCTATCCATTTTCCCAGAAACACAGGGCGGCGTTTGCAGAAATTGGGTCAGGCATAATCTGCGGGGCAGCAGAGCCCGGCTAGTCATGATTCTGCTAGCTAATAGCACACGGTGAGAGACGGGCGGGATGGGTAGAAGGGGTCTGCTGGGTGGCGGTGGCGGTGGCGGTGTTGGTGGTGGTCCCTTGTACACAAAGGGACACCCAAGAAAAGCTGGCAAATGATTGAGTTATTTTGCTAATCATCAAGCAGTTGTGTTCTCGGGCGTGAGTGAGTACGAGGGATTCCCTTCAGCTCGGTTTGTTAATATTTCCATATTTGCTTGCAATTGTTAGGAGACCGAAAATTGAACTTCAGCAATATGTGCTGGACTTCTTGAAAATCTAAACTAGCTTCCGCGTTAACAAGACTCAATCATGTGTTTGGTATTCGTTGTGTAACTGATCGTTCACTTTGCAGACAGGAAAAAAGGGAACAGCTTTGATTCACTTTGACAACGTGGCTCTTTATTATGGTTCCCCTTTCAAGGCCTGATGTTAGAGAACCACAAAGGACCTTTTTTTATAGATTTTGAATTAATCTGAAAGTATGGCTTCAAATTCTTTGCCTCGTGTTCCGGCAATTCTGGACTCAGCTTTATTGTGTCTACGGTTTGTAGGTTATATTTACTCAAGAATCAAAGAAATATACAAACAATAGTATGAGCCTTACAGAAGAAGTTGTTCACATCACATTGCTGCCCATATACAATGCACCTATATCAAGAATTTCATAGGAAGTAAAAGGCCAAACTACAGAGTCAACCGAAATATTACTGTAAGGTCATAAAAGTGCATTAATGCCTGTGCCTTTTTTCCCCCTCAATTCATCTATGACCAAAGCAGTTATTTAGACTAACAAAACCCTGCAAATCTACAACAAACATTCTCCTTTAATTCCTTCATAATTATATCACGCATGTATCAGAGATTTATTTTCACACAGGTTAATGGGCATTTGGCACAAGAGCTGTCTAGTAGAATTGAACCAAAGTCTTCTGTGTTACAACTGTTGCAACAGTATAAAATAAAACCAAGCCAGGCCAACTTTCACTGAAATAGAAAATTTATTGAATGAGAAGGTTATTATTGAAGTTCTAAATTACAATAGAAACAATGATATTTTCCCTTAAATGGAATAATAATGCTTTTCCTGTCGGGTGAAATAAATGGCACTGCTGCTTTGCAATATGTGACAGACCGATTAAGAATATAAACACTGTAAAAGCATTTTTTTCTGGAATCCATTTTTTTTTCTCGAATGGGATATGACTGTTAAACCCCATTATTGTGTAAGTTCAAGGAGGAAAGAGAAAATAAAAATACAAAAATGACTGTAATTAATTATACACATGGTGTATTTTAAACAATTAAGCTTGGCTGCTTTCATGTGAGACGTACAGTTGCTGCATAATAACAATTTCCTCGACGAATAAAGTGATACAATTAATATACAGGGGGGTTATGTGGAGACACTTAAAAGGATGTTGTATCGTTTTGTAACGCGTGTACGTGGACTGCATGTGGTGAGCATACAGCACAGTCCATCAGTACTCAATCTTGTTATACAGGTTGTACAAAGGTAGCGCTGACAGGTTGCTCCCCGGGTAATAAAGGGGCGTCGGAAAGGCGATGGACCGGGGAACCGGAACACGCAGTAAGGAGTTGTCTCTGAAGACCAGCGGCATCCCCACTAGTGTCTGCGCGGAGGCGTGGGCCATGTTGGCCGCCTCCAGTTCGGCCGAAAGCTGCCGTTTCCATTTGTTCCTGCGGTTCTGAAACCACGTCTTGACCTGAGTCTCAGTCAGCTGCAGGCTGGAGGCCAAGCAGGCCCGCTCCGAGCTGCTCAGGTACCGCTTCATGTCGAAGGTGGACTCCAGCTGGTACACCTGGCTGCGGGAGAAAACCGTGCGCGTCTTCTTCTTGGCCGAGTTGCCCTGCTTGTCCGCGCCGTCCGAGTGTCTCTCCTCCGACAGGGGGGACATCTGATGGCACGGCCTCTCCTGCTCCTCCTTGTAATCCTGCAGCAGGGGCTGGGGCAGGTGCGGCCGCCGCGCGAGCCCGTCATTCCCGGAGAGGAGTCCTTTGCGGGGCGCTAAACGCGATGCGGGAAGAAGGAGATGGTGAATATCACAGCCGTCGGATATGTACGCTTTTTATTAAACAGGCGACGAGGGGGTTGCGTGTGTGTGTGTGTGGGGGGGGGTGCTTTTTTTTCGTCTCATCCCTACTCAGTTTGAGAGTTCCTAAAGTGTGAACTCTGACTTCCTAAATTGACTGCTGAAAAGCGGGTGACTTTTTAAACAAACAATCCAGCGCACGAGTACGCGCGCTGTACGCGCGGCGAGCTATTAATAAAATCCCGCTCTATTTCACGCCCAATTGACGCCGTGTAGTGCAGCCATTTTAGAAACACGTTTCGTCAATTAGCGGGCTCAATTAAATGTGAAATGAGAGGAAAGACGCAGGGCTAATTATTCGACCTTTCACTCCTCCGCCGCTGCGATGCCGGTCTCCAACGAACAGGTGGAAGTGGATGAGCCGCACAGACGCGGCCAGTGAAGTGAGTTGCAAACAGTGCAAACAAAAATATATGCACAGAACACTGGAGGCCTGGTTAATTAAGAAATGGAATAAATAAAACGAGGCAATAATGAGGCCTGCTGCCCTCTGACGTAGCACAAATAACACCCCAAAATAAATGCAGATGTTTCCAATAGCATTTATATGTAATGTGATGGCCACCCCTTATTCGAGTTTATTCCCCTTTTTTTTCTATCTTCATATATATTTACAACCGCCGAAGCTGCTCACCTATACAGAAGTTATGGGCTCGGTGCTGGGTGCAGGGCTCGCTGTGACCCGTGTCGGAGCAGAAGCAGTCTGCCGAGTCCTCCCCGCCGCTGCACTCCTCGGAGGAGGACACCGACAGCGAGCGCCTCCGCGGCGGCGGCGGCGCCACCTTAGCGAGCTCCTTGCTGACGGAGCGCGGCGCATCGGGCGGCGTGCCCAAAATGGACTGGATGGTAAAGCTGGAAATCGGGCCCGACGAACACTTGCTCCCGCTGTCTTCTGCGCTACTCATTCTCGCCTCATAACAGTATGAAGTAGCGCCTGAATCTTGTCTGTCCCCTTGTATTCCGTTATTGATTTTCTGCACGGTTGCAATCGCGTGGATTGCGTAAAAATTGCGAAAAGGCGGCTTTTTCGTGTTCTTCAGTTGCCTTTTCCTCCTCCCGAGTCGGTTTAATTGTGGAGTTTTAACATTGAAGGAGTTGATGGTGTTTTTTCTAGAGCTCGGGGAACATGAGTGTATTCCTGGTCCTCCTCCTCACGCTCTGGATCAGAGGCAGGGAAGGTTGCGTGGGTTCATTTGCATGTAGGTAAGCTCCTCCTGGGCCAATCGCAGCCTTCGACAGAAGCCCGCACGTTTTAAACTCCTGTCAAGGTCTTGAGACGGGGGTGTGGGGGGGGGGGGGGGGGTGGTGACCAGCAATATTTGTTTTAATTCATTCAAATCTGGTTACGAATTAAAATATATGTGTAACTACGTGCCACATAAATCGTAATGTGTGATATCTATTAAATTTGAATAAGATTTGTGAAACTATCTTTTATTTAATCAACTTTTTCTCTTCGTCTTGTTGTGGCCTGCTTAAATAGGCCGAAACACAATTTGACTTATTTGTTTCATCTAGTACAACCAGGAAACGGCTCGGTCAACTGAGGATGACCTTCTGCTTTTTTTTGTATCATCTTCTGCCTGCTTAATTGACCGGGGTTTGCGGTTACACGCCTGCACATTTAACCAATGCAAAGGCCCAACTCATTTTTACAGAAAATAATAAACTCATTCCGCGTCCATTATCAGCGATTAAGAATTAATTTGATCATTACTGTGCTAATCTGCGTCGTGATGGCCGCGAGTGGAGTAGAGGCCGGCTAATTGATTGACTAATTGATTGGAGGTGGTGGGGGCCGAGTGCACGCGTGTGTGTGTGCGTGCGTGTGAGTGCGTGGCGAGGAGGGGGGGGGGGGCGCGCTTCCCACTATACCACCGCCCTCCCACCACCCATGCGATGCTCTGTTTGTGCGATGTCTCCGTCTCTCTCTCTCTCTCTCTCTCTCTCTCTCTCTGGTTGTGTCTGGCTGCTGGACAGCTGCGGGGCTTGAGCTGGCTGTTCGGGCACATTATCCCTCTTTTACTGCTTTGTAAGGGAGCCCCAGACACATTACAAATGGTCAGCTTTAATCATCGTGTCAGCGCCCTTCCAAGTAGCCACACAACCGGCATTCGGCGTTAAAGGCATGGCTGGAAAATTTAGAAGACGTCGGCTTAGGCCACTGATAATGACGCTGGGCGATTATGATGCTCACAACAGATCATGCCGTCATCATCATCATCATCGTCATCATCATCATGAGCCATCATAGCAGCCAGACAGAAGCATCTGGATCCACGCGTAAATATCGTCAACTGGCAGCGGGGGCCAGCAGCTGCTAAACGATCTTAACAAAACGCTTTCGCATGGGAGGCTTTCCCGAAGGGGGGGTCGGGGTGTAGAGGGGGGGGGGGTATATGAGGCCAGTCAGGGCGGATGCTGGATTTATGGTGGTTACACATAAGGCGTGAAATCTGCAATGACGGTTAAATGGGTTTATTTTATACGCCGCTCCTTTCAAACAAAGACCGCTGTCAGCGGAGCCGCCCCCCCCCCCCCCCCCCAAGATGACTTTTGCAAAGTGAGATTAGTTCGTTGTAGATTAGTGCACATAAGAGGCTGCCTCTGTGCTGCACGGAGTGAGTTACGCACGCGCTGCTCTTGGTACGCCGCAGCTTGCGTTTGGCCGGAGCGGTGTACCAGTGAGGAGGTGTCCGTCCCCCTGGTCGTGTTTCCGCGCTTCACCGAGGCCTCGAACAGCGCGCAGCGGCCCTGCAGCTCGCGCTCTGTCACGATGATAGGTGGTGTGTGGGCGCCCTATTCTGCAATAACCGAACACGATCTTTAGTAGGAGAGAAAGGTCTGAGAAAGACAGATGAAGTTATGAGGCGCTTTGATCTGGGAATCAAGCCTCGATAAATATTAAACAAAGACCCTTTACACTTGTGTGTATTATGATATATGGCGTGTCCGACTCTAGAATAAGGAAATTACCAGAGAAAATGATATCAATAAATTTTCTAAGTATAAACGTTGATTACGTTTCGATTTTCATTCAAGAAAGCTATGGCTGCTCTTTTTTCAGGAGGCGTTTGCGCATGTCTGTACGCGCACATGCGTGTGTGTGTGTGTGTGTGTGTGTGTGTGTGTGTGTGTGTGTGTGTGTGTGTGTGTGTGTGTGTGTGTGTGAGAAAGAGAGAGAGAGAGAGAGATGTAAACGCAAGCAGGGCACCCGAGCCCTGGAGGTGTACAATTTATGTAATCTGAGTGTGGAAATGAACTGGGTAATTTATTGGAAAACACAAAGTCAGGAAGATTGGATCAGTACAGCCTATCCACGGGCTCCTATCCATCAAGTTCCAATTAACAACCTAACCGTTGACTTTTAATGGCTTTCCAATCTACTGCCCTGATAGACTCATCAATTCCTCGGGGAGAAATTAAGAAAATCGACCGCCCCTTGGCGTTTCGGTGTCATTCTTCACAGCAACTATATGTCAAATTAAAAACACAATTAAAATTTAAACTGTTCCAATCAGACGGTGCCCCGCAACCTATGTTTCACTTAATAGAACTTTGATGAAAATCGGATGCTCGCATTCAATCAGCAAAGCAAATGGGATGGGTTTAAACAAGAGTTCCTCTTCGAAAAGTGTCAAAAGATGTGTTCAAACACTCGAGCTCTGACGCCTCCGATCACTTCCGCTTTGGCCAAATTGCGGAAATTCACTAGTTTGTGTGTTGATGATTCATATAGGACCAACGCGGGGGGTGCTTTTGAGGTGAATGCGATTATTCACGTTTGGACCGTCATTCTAGAGGATGCCTGTTGTTTAATATGTTTAAAATAACTGAATTCATGAGAATCACGTTTTTTGTACAATAGCAATCCCTGTATAATACGCTTGAATTCTGTCTTGGGGAAGGAACCCTTCACGAACCACAGCCAGGAACGGTTCTGCAAATGCTTTGTTTAATAATCTATGCATGCAGCCATTACCTCCCGCTACAACTAACTTTAACAGTCCAACACACACACAGACACACACACACACACACACACACACACACACACACACACACACACACACACACACACACGTGAGCAGATGCCAGCTGCTGCAGAAGAAGCTCCACACGAGGTGACCGGTTTGTTTTCAAACTGGCACTGGGCCTTAAAATGACCCATTCAAACGCTCCATTTTAATGTAATACACGAGCAAAGTCGCCCCCCCCCCTCCACCCTCCCCTCCTCTCGCTGCTGCAAATGTGTCCTGTTCCCTCCACTCCTTTGCATGCAGATGTCGCACAAATGGAAATTATCGAGTGGTAATTTTTCAATTTATGCGCGCAAATCAAGGTCATGAGCTGAGCCGCAGCGGCGCGTGGACGTTGCTCTTACTTGACGCGGTATATGATGCAGACGTTTACGGATCGATATGTGCCAGAGGAATAATGCCAGGGCAATCTATTAATTTGCGGTAATGGGGCCGTGTTGAGTGCGCGCGGTAGGTGTGTACATCAATGCTTTGGGTGATCTGACGATATTTGAATGAACCCTTTGTCTCTTGATGAGGTCATCATCAGTTTATAGCGGAATGATTCATTTCCAATAACGTGATGAAAACAGGAAATGACCTTTGATGCAAAGGTTGTTCTGAGAAATACACTTGGCATATATTTTAAAGACTTTTTAAAATAATTGTAGTATTTCTCATGTTTAGGACATTCAAGTGTAATCAGATATGTTTATGCATTGTGGAAAACTGAGGCACTGAATAGTTTGTCCATACCTGCGCAAGAATAAATTAACGTGTGTTTTTGAGTGTCCACCTGGACTCTCACCTGAGAGAGATTAGAACATTTCAATAAAACATTCCAACCTGATGACAATGTATTTATTAAATGCACTTTTACTAAATAGCGTTGCTTGTGTGTGTGTGTGTGTGTGTGTGTGTTTGTGCTGTATTTATTTATCGAAATATATGCAATAATGATAAGTAATAATGATACTTGTAACCTGGATTCTGTTAAAAAAAATCGTAGTTTCATATCATATAATATTTTTAGTGCACTTTTATTCATTTCCAAGTGGACTCACTGGGGGGGGGGGGGGGTATCGTTAAGTTAAAAGTTATGGGTTAAGTATTCATGAAAAAATAATTCGTATCGTTTGCATACCAGTATTATTTTTTAAGACATTTAACTTTATAGTTAATTTAACTTGCATAAAAGCATGCGTGTCAAGTGTTAGTGACACCTGTGGTCGCATGTAAAGAGAGACGTTTCCTGATAAAGTTGTTAAATCAAGTTGAAGGACGTTCATCTATAAACATGTATTTACATTGGAAACAAATTCATTTATAAATGAATTAACGATGATTAAATTAGCAGTTTAAACATAGTGAGCTAAATATATTTGATCCGTGGATTCTGACATCCTTCCATCTCATACTAATAGACGCACGCGCGTGCACGCACACACAAGACCACAAGAGATAGAGAAACCATTTTTAAGAGACAGCTCATACTTAGAATGATGTCCTCTTCTGAATACATCACCCATCACTTTGGCAAGATCGTGGCGATTATGGGTCTAATGGACCAAGCCTACTTTTCCCCCTAAAATATAAAAAAAAAGCAAAACACTAGAACATCAAGAAAACCTGAATCTTCCTAATCGTCTGTATATTTCTGCGTGTGAATGGATGGACCGACACGTATCTATTATCAGAAGATAAATTCATTCCAAACTTATTTAAATATTTTTTTTCATCCCTTGGCACAAAAATTGTTTTGACCCCCCAAAAAAATTCGATTAAATTAAAAAATAGTGCAATGCAAAATCCAAAATGCAAACAAACATTATAAAATGTATGGATTTCTCCATTTATTTCACAACATGGTTCAGCAATACAATATCAAAAAGGTTTTTTTCACTGTACAAATGAGAATTGGCAGCTCTCCCCCAGTTCCTCATTAAATATATACATTTACATATTTTTTACACTAGTGTAGTCGACTTTTTTTTTGCTGCTCCTGTTCAAAAGCACACAGTAGTTTAAGCGGCATTGGGAGCTTACGCTTGTGCTTTTGTCCATTCAGAGGAAACAAGGGACTCACTAAAACTCAACATAAAGCAACATGGTATTTTACAGTTTGAAAGTGTTTTGATTGTACCCCGTCAAGCGCTTAAAAAAAAGAAAATGACAACAAAACCCCATCATTATCCCACTGATGTCAAACCCTAGTTTTCCGTTTAGATGCATTCAGTCACGGCACACCTTCATCGGATTGCACATCATCGTGTAATGATTTGTGTAAAGGTAAATAAGCCCGCGCGTTTAGGTCGCCAATTTTTGTAAACAAGTTTTAAAAAAAATGGTTGTGGAGTTGTCTGTCCAGAAATACTCGTGCTGTAAAAACTAAAGGAAAGACACACATGTGAGCAGGTGGACTCCTGAGGTGATAAATACATATGTCTGAGATAATGTTAACAATAATAATAACAACAACAGAAAACATGGGATTTTGAGTTGTAGGATCAAGTGAAAAATGACACAATATATTTGCCAAAAAAGGTCCATGTAGGCCCGACCGTGTGTCTTGATTTTTTCCCTTTTTTTTCTCCTTCATTCAGTCATTTGTACAAAAATATGAAGTCTTTTTTTTAATCTTTTTACTTTTTGGATGACTTTGAAAATCTACACCAAGCTTTTTTTTCCTTCTTCTTCTTTTTCTTTTTTTTTTTTTCAAACGGGTCTGAGCATCGGCACGGACGTGACGATGGGATGCGAGTAGTAGACGCCCGGATGCGGGAAGGTGAGCAGCGGCTGGCTCACGGGCACGTTGGCACCGGCGCTTCCGCCCTCCGAGACCGAGTTCTCGTGGTAGAGGATGGGCACCCGGACTATCCTCTGAGCCGCGGCGTGGCTCAGGTTGGCCGCCTCCAGCTCCGCGGCCAGCTGCCTCTTCCACTTGTTCCTCCGGTTCTGGAACCAGATCTTCACCTGGGTCTCGGTCAGGTGGAGGGACGCGGCCAGGCCGGCCCGCTCCGAGCTGCTTAGGTACCGCTTCATGTCGAAGGTGGACTCCAGCTGGAACACCTGGCTGCGGGAGAAAACCGTGCGCGTCTTCTTCTTGCGGCACGGCTTCTTGTCGTCGTCCCTCTTCTTCCATTCCTCCAGGTCGTCTTTTTTGGCTTCGTCCGTGTCGCTTTCCTCCAGGATGATCTCGTCGCCGCTTTTGTTGTTGTTGTGTTCATCGTCGTCGTCGTCGTCTTTTACGTCGGGCTCGGATTTGAGAACCAGGTCCGGCGAGTCTCTGTCCGTGCCCGAGGTTGGAGACGCGTCTCTGGCTGCTAGTTTTTCAATAACTGAAATGGGGACACAGGGAAGAGAGGGTCATAAACACGGGGGCTCTGGGATTTTATTACAGCCTGTTGATACGGAACAGCCTCCGTTTTCTTTTTCTTTTTTGGGAGGGTTGGGACTAGAAAAACATTTTTATATTCGGACATGACTCACAACACCTTGTTCAAATATATTCAAACCTTTATATATTCTACTTCAAATAGCACTTTAATAAACTAAAGGAATGCAATATTCAAAATAATTAGGCATGCATTTGTTTTGTTTATAACAAAAATATTAATGTCCTAATTAAACGCTTAAAAAAAAAAATTCTCTCATGACACACGCGTTTTAAATCCACCGTGAATAAATCACAGGAACAGCCATGAGAACACGCTGTCAGTGACCAAAGCCCGTGGGGTGAGATGTTCCCGGTGAGCGCCAATAGACAAATCAAAAGCACGCTGCGCATCGTCACCCTCATCCGATGATTTGAAGACGCCTGCTTCATTTTATGCACGGCGTGTCATGTTTTTTTTTTGATCTATTACCCCGCAGCCGTGGCATAACAAAATAGTGCCCCCACGGAGGACACGCCGTCAAATTGTTTTTCCACTCCGGTGTGGTAAAGACGAAACGCGGCATCCTACGTCCCATCACCAAAACGCACCATTTAACGAGGAAGTGCAGTGTCTGGCGTATGAATGAACATGATGTGTCACTGAACGCACCGAGGGGGGACATAGTGCGGACATGTCTATCGATATTTATTTAGGAAAATGAATTAATTAAATTCTTATGATAAAGAGTAGAATAAAGAAGAGAAAGTTGAACAATTTAATATGATACATGTTCTTTTTTTTGTTCTGTGTGCCGGTCTTACCTTCGGTTCTGTGGAGGTGGGTGGACGAGCTCAGGGCGTAGGGGTACCACCACGCCGAGGTGCGCTCCAGGTAGTGAGCCGGTAGACTGAATCTCTGCGCGGGCAGGTCGAAGCGTGGGAAGCTGAATTCCCCGACCTGGGAAAACGAAAAGCCTCCCTCCAAAGCCGCCTTGGTTGCAGCCAGCACGGGCTTAGGCTTGGATGGTTTGCTATCACAGTTCAGCAGGTTCTTAATGAAGAAAGGAGAGTCCTTGGCCGAAGCGCACGTCTCTTGCGTTGTCTCTGGCATCGCTGTGTTTTGTGGTCTGAACGCGCAGAGGACCACGGAAGCAGGAATTAAAAGAGAAGAAGAAGAAGAAGAAGAAAAAAGAAGCAAGGCTCGCTTACACACACAGTCGGTATATAAGTTCCTGTTTTACTCTTCTCGTTGATTTAACGCGTCGACTTGATTTAACACAAGCAGAGCGCGTCAAAACACGCGTCCTTCTAGACTAAAGAAGGAATCAACTAAAAAGGTTTGAGCGCTAAAAAAAAAAAAAAAAATTAAATAAAAGATGCATAAGCGTGGAGATGTGTCATTCCGGGCTCTTTCGTCAAAACGCGAACCGGGTCCACCGTGTCAGTCAGTCTGTTGCTAATGATGAAATAAAAGTGTCATCCAAGTTAAATGCGGAAAGTATCGGCGATTGGGCATGTACAATGGCAAATGGGATTAAGGGAGAGACGGTGGAGGAGAGGGAGAGAAGGAGAGAGAGAGAGAGAGGGAGGGAAAGTGAGAGAGAGAGAGAGAGAGAGAGGGAGAGAGAGAGAGAGAGAGAGAGAGAGAGACCGTCCTCCCTCTGTGCGCTCTGGCTTCAGGCTGTAAGCACTCGCCTGATATTGGTCTCATTCAGTCCAATTAGGCAGCAAATCAACACAAGGCTGTTACCGCCAAAAAGGGAGGTTTGGGAGAAGCGCCTCATCCCACCACTAACAGCCAGACCCTGATCGACTGAACAAGGTTATATTTGTAATCCAGGGTTTATATATTTATTGATACAGGTTTAATTAATAAACCACTTTCACTCAGGCTGCAGGTGTCTTTCTGAGGATTGTTTTTTTTAAATCAGATATTTATCAATATAATTAAGATAATAGTTTTTTATGTTCATCAAAACATATTTAAATAAATAACATAATAATAATAGCATTCATCCCGTATAGACTTTAAGCTGTTACATTTAATTAAACTGAAATTGTGAGATAAACAAGTAAGCTTTCTAACATCCATCCTCCATCTGCATGCCCATAACAACATTGCAGATAGTGTTGTATGTATAGTAAAGTACACAACCCGCCTGTTTCTGCTTCACAGAGACGGTATGAAACAGGCCTGAGATCAGGCACCAGCTCCTCCACGTGTCACCGATGGGCGATTAGATTCATATTTCTAATTCATCGATTTTCAGCGAGGGCCACTTCCAAAATGTCTGCCGGTCGCACAGTCATCTATTTCCCCCCTAATCGATTTGGTTAATTTATCCCTCAGATTGCACTCTTTGTAAGTGTGCTATGTATATTCGCTCATTGATATTAATTGACTTGTTAAAAAGTAGTCCTTTGGTCGGAAGCTTGTGTTGCGGAAAGACTGGGAGACAGCGTCCTCTGTCGGTCCAGGGGAGGAAATGCAAGTGTGTGTTAGGTGTTTACCTTTACCACGTTATGAGGACAAAAATACACAACACACTGTCACATGATGGGGACTCACCTTAAATCTGGAAATCGGAGGTCCCCATAAGAATAACTACTAAGTGTCAAGGTAAATACTTTAGGTGAGGGTTGCAGGTTGGCATGTAATAAGAAATACAAGAAATTCACGCAAGTTAATGCATTGTCCTCTAAATTGACTAAAGAAAAGTTTGTGCGACACCTGACTAATACATTTGTCCTCTAGAGCATGTGTGAGCTAAGCGAGATGAAGTCATTTCAGTTATGAATCATCATCATCATCACCATCGGTTCCCTACAGACATTCATTATGGGATATGCAGCCATAATAACTGGCGATTTCAGTTAAAAGGTAAAGGTTGCGTTGGATGCCACAATGCCCCCCCCTTCCCATATCTGTAGGGTTCTTACAAGCACCGGTATGTCCGCGGTTTAATTAACACGTGTTATTCATTTAGTGAGCTGCTCAAGAGGTATCCAGTTTCTGTGATGTAATTACCACCTTTCCATGGTGATCATCACAGTATTTGATGGCGCTCTGCGACCGAAATGCGAAATAGGTGTTTTTATTAGAACAAAATTCACAAAAGAATTCACATTATTTCAACATGCTTCAGGCACTATTTGACAATGGGCCGCTATTTAGAAAGAAAGTCTGAATAATTTCATTTTATATTATTGTGTTGCAGCAGTGGTCCTTGTGGCCACCAGAGCTCTATTCACGCTCATATGGCAGTGAAGTTCCTCAAGCTCTTCGGACCTCTTGACTGGTTGCCATTTCAGCCTCATTTAGCTATATATTTTTTGTCGATACTTCACAACAGAGAAGAATCTCCTAACCCTGAACAGCAAACAACAGTTAACATTTTTTTAATTTATAAAGGCTTAACTTCCTGAACAGAATTTAGTCATTAGAAATCGTACATATCTGATGGTTTTTCCACAAGTGCCCACCGTTGGATCGCAAATATTTGAGATAATGTTTGTATTTCAGGTGTTTAATGTTAAACATTATTCACATGCGTGTGTCAGGATTTAAAGCTGTCATATGAAATGAGACATTCTTGTAAACACACGCAGTTCACAATTTATACAGGACGACTACTACAGTACTACTGCTGGTATAAAGGATGTACCTTCTGCACAAAACAATTCCCAAATAAACAAAGCTAGATATTTGTCAGTGAAGCAGCCACGTAAGGCTTGTGATTAACCAACATCACATCTTCCACCACATCGGACAAAATAAATGTTCTTGTTGCCAAAACGACGGGGGAGACATTGAACATACAGAGAAGCTGATGGTGGTCATGAAATTAATACATATACTATTTAGGAGCTCTTCAGTGGACATCAATACTAGGCAGGGTAATTTTTAACCTTGGACAAGAGTGACTCTCATAGGCTGTTATCACTTTGGCCTGATTCCCAGGTTGTGCTTTGAATAGTCCAATAGAGACTGTTAAAGGGACTAGTAACGCCACAAATTTAAATTTACCACAGTGCTTTACCACTATAATAGCAGTCCATGGGGATAAAAAGATCCCAACATATGCAAACCCCGAAAATGAACAGTACAAAGAGCCTGCACTAAAATGTAGTTCATGTTATGCATTGATTAGAAACATGCAGTAGACTCTGCCCAGAGGCCACATGGGCTTCTGAATGCTCCATAGGTCTGTTTTTGTTGCTCCTCCGGTAGGTTACTATGACTTTTATATTATTTATTTCAAAGCGCCAAGATATTGATTATTTCACAAGGAAAAATGACAAATGGCAAGAGGGAATGACACGGTCAGCAGGTTCTATTAGAGAAATGATAGTGTTGCTCGTGGTTTGTTAAAAGGTCCAGTTTAGATACTTTATAGGTTTACATCCATCATCGTCTAATGACCTATTTGATGAAAAACACGCGCTCTGGTGACAATGGCCCTGTGCAGCCAACTTCGCTTTGTAATTGCTCCCATATTAAATATAGATTTTTGTTTTGATATCTTGAGAGAATTCCTTTCCATGGGTCAGAATTGTGATAAAAGACACGGATGCAACAGCAAAAGCTCAGAGGGAGAAAACTGGAAGGAAAATTGGGAAAATAGGTGGTGTGGGGGGGTGGACTTGTGTTCTGAGCACTCGTGGAGTCGGTATTCAGATTGGTTGTTTAAATAAAGGAAGGAAAACTCCATAACAAATAAAAATATCTTTTGATAAAAGTGCTCAAAGGCTCATTGACAACAGATTATTTTTTGTTGTAGTTGAGTTGATTTACTTTAACAACATTTGAAACAGTTTTGGTTAAATTGTGTTTAATACACTAATGATTTTATAAATGTAAAATCTTTTATCATAAAAGTAATAGTAGTTGTCAGACTAATGTAGTGCTGGGGGCACCATTTGAAAAAACAGCACACAATAAAAACACTCAGCACAGGTAAAACTATTTTAAAACACTCCTGTTGGCACGATCCATTAAACCATTGAAGGCCACACTGAGATTGCTTTAGATTTAAGTATTGCATTTAACTTGTAAAGGAATTGGTGGCCCTCCACTGACCCAGCCAGCTTTAATTGGGATTGTGGGAGTATTGATCGTATGTGGCCAGGCGCATCTTTGAATTACGGCCTGGTTAGCTTTTACTCCCCCCCCCCCCCCCCCCCCCAGCCTCACCGGCCAGTCGAAGGAGCTCAATGTCATTCAGGTTGGAACACTTCAGTGGCCACTTGACTAGAGGGAATATTGTTACTTCCTGTGTAAACAGGAAGCAAAATATGTCGAAGTCCTCTGGGAAATTTCCCTTGGTCCGTGGTCCCTTTAAGGAACAACGTTAGCTTCGTACGCCATGAGTAGATATGGACACATAGAAAGCTGTATTCTCCTATTTTTTTATCTTTCCTGCTCTCATTTGATCCACATTTCATGAGTCCTTCTCTTACTCCATCGTTTCTCAGCAGAGATGATGACCTCTGTAAGGTTTTGGATGGAAACAGTCGTGGGAGCGATGTAGCCCTTTTTCTCTATTATGAGCAGCTTCATCTGAACCCGCTGGGCACCCAGCCTCAGCATCCACCCTCTGTTCATCCCAAAAAAAAAAAAAACACTGGCGATCGTCACCTTTTACCCAGCCTGCTCGTATATGTCATTACAACTGGGTAATCTGGAGAGGGCAACAGAAAAGTTCTCATCAGTGTCAGCCTGAGATATAGATATGGGCCGGGTAACAAATGGCCAAATGCACAGGCAGCAGAGCAGACCATCAATAAAGCAATTTCTTGTGTCATAACAGCCGTGCTTTTCCTAAAGCTAACCTTTCAAAACTTTTCCCTCTGCAAATCGCTGCAGCCCCACCATTAGAGTCCTGCCTTGTGAATTTAATGGATTCCGTACAAATAATATTCCACCATAATGGAAAAGGTTGAAGTCACCGAAGACAGATGAAGTCATAAACACGTATAATTGAGAATCAAAGACCGATAAATTTTAAACTGCTATCCATTTTCTCTTTTTAGATGATGATCTATGTCAGCACGGCTGCAGGAAAATGGAACAGATTATGAGGGGAAATTATAACAATAAATTTTCTAAACATACACCTTGATTATGCTTCGATTTTTTGGAGGGATAGAAGGCGAGGGAGGGGGTTTTAGAAAGAAGGCTGGGATCGCTGAAAGCTTGCTGGTTAAATGGCACCATAAAAAAGGTTCCCTGCTCTTTTGCCTGCAGAGCGTAGGCATGCCTGGAGGTGTGATTCTCCCCCTCCTCCAAATGGGGGAAATGAATTGTGTAATTTATTGCAAACGTGCACACAGTGAGATTAGATCAGCATATCCCATCAAAGGAACAACAATCAATCAGCCTCTAGTTAACAGCTTGAAACACATAAACCAGGGCACCTAATGGCTTTCCAATTTAACAGATTGATAGACTTATCCGGTCCTAAGGGATGAATTAAGAAAACCGGGTACTTTCACACAGGCACTGGCGGTTTTGACAGGACCTTTTTACCCCCCTCTAGCTTTCTTACCATCTTTACTCCTGGATTTAGAGATATGGTTAATCTGAAAATGAAGAGGAAGTCAGTTTTCCCTTTTTTCCCCTTTTTTTCTACATTTCTGTTTGAGAAAGCACTCCACGGCTGATTTGTTATTCAGATGAGGCGGGAGTAGAAGTGTGTCAGATGTGGCGAATGGGCTCGTTTTAATGACCTGATTATCGCGGGTCATTTGGAACTGTGAAATCAAGGGAGCTATTCAAAGCCACTTAGCAATATCTAAATGTGACCCGGGCAACCCATTCAACCAAGAATGTAGTTTTTAAAATAAGGAGCTTGTTTGTTTCATATCTTATTAATCACATAATTGACTGTTATAAACTCATCAGTGCAAAAAATGGTAAGGGAATAGTTTAGCATTTAGCTAAATACGATTATTCCACACAATTGCCACACGTTAAATGACAAGATTGATACCATCCTCCAGATAAATATTAGTTTTAGCTTTAATGTTAGCTAGTTAGCTTAGCTGGAAGACTTAAAACAGGAGAGTATAGCTTGTAGTGAATATGTACAGTTAAAACTTACTACAAATACAAAAAAAGTTATGTTCCTTTGTTTTATGTAGTGGACTATTTCTTGGCTTATTAGTTAATAGTTAATATTTAGTTCAGTGCATATCCATTTCTAAAAATGCATACTTAGATTTTTACACTTTGGGGCCATTTATAGGTGTATGCTGAGCTTGAAATAAGACCACAATAGCCGGGCTTGATTTTTGTACAGTTTGACCTGAAACATACCGGCCTCATAGAAACCCTTCCAAAGAAGGTTAACTGGCCTTACTGTCCTCTTAAGAGCCAGCGCCTTGACCCAGAGAAGTAGTGTAATGCACACTCTGTGTCACCATGTTATCTTGTCCACATCCGCAGCGACAGCTGATCTGTCTGCGTCTCTACATAATTGAGGAGCTCGTTGGTTATCAAGGATGTGACCCTGAGAGAGATGAGAAAGCGTTACCCTGTAGACCCCCACTGGGTACACCAGGAGGAACCGCCTCGAGTGGGAGCCACAAAAAAACAGAGACGGCAGACAGTCTCCCTCCGAGGCTCCGGAAGCCAGCGGCCCGTGAAACACGTGACTGATGCGTTCGCTTTCAGATGAAAGAGGAAACTGATCCTCTGGTCGGTGTTAAGGGCCGGGGTCAATTTCTTTCTCGCCTCTGACATTTCGGAAAATGAATTGAGATTCAGACCACGCGGGTTGGAAACCGGGCATAATTGATTACTGAAAATCAATACATTGGGTAATGAATAAGAGCCCATTACTAACCAATCATCACAAGAATAGCACTTTAGCTGGTTCTTTGTTTCTCTTTCCTGCAGCTAAGCAGAAAATCTGCAGCCGACTGACACGCTGGACGGAATCGATGCTCCAAAAACGACGGAGAAAAAAAACCAAAACAAAAACAGGAACTAGTCTATTTAACTCAATGAGATCCTCCCTCTCAAGGTCAGAGAACAAAAATTGTGTTTTTCCTACTTGACATTAATGCTCTCTTCCTCCTCGTGGACACAACTCCGCCGAACCTCTTGTTGGCTTCCGTCAGTGCGGCGAGGATAGAATGATCACAAGGAGCAACAAAAACATGATTACCCCGCTCGTCATGATGGACAGTAATTGGTGTTTGTTTGCTCTCTCCTCTCTCCCTCTCTTGTGTGGCGGAGTGGTAAAGAGCGCTATTACTGTCAGCTGATTAGTGGGGCTCCTCCAGCAGCTGTCAGGGCGGCCCTAAAAGAAGAAACTTGAGCGAGTGACAACAGGAGGCCCGTGCGCACACACACACACACGCGTGCATATTGAATTGAAGCACACCACGACTGAGTGAGAAAGAGAGATTCATTTGAGATGCCTTCAATGTATTTATTTCTTTCTGCATTATTGCATTGACGCAAAATAAGTAATGATAATTGCATTCAAACCTAGTGCACAGTCTCCACTGCAGCACTGCATGTTAAGATCCTCTTCTAAGTAAAAAGAAACTTGTATTCTTAAGTTTGTCACTAGTATAAAAAGCAAATGAAGTAAAAAATAGATGATTACAGTATTTGATGTCTATGTTTAGCCATCTATGTATAAATATAGCAGAATAAACTTAAACAATATACTTTATCCATCTGAGATATATAATTGTAATAATCATGTAATTTTCCTTCTGTACTGTAAATAAGAAATGTATGACGCATCAGCATCGATGCCTAATGAATCTTTTGAGAATTGCTCTCCTTAAACATCAAGCACTCATTCAAACCCATGACAACTCTATCTTCCACACATCTTAACGCACCCCCAAGTCCTCGGGGCACCCAGGAAAATTAACCATTTAATAGCAATAAATAACACATCCCGACTCAAGGGGACTTCAAATCGCTCTCTCACACACACACACACACAGACACACACAGACCAGCCACTTTACTTGAATATTCCCATTTCATGTGACTTCATACCTCCTCTCCACTACATTTCAGAAATGGACATTATTCTCTTTACTCCAGCACATTTGTTTAACAGCTTTACTTATACAAAGTGTATGTAAAGTGTCAAATTTTTTACACAAAAATATAATAAGTTGTAGTTCAGAGGTACGCTAGTCCATGTTGAAGTGTCCCATGCTCGTTAGTTTTTTTCTGATGCGTAAGTGGCAAGCGAGTAGTTGGAAAACTAGGAAAGCGCCACACAAGTACAAACCATTTGCTGGTTACAATAAATGATGATCCTGTTCTTGTAGCTCCGTTACATTCTGGCATCTATCTTTGCTGTTTTCACAATAATACGTCTTTATTCTTTGCTTGTTTCCCGCTGACTACGTGTGCTGTTACGGGCCTTTGTATTTGTCAAAATGGAGTATTGACTTTTTGTAAAAACATACGTGCAAATCAAACCAACCCTGTGCAGGGGCAGGTGATCGGCGCCTATCTGTGCACACGTCGGAAAAAAGGAGCAGTTAGTGATCCATTGATTTGATGTGAAGGAGGGGGAATTCTTTTCCCCCCTGCATCGGAAAGGCCGCCGCTGTATGCTGAACGGCTAACAATCACTCCTCCACCTCACCTCCAACTACCTCTAACACCCAACTGGGTCCTCAATCTCCACTCCACCAGGCACAGGTATGCAACTTTTCCGTCAGCACCGTTATGTATTTGGCTTTCTATTTCACTTTAATAGGAGAGAAATTGGCAACATATTCTTTTACAGCCCCCTGGCACCATTAGAAAGCCTGCTGTCATGTGGATTATTTATGAAAAACTATTTCATGCTTACTTACATTTGCTGCTTATTTTCCCCCAGTGTGACCTGCAGCAGATTTAGTTCCATTTCGAAAGCCTTAAAGCCAATTCTTTATATCTGCAGGTCAGACTTCTCGATTGAGTCGAGATTGAAATACCAGTGTGTAGAGGAAAAGGTATTGCAAGAGGAAACCAATGGCGTTTTACTGTGTTGAGGGCTATAATAAAAAGAATGGGGGGGGGGGGGGGGGGGTACTTAAAGACGAAACTATGGGGGGCGGGGGTGAAGGCCCGAGGAGCAGGGTGGTTCTTAGGTGGATGTAGAACTGGAGACATCTGAAGAAATAAGAGGCAATGCAGAGGCAGCAACATAAGCTGAGGAATGAAAGGGCCACAAACATCTAGCTGATCGTGAGCAGAAAAAGCAACAAAGGCCGAACTGGAAGCCAGTCAGCAAATTGGTATCGAAAGTAAAAAACAGTAAAGACATAAAAAACAAAGTGGTCTTAAATCCCCAAGATTTTATATTTCATCTGAAAACATGTCATATTCCAGTGTTTGAGGTGTTTCACAAGGTCCACAAAGGTAAACTTTGGTGGGAATTTCTGCTTGTTACGTTTTTTCCCCTTTGTTTCTAGAATCTATTCTCATAATCTTGTCTGTACAAGAAAATTGGCAATCTTTGTCTTTTCAACATATCAAATAAATCAAAATAAACTTCCCCACTAAGGAGCTCGACAGGCCGGACAAAGCAGTCACTTGCATGCATTTATACTCATAATCCCATACTGTATGGGGCCTTTCACTCCCCAATGCACACACACAACCACACACACACACACACGCACACTTTTGATCTGGGTTTGTTCTCGGCTTCATACAGTGACCCTAATAAACCGCGGCGTGGCCGGGCAGGTTTGTCACTGTCACAGGTAAATGATGTAATTAATGAGTGTGAAGCGGAGTGGACGGGAGTCTGGGTGTTAGCTTTTAAACACCTCTCCAGCTGACTAGGTTTGGGGAAGGCCCAGCTGGACACAGCCATCGGATCGATAGGGGGTCAGGGGTCAGTCAACCCTCCCATTATGGCCCCGGTGGCTCCCATCATCGTCTGGCTAACGATGCCTGCAGGAGGGCCAGAGAATGGAGCCACTGCGAGGCCAGTGTGCAGCTTCTGGAGCTTCAGACTGAAGAATAAAACTCATATCTATCACGTTTATTTGTGACTATTGTAAATCTGTACGATTCAGTGACTGCTTTACATCGGTCAGACATTCTCCATGTTCTGTTATTGAGGAATATTGGAGACCATGTGAGGTCACAAATGGATATTAATGGCGTGACGCGTTTGTATTTTCACATCACAAAAATAAGCTTGCCGCAAGGATGTGATAATTTATCTTGCTTGTGCAGTTTTCTTTTTCCGATGATAAAACAGGTCACAATACGCCACAATACTCTTTTCCCAAGAATCAGAAGTGTAAATTCACTTTGAACTTTTTGATGCTTGCAGCATATAAATTAAACCAAGCCAGATGGAGCAGGGTTCATCCTGTAATAAAACCCCAAGTATCACGAGGATAGGTTTTAATACATTTATTTTGATTATAAAAAGGTGACATAATCTCCAATCAGTGTTAGGTGTTTGCAAAAAATAATCTAAAGAGAGCTTTAGATTATCCAGATCTCCAGCTAAACGTACTGACACACCAATAGCTTGATAACATTGCTCACTGTTATCATTTCAAATTTACATTTCTGTTTTATCTTTCACCATCAAACTAAAAAATCCCATTTGCATCTGCAGTGTTGTTCTCTGGCAAATGTCAAGGACAAAGAGAACGGCATGGGAGGTGGAGGAATTGTTCCTGTTCAGGGGTGTTTAATGATTAACTTTTAGTCTATAGATAGCGTGCCTTTTGTCTGGAAAAACAGAACTCTTCCTATGTTTAATTTTAAAATATCATGTATGTGTATGTGTGTGTGTGTGTGTGTGTGTGTGTGTGTCTATCTGAGCTTCTTCTCGCTATGTTGACACAGCCGTGCCGGCTCCACATGCTTTTGGTGTGTGTCGGTGCATGAGAGCGAGCCCCACCTCACAGCTGCTGCTCTGCACTGCTGAAAAACGAAAGGACACACCCTTGGGTGTCCCATCAGGTGATCGCTGGGCCGCCGGCTCAGTGAGTGGTGGGAGCGGTGTTATAGCCACGAGCCACAAAGCATCAGAACGCTCCCGATTTTGCAATTCTTGGAGCTTTGAGCTTCTTTTTTTTTGGAATCCTGTAAATTCTGTGACCGGTGCAGAAACCATTATTTTCATCATGTTAACCATGGATCTAATAGCACGGGTACATGTGAAATTATTTCTGACCAGATCAATATCTCTGTACGGGCAGACGGCTAATCTAAAACTTCCCTCAGATTAGTATACCTGTCCAATTTAGACCCCTCAACAGCCACTCCAACAGATCCATACCGAGATCAAAACAGCAGCTAATTTAGAGCATGTGCTAGAGGTGTTCATGCTGCGAGCTCCCGGAGGAATACCGGGAACAGTTTTGTTTTGTGTTGATATATTATTAAAATTGCATCAGGGGAGTAAATCGTTCCCGGCTAGATTGGGTTTGATCAATACCCTCAAAGGGCAGAGGCCTCATTAATCTCAGAGTTCCCTCACATTAGCAGGACTGTCCAATTCAGAGGCATCTTTACTGCCGAACAGCCACACAAAAGATCCGAAAGCAAAGCTGATCGTGAGTTTTTAAAGTCGCGAGCTCCCCAAGGAATACTGAGACCAGTTTTGTTGATATAGATGATTGTTATGATTATTACAGGGATGTTAATCTGTGAATGAGCACGTTTGTTCAGTATTTTTTTGTATTACTCTTTGATTTGGTTTAAACTGCTGTACTTAAAAGACATTAAGACAAGATGTGAAAAAAAGGCGAGTCAATACAAGTGAGTTAAATAGTTGTTTAAGGAATAGAATAAAGCAGAGGTTAGAATAAAAAAGCATGCATCTTCATGTTCTTATGAGTGTACAAAATATATTTTAAGAGCCCGTTGAATGTACCCCCTTTTTTTCACTATCATCAGACTCATGGACAAAACAAGGGGTTGATTGACCCATTCACTATGTACAGGTGATTGCTAGTTACAGCCCTAAAAAAGGAGAAGATGATTTTGTTTCGGATCAGATGCGAGCAGACATGCAGAGAGTTGACACCCTGCCATGTGACCGAGTGGCGATTAAAGATGTGCCAGTGGACGCACTATATTATCTTCCCACGGACAGGCTCATCCATTACCTGCCCTCTCGCGGTGCGAGTGAAGCGCTCGCATTGGGGCAACTGTGCGTTCGGAGGCATCATTCAGGACAATGACCTATAGCCACGGAGTGACAAGCTAGAAAAATGTACCCACTTTCAGGCTGTACAAATGACGTTTGGCCACAATAACTCAGGACTGGACACCTCATTTCGAGTCGGGAGCCGGCTGGCCAGTCAAAAGCTATCATACCATCTTCTTTATTTGTGGCCCGTGCTTTTGATAGCAACACTATCAAATAAATAACTGCTAAAATGCCACTTCAGTCAAAAGGTATTGGCCCGGTTCTTTCTCCTCGGTGACTGGGCCCGGATGGCAACCTGTTTTCTGATGAACCACGGAGAGTCAGGTGGTCGTTCAGCCGGCATCCATCAAACCCCACAGCACCACGAGTTAGTGCCGGATAGACATATATGCACGCGAATACGAGTGATCAATGCTGCCGACCCCCTTGTAGTGTGATAGTCAAATGAATTGATTACCAATTATTCATTGGGGGAATTGCTTGCTTTGAGGAGCAATCGCTCACCTATAAAGAAGAAATGGCTATGAATACATTTCAAGGATGACAATCTTTGAGGAGTAATAGTATAATTTGTCACTTGTGACAGTCTATTTGATTGTTCTCGATATTTCAGCCCGGTGGAATATTGGACAGGATCACGCTGGGTTGTCAGAGCCAAGCTGAGGTGTGTGTGTGTGTGTGTGTGTGTGTGTGTGTGTGTGTGTGTGTGTGTGTGTGCGAATGCGCCGAGTGGTGCTTTAATGCGGTAATAAGGCAGTCACAAGAACACGTAGACTTCCTAAGGTGACAGCAGCTTTATCGGGCATCGCCTCATAAAGTCCCATCATATCTGTTTGCCACTATTATCAAATGGATGTTTAGCATGCTTACGTGTGTGAAAGACAGATAAAGAGGATAACTGTGTTTGCGTGTGTGTGTGTGTGTGTGTGCAGCCCAATGGCATTAGAGCTTAAAAAGATGAGCATAAAAAGTGAGTTGATCTGGTCTGAGGGCAGAAATACTGTAAGATGTTTTCCTTTTTTTTGGAGTAAAATAAGCCCATTATCCTCCCGCTCTGAAATTAAACCTTTCACGCTCTCGTTCCCTCCTGAAGCCCAGGCAGCTGTGGTCAAACTTGGGTCAATAAAATGTCTGTCCATCCTTTGAGTTGCCCCATTTATCAAAAGATGAAAGTTTGTCTTTAAAGGAGAGATAGAATTCAGCGGGGAGAGAGCGGGCCCTTTTCTGTGAGGCACGCAGGAAATGAATCAAGGAAATGTTTTTTTTTTTTTGGTGTGCCCATATCCAATCTAATCTATCCTTTGTCTGCATGTAGCCTGCTCCAATCCTCACCAATCAAGAGCGGCACGCTGGCTTTATGAAAAGCCACTTGTTCCCTGCATAATTGGGAGGGGTGGGGGGGGGGGGTCTCATTGCTAAGTTAAATGGGAGGTGGAGGTGGAGGTGGAGGGAGGGGCAGTCTTGTTTGCCCATGTAAAGTGTGATCCAGATAATAGCATTCTCATCAAAGGCGGCAATTACATTCATTACAACGGCGCGAGGCGCGCCTGCAAGGAAATTAAGTGGTGAGAGGAAAAGAAAAGCTTAATATATACCTCCTTTATCCTATCCCCCACCTCTCGGTTCTTTTTCAAATGCTTCTCGTGGAGCCGGAGAACTCAAGAAAGAAACAGTCTCAGTAGGAGAAAGAATAAATCTTGTCAAAGTCCCTCTTCACCTTTCTGCTTCCAAGAGGCTCCTGTCTCCCGTTACTATGGCTGCACTTGTCTGGGATAAAAAAGCTTTTCCAGAGGGGTAAATCTCCAAGGCAGCTTTTACACAGGCCCAACAAATGATACCAAGTCTTTAAAAACTGCTTAAGACCTTCTCTGAATTAAATTCCAATTTCTTTCAAGAGAGGAGGAGCGAATCGATTGTCTTGCGTGGCGTTAAACCACAAACAGCCTGTAAATCAAGCGGTTAAGTGGAGACGGGAACCTTTTCATTCAGGCCTTTTAAATGTGAATCAGAGCAAGTGGTTAACACTGCAACCTTCTCAAAGACAGGTGTTGTCCCTGAGTCCATTCTACATGAGCCCGTGTGTATATTCACACTCGCTCGTATTATTTGGATAAGTCTTGTGAAGGTTCTGAGTTCAAGTCAGGCCTTTAAAAAAAGCATTAAGTAGGATGTGAATAATTGTGACAATTGTATCAAAATAGAAAGCGATCGGTTGGAATAGCGTGTTTTACATGTTACATTTTTACAGTTACATTTTTTCAACAAAGCTGGAGTTACTTGTATGTAAGTTTCCATCAGTTGTCAATGCGGCATAATTCAATTATTAGGATATTATTCTAGTTAATAAATGCTCACTACCGTTTAAAAAAACAGCTTAACAAATTCTGCAGTGGACATGTCATTAATGTGAAATGAGGTCCGACTAATTATTCCCCCTCCAGTAATTTTAGGCTTCAAAAATCTGTCCTCCAAACCAAATCTGTCCAGCTAACCATGCTTAGCTGAAAAACACAATGTTGGAGTATCATTTTAATGATACATTAAAGGAATTACAAACAAAACTATTCAAACAAATGAGCGCACAGATAAGTGCACACTTTGTCTTTTCGAACCGACAAATCATTGTGGCTGTGTGTAAATTATTCAACAGGACCTGGCCTCAGTGGAAACCTGAGGATAATTAAATTGCAATAAAATAACATTAGTGTGGACAGGCTGTCAGAAGGTGATGTAATTGGCAGCCCGCTGCGGTCATGGTTCAACTGATGAGGTCGACTGTCGTGTCCTCCCCTGGTCCTGTACGTGCCGTCTCCGGGGACGGACAGCTGAAGACAGCTGACACGGACAGAGGAGAAAGACACCACACTTTCTATACGCTTTCCATGCGATTATAGCCACCATCTGTGTAATCTCGATGAGTCAGGGTTACTGGGACATAGGAACACTACTAGTCCACACGTATTGTATTTTAGATGTACAGTATACTAGAAGTACTGGTTCCATCACTGGGACATGTGCGCCATCTAGTGTCCAAATGTTGAACTGTACTCACAAGAGGTCAGCCAACAGAAGGGGAACATGTCGGACAAGTGTACCTAAAGAAAGTTGGAATATTCTGTTGAAGTAGTCTATAATTTCTCTATGTGACAGATAAACAGTTAATACACACTGTACGTGACTATAAAGAACATAGATTGATACTTTTTCAACTCAAAAAACGGGACTCGTGTAGCAAAGGAAATAGTTCCCAGGTTTACATTACTGCTGAAATACAAAAACTACAGTGATGCGGTAAAAGAATTCCACAGGTTCACACAACTCGGTTGTTTGTCATATTCTCCTCAGTGATTTTCCTACAACTTTGACACAAATGGGGCAATGCGATCCTCAACAAGCGCTTACTTGTTAATTATTGACTGCGATGAAACATGAATGAGTCAACAGCTTTTGAAAGTAATGCAATTAATTTGCCTCATTTGCAACTTGTGTATAATTGCAAGCTGTACTTTTGAAAGTGTCATGAAAGAGTGAAAATATGTATTCTTGAGTTTGGGTTGAACTGTGACTTTAAACTCTGAACACCAAACACCAACACAGAGATTCCAGAAAAAGTATCAAGAAAACATTGATTCCCTCAAAAGTTATCTTTTTTGTATATTTCTATACTTAAGTTGTATGTTTTAAATAAGACCTGTTATGATAATTTCCTCAAGTATCATTTACCACATTTTTTGTGATTTGTCTTTCATTGAGTAATAGCTGAGAAATCATCAAGACATTTGCCCAAAAAACTTCTAACGTTGAAGATTGGCTTACTTAAATTGTGTTGTTATCAAGTAGTTACGTTCTTAAAAGCAGATTTCATTGGCTCACAGTAACGGTGACAAGGTTTTTTATTTAAACGTCACTGGTGGGAACCTTTGTTCGTGGGCACTTTGACCTGGTGGTCGGACGGTTTACAGCGATGCACACTGAGTGAACTTTCACCCCTTCAATTGGTTTATTGTTTTGACTTAGCTAACGGGTTCTATAAGTAACTCGACTGAAAGAAAACATTATAGAGATTATAACTCTTGATGATTCACTCATTAAGATGTACAAAAAGAGCGCGCGGACCACATTCCGGCGTCGCAGTTGACAGAGATGCTCTCTCCTCAGTAAGCTAGCGAGCGTTAGCTAACGTAGCGCACGTAGCTTTGGAAACAACATGACGGTGACGAGGAGCGGTGTGTAAACATCAACCGACCGGGACTCGGAATCGCGGGGATTTCCTGCTGGTCTTAACACATATTGCCCGGATTATCCCGTCTTTGTGTTTGCGTAGCTTCAAAACGGCCTTCTCGACCGAGACAACAAAACCGATTTCATGTAACGTTAACCCGCAGGTTCTCGTAGAAGAGGTAACGTTAGCAGTGCGTCTCTGACTCGAGTTGACGAGGGTCGTTCATTAACTTTATTATTCGTTGTTGTCGTCGCTCGTTATGTGTGTGTGAGAGTTACATTTAACAAGATATTTATCGTAATGCCAATTCATCTTTGCGCGTCAGTAATCCGAGAGGAAACGTCTTCGTAGTGTGGGACATTAGCATCACTTTATGCGATGGGCGAGGAAAAGCCGGACACGCTGGACTTCGTGAAGGACTTCCAGGAGTATCTGAGCCAGCAGACCCAGCATGTCAACATGATCTCCGGCTCTGTCAGCGGCGTCAAGGAGGAGGACGAGCTGCCACCAGGTAACAATCTCTTTACTCCATGAAAGATTGTTTGGGATTTCAGAACTCTTTTTTTTTTTTTTGTAGATGTCTGATTTTGCAGCAGTTTGATACATTTGAGACAAAACAGAATACAGATCCATGACATTTATTGAATATTTTCATCAAAGTGAAGTGCTGGAGTCATCGGTCATGGGCAGCTTTATCCCCACGACCCTTCAGTATGGGTCTACAGGTCGTCTGTGTGGTTTGTTGGGCTACATGCTTTTTGTAATCCAAAGGAATGGCACCTGTTTAAATCCCTGGGGATAATCCTTCTCTTTCTAAAGTAAATATAAGCATAGTTTGGTATGTTATTTTTGTTTGGATGCAGACTGCAGTCAGAATGGACTAGATCACCCCTCCGTGGACATGTCTCTGGAGGACAGTTCCGGGATCCTGGTGGATGGTTTTGAGAGGACCTACGACGGCAAGCTCAAATGTCGCTACTGCAACTATGCCACCAGAGGCACAGCACGACTCATTGAGCACATCCGAATTCACACAGGTGAGTGTCAATAGTCCATTCTCAGGGGAGGAAAATCCACATGGTTTGGTTAATCAGGCTGTCTTCCTCAATCAAACAGGAGAGAAACCTCACCGCTGCCACCTCTGTCCATTTGCTTCCGCTTACGAGCGCCACCTGGAGGCCCACATGCGATCGCACACAGGTGAGAAGCCCTATAAGTGTGAGCTGTGCTCCTTCCGCTGCAGCGACCGCAGCAACTTGTCGCACCACCGCCGGCGACGCCACAAGCTCCTGCCGATGAAAGGTGCCCGCTCACTTTCCCACAAGAAAATGCTGAGTGTGTTGCAGAAAAAGGCTAGCTCGCTGGGCTACGGCCGCCGCCTCCTCATCAACTTCAGCCCCCCTTCTATGGTAGTGCACAAGGCGGACAATGTGAACGACTTCTCGCATGAGCTGCCGCACTTGCGCCAGGAGACGTACGATAACCCGGGTTGCCCGGCGGAGGACGGGCACTCTCCAAATCACCACGACATGGTTCTGGATAACCCCCTGAACCAGCTGTCCACACTGGCAGGCCAGTTGGCCAGCCTCCCCGCCGAGTCCCAGGACCAGACTGAGCCCCCTCGGTCTCCAGGAGAAGAGTCCACCGTAGATGAGAAGCCCTTCCTCATCGAGCAGCCTCATCCCGCCACGACCCCCGTGGCTGTGTCTGCCAGCATGGTGCAGGCGTCCTCCTCTTCTCCAATCACCCCCGAGTCCCGGGCTCCTCCCCACAGCAACTGCAGCCCCAGAGGGGGGCCCTGCAGCGATCACAGCGGGCGCACCAGTACCCCCAGTATCTCCAACAGCCAACCCAGTACGCCGGCCCCCGGCCTGTCCATCGCACTCCAAGACCCCCACATGCCGCATCACTGCGAGCACTGTGACATCTACTTCCCCGACAACATCCTCTACACCATCCACATGGGCTGCCATGGCTACGAGAACCCATTCCAGTGCAACATCTGCGGCCACAAGTGCAAGAGCAAGTACGACTTTGCCTGCCACTTTGCGCGCGGGCAGCACAAGTAACTTTGGAAGAACTTTTTAATGGACAGCTTTGTTTTATTGATACATAGTAGTTTTATTTATTGGTCTTTTACTTGGCCGTGATGTAGCCTAGCCTTTTGAAAGTTGTAAAATGTTAACATTCATATGGTTTTTAATATGTATAAATATCGGCGCCCATTTAAGTGTATTATGAAGGGTCGATCAGTGTTTCCAACGGGTTGAGATTTTTTTTTTTTTTGGCATCATGAATCAGAGAAACAACTTCCCTACTTATCCAAATAAATGTACCTTATTTAATGTAGTAGTTTATCAAGTCCGACATCAAAACTGTGCTGCTGTTCTTACCTTAAAGCTTCTCTTCAGCTGTGATCACTGTCACTTTAAGTGATGACACACAAGGCGCGCACACAGCACACAGCAGTGTTCCCCTTTTTAGAAAAAAGCTTAAAGAAAAACATCCTCAACCTCTTCTTCCCTGATGATACTGATACAGGAGAAATCTTACTTTTGCCTTATTGAAATTATTTCAGTGCTTTGTGCATTAATACTATTCTTTGCAGTGCCTCACATAGTCACTTTCTTGTGTGTCCCAGATAAAATGGACTGTTACTTTGAAGATTAATAGATGTTATTACAATACCCTCTTCTTGCTGTGATGAATAGGCCCAGAACCGTAGAAAAAGAGTGGGGTCATTGTAGTTTTCTATGGTAGCCTTTCTTTCTTTTTTGCCAAATTTTCTTCTATACGAATGCTGCTAAGACACATATGGATCTAAAATACGTGGGTGGCGTCTACCTGGCCAAACTTTGTCTTGTGGTTTTAGGTCAGCCCAGTTAAGCTGACACTAGATTTGCTAGAGGTTGCGTGGTTTCGAAGTTCCTTCACTGAGTGCACTTCCTTGACCAGCATTATGGTCACTTCACGTGTTTGGTTGAAACGGTTTCGCCCATTCTTTTTCACAACATGATGTCACATTCTGATGTTTTGATATCGTACAAAGTCACTTTGATAACCAGTATCTGCGTGTGTGTGTGTGTGTGTGTGTGTGTGTGTGTGTGTGTGAGTAGGACAGTCTAGCCTCATGTGAACACTGGTTCAGAATTTCCCAGTAGCACCAGGGATGCCACCTTTTGCGCCTTTGTGATAATAACACACACTGAGATTCCCCCGGTCAACCAAAGGATCAAAGTGCTTTGCTGAATATTTACTGAGTATTGTATTCTAAGTTGTTGGATAGATGTTAAGTGTCAAAAAAAAAAAAAGCAAGCTCATATTGCCTGAAGACTGATAATTTAGCAAGATTGTTCTTTGTCTCGGGTCCTGTTTGTTGCTTAGCAACATGTGTGGAGAACATTGTTACTGTTTTCTCTTAGGACCATCTTGGTGTTGCCATGCTAACCAGTAACACGGGCATCCGGTAACTGCCTTATGTTTCGTCTGCGTGTTGTAGGTTCATAGGTAACGGCGAATGTTGAAGCCCGAGGGCAATCACTCTCCCGCTGGTCTGGCAAATCATTTCATTGTGAGATGAATAAATCTTACTAATTTTTAAGTAAAGTGTTTTCTAACTGAATTGCGCTCTGCCTTTTGTCTTCATTCTCTCTATCTTTTTTTGTTCATTTAACAGTAATGAAATACACAAACACCAAATGTCTTTTGATGATGCTTTTAATCAGGTATTAAAATTAATGGGTGAGTATAATTCTGTGTGTCATTGAAAATAATGATTTATAATGATGACTGAAGCTCCTCAATGCAGGGTCAAGTTACTCCTTTTTCTGCTGAGCGTCTTCCTTCTTCTCTTCAGGGTCTGGTGAAGAAAAATTGCAAAAATGTGTTTTATTGTCGCGTTGCCTTAAAGATCATGTGACTACAAAGAGGCTTTTGTTTTCACTGCGAACAGAAGCTCCATCCCTGTCGGATCCAAGCCCAGGGTACAAATGGACACCGACCTTTGAGTTGGATGGGCCCCAGGACCACAGTTTGGTCCTCGTGGGTTGACCCCAGGTCTCTGGCCGCACGTCTGTTGCAGCCCCGGCGGCACCGCGAGTTGTAGTCGGAAGCTTGGCATATCAAGACCTTGCACTGGATGTACACGGACTCTGTGGCTCGCAGGAACTGGAAGGCCTTGAATGTGAAGCGGGCATAGGCCCTGGAGCCTGTGACGTAGGGCTGGTAGGTGTTGTCCATAGTGCAGCTAAAAGTAAAAGAGACGCCCGGGTTTTTGGACAATAGTATAATTTATCTTGTTGTATATTGGCAATGCAAAAAAAAAAATAGTAATTAAGGTACCCATTCCCCATGTAAAAATAGTCCTTAAAAGTACTAAACCAGGTCATAGCTGAGAATATATTTGTTATTAAATGTTTAATTGTTGGTTATTCATAGTGATTTCCCGAATGCTTAAACACATTTATGATGCAGCTAGCACTACTTTGGTCCTTTTCAAAGTGTGGCCTCCAAAGATGTCGATGGTCTCGCTAGCTAGCTTTTTGCACTTAAAGTGATGACACCTGCGAAACAAAGGTCGTGGATCATAAAGTAGCAGCAGTTACTTAATCGCCCATCTTACCCGTTGCGGACGAGGTAGTACGGTCTGGTCTGGAAATCGTGGGGCGACGGCGATGTCACACAGGTGTCGAGAAACAGGACCAGGGAGCCGTTACCCCTGCTGAGGTCCACTTGGACAAACAAGTTCTGGTTGAGCGTCACCATGTATGGCACTTCGGTCACCTGCGAGCGTAACAGCAGAACATTAGCATGGCACTAACTCTTTAGCTGAGGGATTTTTTTTTTAATGTTGTGTTTGCCAAACACCTGAGAGTAGAAGCCGCTGGACGTGTAGAAATCCATGCTGGTGTTGAACCTGCCGGTGCCCGTGATGCTGGTGTTGTCGTGGTGACGGACGATGTACATGATCTGGGCCACCGAGTCCTGCTCCATCCGACAGCCCACGCTCATCTTGAAGTGAGCCTGCCGTGTGATCTCTCCGTAGCCGGAGGTGTAGGCGCGGAGAGCGTTGCTGTACACAACGCTGCCGTTGTCGAACTGTCGGAGGCGCAACACGTTGGGGAGGGGGTCAGATATTCATCAGATAGTCATTTTTTTATCGGGATCGAAGGGGGAAGGGGGGGGGCGGGGTTGTCTACCTTTTGAACGTTGCCACAAGTGTTGATTGGGAAGTTGAAGACCACCTGGTCTCTCGAAATCTGGGGTCTGCACTGCGCGTCGTTCAGGTACAGGTTGTTGCCGTCGATGCCGAGGGAGTTCAGGTAAGTCCTCTGGAGAACGATGTTCATGACGTCCGAGGAACAGTCCACTCGACCTGGCGGGGCACCACGTTCACAAGTCAGTCACAGCTTGCACTAGAGGTGTCATTTGGGCCCAAACTAAAATGTCTCAACCATTATGAAGAAAAGCTATGAACCTTTAATACCTCCATTTGATACATAGCCTACTGGTTTTGGTGAGGTTGGATTTTCTACCTGAGTTTGGTGATAAAGCGCTCGTAAAGTCAGCGTTAAACCCTCGGCCAACCACGGAGCTATCGGCCCGGAAGACCACGGTCAAGTAGTTTGAGGTGGAGTAGAAGGTCTGATTGCTCTGACTGCCGTTGCACACATTCCCCAGATATGGTGAGTTCACATTCGGCCCGTCGTAGATAGAAATGTAGTCACAGCTACAGCAGTTCTCCAAACTGTTTTTCCAAAAAGATGATAAAAGCCACAAATGATTGAATTATCGTTCACGATGTATATTTTTGTATTTGCAAAAGGCCGTCTATTGTTCACTCACTCCAGGAATGTGATGGACAGGACGATCCTCTGGTCATACGCAGCCCTCAGCTGCCACACGCAGTTGGCGTTGTTGGGGTAGTAGTTGGGGTAGTTCGGGCTGGAGAAGGTACCAGAGCCAAACAGAGAGCCTCCACAGGGCGCCCCTAGATGTGGACAACATTGCACACGCGTCAATGCGGAGGCGTTGATTGATTGGCAGCAGGCTCAGGGCACACGATGAGGATCCTACCTGTGGTCGGCATATCAGTTCCGCCCGGGCAGTGAGCTGTTTGAAAAACAACAACAACAACATGGGTTTTAACGTTGGCTTTCGATGGAGACTGAGAAAAGTGTTATGACATTGTAATGACTGCACACTTACAGTAGTAGTCATAGCAGCAGTTTCCATAGTATTGACAGGAGCTGGAGCAGGAGCAGCTTCCCATGTCCCGGCCACAGTTGTATCGACAGGACGGCGGACCTGAGAGAAGTGAAGAGTACAGTAATAAGGGCTGATTTACTCCCAGATATTCTGGGTTGTCTCCTTGTCTACAAGAAATACAATCAACTAATTGATGATATAGTTATCTCATGTGCATGCAGGTTGTGGAGAGGTTTTAATACCTGTGGTTTGTGGTTGGGCGGTGGTGCCGCAGGTATCTACAGGATGGAAAGAGAGAATAAAGTGACTAAATTAAATTTCTCTTCTCACTGTGTACGAAATAATCATCTTGATGTTTATTCTGCAACTGTGAGCAAACATTGTAATCGCACTGAGTGCGTACAAGCACCGAGGGATCCGACAGACTGAGTGTTTCAGCATGAGAAGAACGCAGCACCTGATAACACTA
Organism: Pungitius pungitius; assembly: GCF_949316345.1. Classification (NCBI taxonomy): domain Eukaryota; kingdom Metazoa; phylum Chordata; class Actinopteri; order Perciformes; family Gasterosteidae; genus Pungitius; species Pungitius pungitius. Next base: position 5,801,374 of record NC_084912.1, on the reverse strand, counting down.
CTGATTTGTTTTTTACTTAATGATTGCACACTTACAGTAGAAGTCATAGCAGCAGTTTCCATTGTATTGACAGGAGCTGGAGCAGGAGCAGCTTCCCATGTACTGGCCACAGTTGTATCGACAGGACGGCTGACCTGAGAGAAGTGAAGAGTACAGTAATAAGGGCTGATTTACTCCCCCGACAGTCTGGGTTGTCTCCTAGTCTACAAGAAATACAATTAGCTAATTGATGATATAGGTTGATCATGTGCATGCAGGTTGTGGAGAGGTGTTAATACCTGTGGTTTGTGGTTGGGCGGTGTTGCCGGCGCAGGTATCTACAGGATGGAAAGAGAGAATAAAGTGACTAAATTAAATTTCTCTTCTCACTGTGTACGAAATAATCATCTTGATATTTATTTTGCAACTGTGAGCAAACATTGTAATCGCACTGGGTGCGTACAAGCACCGAGGGATCCGACAGACTGAGTGTTTCAGCATGAGAGGAATGCAGCACCTGTAAACACTACTGATTTGTGTTTTACTTAATGAGTTCACACTTACAGTAGTAGTCAGAGCAGCAGTTTCCATAGTATTGACAGGAGCTGGAGCAGGAGCAGCTTCCCATGTCCCGGCCACAGTTGTATCGACAGGACGGCTGACCTGAGAGAAGTGAAGAGCACAGTAATAAGGCATTTCATTAATCTCTTCTAGTAGAATTATGGGGGGTTGATTTACTCCCAGATATTCTGGGTTGTCTCCTAGTCTACAAGAAATACAATCAACTAATTGATGATATAGTTATCTCATGTGCATGCAGGTTGTGGAGAGGTTTTAATACCTGAGGTGACTGGTTGGACGGTGGTGGTGTCGGCGCAGGTATCTACAGGATGGAAAGAGAGAATAAAGTGACTAAATGAAATTTCTCTTCTCACTGTGTACGAAATAATCATCTTGATATTTATTCTTTAACTGTGAGCAAACATTGTAATCGCACTGAGTGCGTACAAACACTGAGGGATTCGACAGACTGAGTGTTTCAGCATGAGAGGAATGCAGCACCTGGTAACACTACTGATGTGTGTTTTACTTAATGACTGCACACTTACAGTAGAAGTCATAGCAGCAGTTTCCATTGTATTGACAGGAGCTGGAGCAGGAGCAGCTTCCCATGTTCCAGCCACAGTTGTATCGACAGGACGGCTGACCTGAGAAGAGTGAAGAGTACAGTAATAAGGGCTGATTTACTCCCCCGACAGTCTGGGTTGTCTCCTAGTCTACAAGAAATACAATTAGCTAATTGATGATATAGGTTGATCATGTGCATGCAGGTTGTGGAGAGGTTTTAATACTTGAGGTGACTGGTTCGACGGTGGTGGTGTCGGCGCAGGTATCTACAGGATGGAAAGAGAGAATAAAGTGACTAAATGAAATTTCTCTTCTCACTGTGTACAAAATAATCATCTTGATATTTATTCTTTAACTGTGAGCAAACATTGTAACTGGCTGCGTACAAACAGTGAGGGATTCGACAGACTGAGTGTTTCAGCATGAGAGGAATGCAGCACCTGGTAACACTACTGATGTGTGTTTTACTTAATGACTGCACACTTACAGTAGAAGTCATAGCAGCAGTTTCCATTGTATTGACAGGAGCTGGAGCAGGAGCAGCTTCCCATGTTCCAGCCACAGTTGTATCGACAGGACGGCTGACCTGAGAAGAGTGAAGAGTACAGTAATAAGGGCTGATTTACTCCCCCGACAGTCTGGGTTGTCTCCTAGTCTACAAAAAAAACACTCAACTTATTGATGATATAGGTATCTCATGTGCATGCATGTTGTGGAGAGGTTTTAATACCTGTGGTTAGTTCGGCAGTGATTGGTTGGACCGTGGTGGTGCCGCAGGTATCTACAGGATGGAAAGAGAGAATAAAGTGACTAAATAAAATGTCTCTTCTCATTGTGTACGAAATAATCATCTTGATGTTTATTCTGCAACTGTGAGCAAACATTGTAACTGGGTGCGTACAAGCACCGAGGGGTCCGACAGGCGGAGAGTTTCAGCATGAGAGGAATGCAGCACCTGTTAACGCTATTGATTTGTTTGACTTAATGACTGCACACTTACAGTAGTAGTCAGGGCAGCAGTTTCCATAGAATTGACAGGAGCTGGAGCAGGAGCAGCTTCCCATGTGCTGGCCACAGTTGTATTGACAGGACGGCTGACCTGAGAAGAGTGAAGTACAGTAATAAGAAATACACTTAGCTAATTGATGATATAGGTTGATCATGTGCATGCAGGTTGTGGAGAGGTTTTAATACTTGTGGTGGCTGGCTGGCCGGTGGTGGTGCTGATGCAGGTATCTACAGGATGGAGAAAAAAAAAATAAAGTGACTAAATAAAATTTAAAATAAAAATCTTTTCACTGTGTACGAGTTCCTTCCGCATGAGAGGAATGCAGCACATCGATTTGTTTGACTTGTCACTCTCCGTGGCAGTTGTGTTGTTTTACTGCGTAGTGAATTGTAGCTCGTCTAGTGTATGTTTTGCTTCCTTAAACAAAAAAAGACGTGGGATCGCATTTGTCGTTCTCAGCGCAGCTTTACGCTCTAATTTGACTGATTGATTGCTTCAGCGGGAGTTTGCCTCAGAGGTGATTAACACTGTTGATTTGTTGGACTTGGACATGAATCTATGTCACTGTTTTAAATGCTTTCTCTTATTCTACTCTTTAAAGACACATCTGACAAGAGGGTGCAAAAAGTGTTCAGATCTTTATGAAAGACCAAAAATACTCCATTACAAGTAGAAGTCCTGCTTTCATATTCAATAAAAAGCACTTCAACAACACATTAAAATTATACACGTTTCCCCATCTGTTGTCAACTAATAACTACTGGTGTAGTAGTATTTCTTATGTTTAGCTTACCTTCATAGTCTGAACAACAGGTCCCTCTGTATTCACAGCCTGAAACACACGAGCAGTCTGCAAACTGGTAGCCACAGCGGTATCTGCAAGAACTGGGACCTGCAGAAAGAACACACAACGTAATTTACAGATATCCCTAAAAAGAAGTGTTTAGGTCGCTCTTTACTTGATGTCATGTTTTTTTCTTTTTTGTGCATCGCCACAAAGCCGTCAAAATATCAGAACTCATACCTGGGCTTTTTCCTACAGTGAGGAGTGAACATGTTGACTGTGAAATAAGCATGTGATGTTGAAATGCAAAAAAAAAAGTCTTTTAACCTGACAAACCTGATGTCGTTTGATCCCACGGCCATGTTATTCCATAGCGGTTAACCCCGGCTATATTATGAGAGAATCACACAGAGAGGATGAAAGTCAGAGTATCTAAAGAGCCAGAGGCAGCACGGGACAACACCCATAATCCCAAAACAAAGAGACAAACATAACCATAAGGAAATAGTGTTAGAAATAACTATACCTTGCACTCCAGATGAGGCGATCACACCTGCGAGAACCAAGAGAGTCCACATGACGGATTTGTTAACCTTCCAACCTGCTTCAGAGGCTGAACACTGAGGCTTATATAGCCCGAAGCGTCAGCGTCACACCCATGAAATTCCAGATGCCCCTAAAAATGACAGTAATAAATTATTAATTTATCGCTGGGCCTGAGAAAAACCACACTTGGCTAAATATCATAAAGTGTAAGATAAGATTGTTTTAAAATATTGGCTTTGGGCATACAGATGTTTTTCATGTTTTGCTTTTGCTAAGATACCCACTGATAATCTTACATGCCTAACTGACATCTAACAATGGAATATTGTGACCATTAGAATCCACTGGTTAATTTGTTCTTTGCAGTAACGTGACATTCTGCATTTATATGTTAATAATTAAACACTAATGTAAAGCTGTAGGAGCCATATTCTTTTGTATTATTCTTTCCTTCTACATTGTTTGTATGTGTGCGTGTCATTTGTATCCACGACACCGTAAGGGGGTGTGGTGTGTGTGTATATTAGTGTGTGTCTGTTCACCTGTGGGGGCGGGTTGTTTGCAGCGTGAGCATGGGGAAAAACTTTCTTTTGACCGTCAACGTCACCGTCATTGTCATCACCATCGTTAACATCATCGTCACTTCAATGGAGTGTGCTTTTGATACTCACTTGACCAATAAAATGCATCCGGTGAAGTAAGCGATTGGCGTATGTTTTCTCGGTGAAACGAAGTAATAAAGCTAACATCAAAATACTTCAGTGCGTCGCGTCATTAGTATGATCCCCTCATGTCTTAGCCTGCTGCGGCTTTTGGATATTGTTTATTGTGTATAAGCCGCTATAATTTGTCAAAAGAAAGTTTGTTGAAGCGCGGAAATGTATTGTCGTGATAACGCTGGATGTCGGAGATCGCTTTCAAAGTTGTAAACGATAGACGTGAACGCTCATTAGACTCGCGTAAAGCGCATTGCTTCACAAATTTGCTCTTCCTATGCCTTTTGTAATCACAGCGCTTCTATTGAAAGGTACACGTCTATAAATATTGTGCATTGTTTGTATTCCCCGCTAGGCTTAGTAGTACTTTCGCATAAGGGGATTGTACTGGTTTGTTTGTTTCGGGACCTTTTGTAGGGTTTTTGTTCGTGCGTCAAGCGGGTGAAGCATTGCGCTTGGGAGTGCGCCGCCGTAGTTCTCCTTCTAAGACGGTTAGTCTGGTTTGAGGCTATCGGTATTTAGGTACATAAATACCCACCGCTAGTACGCACAGAAGACTAGGGTGAGTCTAGTTTAGCCTCGGTGGAAGTTAGGGGGAATCAAAACAATGCACTGTAGCTGTACTATTTTCAGGTGGAAATACAAATTATAAAAGAGCGCTATGTCTTAACGTCATTAGCAGATATTTTTTGTGATTGGATTTTATTTTTTTTATTGGATTTTTTGTAAATGAAAAATGGAGTTGAATGACACTAGCCAAGTTGAAAAAAGACAAATAACACTTACACCCAAAGCCTTTGAGCACAAATTGGAAAAGCTCCAAGAAGAACGTCAAGTAAAAATTAAGAAAGATTAAAGGTGCAATAAGAGAAATTAAAACCCTAATGCAAAGGGCGGATAATGCTGGAAAAATACGGTCATGCCTTGATAATGTATCAAGCTTGTTTAAAGTAGCAAGTCATCTTCATGGTGTTGTGGCTTCTATGCTCCCACCTGAAGAAAAAGAAAAACAAAATGCTTGTGTGACCGGAGAGTGGGGGTGATCACGTGGAATATACTATTCAGGTTCTTGCAACGCCACCTTGGGAATTCCACCCAAAGATTTAACATGTATGAAAGAGGTGGTCAGGGTTCGAGCACGTAGTTCCGTTGGTACTATAGCCAGAGACGTGGTTCCAGTATGAAAATAATTCTTTTATTAAGTTAACAGTATATATGGTTTCAAGGACTGGGGGTAACAAACAACAATGTAAAGTAGGGCTGTGGCTTACCGGTGGTGAGAGAGAAGGAGGCCCGGTACGGGTGTGGATCCCAGAGAATAAAAAAAGGAGGCACCCCGATCACACACACCCCTCACACACACACGCACACACGTGAGGGTTCACAAACACGGGAGGCCTCAAATGCACCGCAGTCATAAAAGAGGGTAACCACGCCCGAGGACACCGACCCCACCACCTGGGCCGTGACAGCACCTACGAACAAACAAAGAACACGGTTCACAACGAAATGAACTCAGACTAAACCCATCAAAAACAAGTACTTAAACAAAAAGAACAAAACCAAAAAAAAGAATCAACTCGGTCATGAATGAAATCAAAACAAACAGGGGCTGTAGCGGCGGCTCAGATAGCCGCTGCCCGATGTCGGCGTTTGTTGATGCCTGACGATTGAGTTGATTCTTTTTTTTGGTTTTGTTCTTTTTGTTTGAGTACTTGTTTTTGATGGGTTTAGTCTGAGTTTATTTCGTTGTGAACCGTGTTCTTTGTTTGTTCGTAGTTGCTGTTTAGGGAAAAAATGTGTTTATCACCAAATTCAAAATGGCTGAAAATCTAGTGAGGTGCATTTGCATACCATGATTGACTTTTTTGTAGAGCATGTCCAAGAGCAAATTCATATAAATACCGTAAGTTGAGATGTTACTGCTATATGTTGTTGGTTAGGAAACCAGAAATAAAGGAATAATTAAGAAGGAATGCTTCTTAAGTTTCAACAGATAGAGAAGTGACTTTGGAAACCAGTGAGTTAAATAGTCATACATAGTCATACATTTTTGCTTTGTAGACCCTAATCATGAAATAATGTTTGCTAAAGATGCTCTTAAAACATTTAAGATAACACAACATTTCCTTTACGATGAGACCATGTCCTGTTGAACCAGGTGTGTGTGTGTGTGTGTGTGTGTGTGTGTGTGTGAGTGAAGGATTTTCCTCATTACAGTCACGGATGTCGCTCCCTAAATAGGTTTTGTAAAAATAAAACTTGTGTAGAATTAACATCTGAAATTTCCACGGACACTTTGATTATCTCTCTAAATGTATTCGCAACCTTTTAATGGCTTGATGTTTGAGAAAGTCAAAGTGAGAATAGGAGACACAGAATTAGTTTATTTTTTACATTTAGATGTCATTGGCTCCTGCTTTTGAAGTAACTGTCTATCTATAAGTTGACATTAGGTAATGCGCGTTATTGTGCATTTATAGTCAAGAGGGTTTCTGCACACACGACATGGAATGAATATAAGAGAACTCAAAAAAAGAGGGAAAAGAGATGAAGTTAGATAACTAGTCACAATAATAGCTGTATAATATACAACATGAAATGATGCCTCTCCTCTTTTTGCTCATGAACTGTAGATTTAAGTGAGTCAGTCTGGAGACCTGTTTACTTGATACTTGTTTGTCCCCCCAAAAGCAAAAGGTCTTGATCATTCGAACGGGTGACACACGAGTGAGTCACTGTGAAACACAAACAAGCAGCCCCCCCTCCGTCCCAATTATCCTCGGTGCAACTTCAGCTCTCCTTTCACCCCCTTCCAGGATGCGCTTGCATCATCCCCCCTAAAGTCAACACGTGCATCGGGGACATCGGGTGGTCTCTGACTCTCTGACTGGCGTGTCAGTACGTAGCAGCGGAGCCCCTGACTCGGTTAATCAGTAACCACGGTGGGAGCAGGGCGACGGTTTAAAGTACGGGAGCAGAGGAGCCGGGACCTCACTCAGCAGCAGAAGACACACACACACGCACACACACACACACACACACACACACACACAGGCACAAGGTAAGGCTTTCTTCTATCACAGCAATTCTATTCTGATTGTGCAGCACAGTGAATGTCGATGAGGGGAAATGTTCGTCGCCAGATGATTGCTGGGACTGATCCATTGTGTTCTTCAAAAGCTAAACATAACGTTATCTAAAATGTGTCAAACAGCCTTCCGGGAAAATCCTTTGTTTAATTGAAAGCGTATTTACTTCACAAGAGTTTACGGGAACTAATATACGGTGTAACTAAAAGCCAGGGCTATGATAAATGAGACCCAAAGAAAATGTAGCCAGTATCTAGAAAGAAAACGTCATTGATAATCAATTGAGTGGGTGAGTCAAGTAAAGTAGCATTTGAGTGCGCCAGTTTAATTGATAAGGGACCAAGGACGTGTCCTGGTACATTTCCAAATAGAGGGGAAGTCTGGTGTTTGCTTACCTCCTACAAGAGTCCATCAGTCCACATGTTAAATCTCCAACTCAAAGGATAAAGTCCTATTTTTGCATAACAGCACTAAAGTTATTCGTTTAATGCATTTATTAGGAGCTCTAGCAAACGCAATTGCAAATATATCAATAATCTTGTTCATTATTTAAATGATATACTGTGTTATATACTGTGTGTGTGAATTATCCATTCAATTATTCCAGATTATATTTATACATGTAACAAAACACGCAGCCTAAATTGGATGTCTGATTGAGGTCTGATGCCTGTATGAGGGCCCTCAGTTTGTATCCCCGATTTGTAGCAGGATCCAAACAAACCAGCCAAAAATATATCCAAATGAAACCTCCATCTTATTTTGACTCTGTGAAAACGCACAAATACACACGTGTGTTATCCATGCGACCTCTGTCTCCCATTCGCTGACACACAACACATAGGACGTGCTGCTCTACGTCCCACCAATACTGATCTGGCTTTCACCAGCAAACCCAGAGCCGAGGGGCACTTAAATGTGTCGCTATCCTTGTAAACAACCGCCCGTCTCCCCTCCACAGAAGGAAACATTTTGAGGCGACTCCAAACCAAGGGCCGAAAAAATGCAGCGGCCTCTTCTAGCCCTCGCGCTCTGCTGCTGCCTCGCGGGAAGCCGAGCCAACCGCGTCTACGTCCACCCGTTCAACCTCTTCGCCGCGGAGAACGTCACCTGCGAGAGCCTGCAGGCGCAGACCCCCGAGCCCCTGGACACGCGCCCCGTGGCGCCCCTCGTCGCGGGGGTCCTCGCGGCGGACAGCAGGGACCGCTCCGAGGCGGAGGCCCCGAGGCGGAACGTCACCGAGAGGACGGTGGTCCTGGCGGAGCTGTTGAACTCCGTGGGCCTGAGGATGTACCAGGCGGTCAGCGGCAAGCAGCCCGGCGCCAACACCCTGTTCTCTCCGGTCAGCACCTACGGATCCCTCGTCACCCTCCTGCTCGGGGCCTCCAAGAAGACCGCCAGATCCTTCCAGGTCTCCCGCTCTTGATTTGTTCTTACGCGTAGAGAGAGACGAACCTGTTGCTGTTGATACCTTTGACTATTTTTGACCGAATCGAAACCTTTTTCCCTCGCAGTGCCTTCTGAACCTGAACAGCCACACCGACCGAGAGGACTGCGTGTCCTTCGTGGACGGACACAAGGTTCTCAAGACCCTGCAGGGCATCAACTCTCTGGTGGACGACGGACCCAAGGATGAGATCACCACACAGGTGTGGGCCTTCGCCCGCCAGGGCGCCGAGCTCTCCCAGGACTTCATTCGAGGCACGCAGGACTTCTCCGACACGTCGTTCATCCGCGGGGTGGACTTCTCCAGCCCCCGGGAGGCCGAGGCGCTGGTGAACAGCTTTGTGAACGAGACGTCCGACGGGAGGGTGAAGGGCGTCTTCAGGGACCTGAACTCCAGCAGCGACCTGCTGTTTCTCTCTTCATTCAACTTCCAAGGTCTGTTTCTTCTTCCTCTTTTTCACTCAAAATCAAGCCCAAGTACCACTAATTATGACATAAATTAATAGCCGTACATGCAACAGACCGGTTTTGTGTCGTTGACCCGGACACTAATGTACAAAACTGAAATTCTCTCAACTACCGCGCCACCTCTCAGTACCTGATCGGGTTCTTTGGATGTGTCTGTTTAGGCAACTGGAGGAGAGCTTTTCAGCCGGAGAAGACCACGCTGCAGGAGTTCCATGTCGATGAAACCACCACAGTGATGGCCGCACTGATGACCCACACGGGTCGGTATCCCTACCTGGACGATAAGGTACATTTGAATTCACAGCATCGTTTGTCACCACACGTTTGCAGCTGTTAAATATGAAATTAACATTTGCGTGTGTGTTATTTTGTCCCCACGAAGGTTCTGCAGTGCACAGTTGTCAAGCTGTCTCTGAGCAAACGGTCCTATATGCTGCTGGTCCTGCCTCACGAAGGCGCCGACCTCCACAAGATTGAATCCAAGCTGCTCACCAAAGTCTTTTCTCGCTGGCACCAGGACTTCCAAGAAGGGTGAGTATGATGCAATCCAGACCTATCCAGACCTTCAATTCTCTAACGGGATTTTGCGTTTGATTCCATTAATGCCATGAGACTCAATTATATCATTTTCAGTAGCCAATAATGTGTTCTTTTCAAATTTTCGGAAACAGTTTCATTGCCAAGTAGACACATATGAGGAATTGATATACAGAATATACATAAATAATGTAATTATGTGTTGGTTCCAGTCCCATTTCATTTCAAACACTTTGTCCTTACAAACCGCCCCCCCCCTCTGTCCATTGGCCCAGTCTGTTGGAGCTGTCCCTCCCAAAGTTCTCCATGTCGTCTGAGACCTATCTGCGCGACCTGCTGACCAACATGGATCCGGAAGTCGAGGCCAAGCTGTTGGGCTCCCGTGCTGAGTTCAGCCGACTCAGCAACGCCAAACCTTTCACTATCGACAAGGTGAACCAGATGAGTGGCGGCTTTGTCCGGAAGAAAAGAAACCCTTGACTCTGTGTGTTTGTGTGCATCATTAATGGATATCTCTGTGTCCTCTTAGGCCATCAACAAGGTTTTGTTTGAGATGTCCGAGGAAGGCGCAGAACTCCAGGAGAAGGTCCAGGAAGCAGGAGTTCCTTTGAAACTGTCCATCAATCGGCCATTCTTCTTTTCTGTCATAGAGGGAAATTCTAACGCCATCCTCATGCTGGGCAAGATCACAAATCCCACCCTGTGAAGTAATGTAGTACTTTAAAGCTCATCAAGATCATACTGTGGTTTTCCAGCTGAAAAAATGACCACACGGTACGTACTCTCAATATTCAACAGTGTTAACTTTCCCCACCTAGCTGATGTCTCCACACACTCAGGAGTGCCTGGAGATCCCTGTCTCAGTATTTATGAAAAGCTTTAACTTTATGCTGAGTTGTTGTCAAGCAGCCTGTTATAAATCCTAATTTGTTTTTCCTCCTGTAAAATGTACTATAGCAGAATTCTGTGCAGTTTTTTTTTCAATTTGAGAAGCTAAGGTTTCCACAATTCTCTCTGATGAATGACTGAAACGTTGTGTATTGTAACTGAGAGTTTATTTTTGTTTTGTTGACATTTGTGATTGCTGAAATAAAACTTATCGTTTCCCAGTACGGCTCAAAACTCATTGGTTCTCATCAAGATTTAATATAAATTTGAAACAAAAGGACGTACCAGCCAACAAACAGATATTGTTGGAACCAATCAAGATTTTTATATTTTAATTAAATGACCTTCATTTTGTACACACTTGCCTTTAGAGGGCTTCCAATATGTACACACTTGACATTCTCTGTTCTCACATCGGCAAGGTAAAAAAAAAAAAACCTCCCCCCCAAAAAATAAACGGGGAACAGAAAATGTTGCATGTTATGGGTCAAGCGATGAGGGGATGTTTAGAGGTTATGGAAGATTATGATCATTTCAGAGATTCAACTCATCAGTATTGTTTAGAGAGCCTTGTAAAAGGGGCTACAGTGCAAATTGTGAAAAATTGTACTTGGTTCTTTGCACACGTCCCAAAACCCTCCTCAAAAAACAAAATTAGTGTTGAGATGATGTCGTAAAAGTAGGTACTTTTATACTCGTATAGTACACTAAGTGATGTGTCATGTAAATATTGTGAGAGGTTAAGCCATAGTAAGTCATACATAAGTAATGATAGTATCTCCTATCAAGCAATAGTATAATAGGATGAACGTTCACACAGAAGGACTTACAGAGGTAAGGTAGGTTGCATTTGAAGGTAGTCATTGCAAAATGATGCAAGCAGGGCAAACATCTACCTAGTTAATCCACTTTCTATTAAAAAAACACAAATTCAATTCTGTATCCAGTTGTTTATTTTATTACAGAGTTAAGTATATTCATTTTTATATAAAAGTGAACATAGTAATGTACAACTCCCCTTGTAGCATAATTTAGACAGACAGGGCTTCATTGCTAGCCCAACATATATAATGATTGGTACTTCATTTTTGTGAAGATGATCAAATAATAGTCTTATTCGGGCCGGCAGTTTCAGAAGTTTGGTTGAACTCTGCATATTCTTGTCCTGCTTGTAGTGATTCTTTTTAACGGATGACTAAATCAAGACTGCATTGGCTGCATTGTACACCTTGAACATTTAAAACCTGCAATAAATGATAATGATAGGCCACACTGTCCGGCTGAATGGGAGCACATAAAGAAAAAAAGACAAAGAGAGAAAAGAAAGGGCAGGAATAGCTTAGAAGTGCATTGTGAACTTTAAAACACGGTTGCGGTCCGTGGGTTGGAGCGGGAATTAGGAGCCTTCTGAAAATCTGCATTGTTCCCCCTGCGCGGCCTCCAAGGCCATCACACCCTCACTGGGTCATTGCTATTGTCGCTATCAGCGGCAGGGCGTGCTCGCGTAGGTAAAAATATGCTTTGTCTGTGGTGAGATTCAGTTTCCCTGTGACCCCGTTGTTGAGGTGAGTTTTTTTTTTTCCACACGGAGATTGAATGTTTTACACATGTAAAACAACTAAAAGACAGGGCACCAAATACTGTACGTGTCAATATGTAGAAGCCTGCAGGATAATGGATTTACCTGCTTCCTTACTAAGAACTATGTTACGTTGCTTAACAGGACCCTTGTAAGTATTTTTTTTTTCTTCATGGGAACTGAAATGGATGAAATGACACACGGCCGGGAGCCTTCAAACATCATAAGGTTACGTTTCTCTTCTGTTCATCTTCAGCACTACGTCTTTGTCTGGAATTAGAGATTTCCCCAGTACACAGAGAGAGGATATTGAATATGAGCTCTAAGTGGAGAGGCTGCAAAGCAAAAAAAAGGAGGGAGGGGGGGAAAACATTCCAACTTGTTTTTTGACAGGCTGTAAATCTGACACTTTTCTTATAAGACAGCATGCTGTCAGGACATTAGTTAACTAGACCAGATTATGGAGAGCCAGGTAATTTACCCTCATAGGTGCAATCACAAATAAGTAGCAGGAGGCCGCATCCCCGACCTGACATTGCTTTGTGTCTAATGTGAAATCTAGTGACATGCTCAATGGGTCCCGTCAGCTGCAGGATGCAATTCTCTGCGTCTCAGTTTGGAGCACGTTGCTCCATTATTCCTGATGCGGTGAGGATTTCAGTAGTGTCGGCCCTTGTCAGTCTTTGTGGCCTGATCATGATCTATTTCAGGTAATGCAGCATGTGATTGGCTTTCCGTTGCTACGGACTGAACCTTTCACTGGCCCTGTTCAGCGAGCTCCCTGGCCTCTTTCACCAGATCCATCAGAGTGGAGAACATGGGGATGTCTCTTGGCTGAAGACCCATCTTCTGGATCTGAGATGAAAGAGCAGTGTTAGAGAGAATAACTAAATAATATATATCACGGCAATGTTTTGCCCGAGGGATGTGTATGGTCAGTCACATGTTTGAGCATTTGTCTCTAAGACGCCTGCATGCGTTTGAACACCACCTACCTGTTCCCCGAGGTATTCCACGTCCAGTGCAAGTTGAAGTCGGATCTTGCTATCGTCCGTGGGTCCCCCGTTTGCTCCGGCCGCGGTCGTCGTACTTGCACCTTTTCTGGCTTGTTTCAATCGCTTCAGACTCTCCTCCATCTTTCTCACTGAGCTCAGCACCTCTGAGATGGTCTCATAATACCTGAAGAAAGGGGAAAACAAAAATAACGCGTTAAAGTGTTTGGGGGGGCAGCTGTAAAAAATTTGTAAACAAAATGAATACTTTTAGAACACAGTAGTTGTTCAATTGTATTAAATGGCTGATTCTGTGAATTGCAAATAATTCTGTTAATGTTTCTGGGTCTCGACCTCTGCGTGTAGTCAGTCAGTGCAACTCGCAGCCACTCTTGCGCTGTAGAAGGGGTGACGAGCCCTGTTGAGTCCATCAGCAGCTGATGTAACGGGCGTAGGGCATTGTCCATGTAGGCGGAGGCACGCACTGGCGTCTCCTAAAGATGTTATCGAATAAAATATAGCAAAACATCAGATCCGGCCATTCATTGCATTTCAAGAGGTTAAAGCACATTGCATGCATTTATTTATACAATATATGAGAAATAAGTATAAAGCAACACACAATCTGAGTGTGTCAACCCCAGGATGTTGTGTAATTAAAACAATGGTTTTACTCCAGGATATGTTCACGTTTGCAGCTTCGCTGACCTTATTAGTCCTGCGGTAGAGGCGCGGAACCTCAGAGGCGCTCTTCAGGAAGCGGCAGCAGCGCTCCGTCAGATGCTGGGTCATCCTGGTGTTCAGAGTGGGAACGCTGCTCGACAAGCAGTTCTTGGAGTCCGTTAGGGCATCTGACGTGGAAGAGAACACTTGGTCTAAATTGCCCTGTGGCTCAAGCTGGGGATGTTGAGCAAGGAAGCCAAGAGGCAAGGAACAATTTGATTTCTTTGAAAAAGTTTCTCAAAATTGAAGGGTTAGATTTTAAATGTCAGTGAGAACACCTGCCATTTATTGGATTTATTGCCTTGACTCACCTGGTATGTTTTCCATAGAAATACTACTAATATACTATAAAAAATACTTTGATTTGAAAATTGCAATATTACAATTTCTATTCGGAAAAACATTAAATGCTTAAGATACTATTGCCATGAAATCGTCCTTCTTGCTTTTCGCTCATTTCCCGACAAAACAATTTTATTGTGCAAAAGAAACAGATGAATTACTTCCAACCTACCTTCCACAATAGCAATGTTATTGAATCCGATGGCTTCTAGCCGCTGTCTGACCATCTCGGTCACCTCCGTTATCTAAGAGTGAGACAAGCAAACAGTCAGTGAGGATAATTGACAAAAAAGGTCAATTGGCAGTTAGAAAACCGGAAGTGCATGTGGAAATATACGTATTGAGTTAATGCATGTACCTGCTCTTGCAGCTTTTGGATGTCGGCTGCTATGTAGACCAACCGTTTGGTGGACAGCGAAGCAGGACTCCCGCTCTCACTGCCGCCATCGTCCATGGACGTTCGGCTGGAAGTGGAGGAGGCGGAGCTCGGCAGGGGCCTGGCTGGTTCTTTGGTCGCGTCAGGGGACGGAGTCTTAGTCAACACCTGTGTGGACACAGAACGTTGTGAGGAACACGAGCACGCCGCGGCGACGTGGCGATCCATGCTTACGTTGGGCTTTACAACTACAGTCCTCAGGTTTAGTTAGGCTCACCTCGTCAAGAAACTTGGCGTATCTTGAGTAGAGCTGCAGTGTGAGCTTCCAGAAGCGATGGGCCAGAGGTGATAGGTAGGTTTTGTCTGACCAACATCTCATGAGGCAGGACCACAGCACCTCAGATACCTGCAGGTGGTATACGCTGCCGGCTGGACGCGAGCAGACGCACAGTTAGTTTGGCATAGTTAGAAAAGGTACACACGGGTGTTCACCACGGAAGAAAAAAAGAAACCCTACCGGATGCTGCCTCAAGTCCATCACTGATGGCGTTCTCCAGACTCCCCGCGATTTCCTTGTACCTGGAAAAACAAGGACAAACAATCAATGTGTTATCAGCTTATTTCATGCTCTGATATGCACGTGCTTATGACGTGAAATACCACTGTATGCGCTGTGGGCTTTCCAGAAAAGCTGGACCATGCAGGTTGTGTTGTGAAATGAGGTCACAAGCCCTGATCTTTATTTTGTGTGTGTGTGTGTTTGTGAAGGGGGGGCATTGACAAATAGATGACAATGTCTCCACTTTTTCACACAGATCAACAGTCAAGGTCCAGTGTCATGTTTATGGGCTAAGTAAAGTATGGTCATTCGCTGACACCCATCCTGTTTAAATATTTCTTCTTGTCATAATTATACATGAAACTCATAAGATTTTTTCCATATTCTAATCAGTTTTTGAAAAACTAACTAGTCCTGTTTTGAGGAGGGCGAGTTCTGAGTATCCGACAAACACTTCGGAATAAAGCATGTTAGTGGTTTTTAACAACAGAAATTGGTATTTTACATTTCAATTCCAAGCAAGCCACCCCCTTGCTTCCTTGGAATTGGAATTGAAACATTGGAATTGAATTCCAGTGTTTATGCTGCACTAACCCAACCCTCTCCTGGCTCCAGTTTTATACAAAACAAATAGACATGAGAGTGGGTTCAATTAAAAGCAAATAAGGGTAGTTCCAAAAATATAGGACCTTTCCCTGAAAGAAGTGGGTTTTTGTACTTGATGAGATGATGTTCATTACTCATTTGTCAAAGTCACACATCCAACATGATCAAGAGTGAAGCATGCCGTTTACAAAAAAACGGTCTGGATCACATTGAGGTAATACGCACCGTAGTTGAAAGTAGACAGGCAGATTCCATTTGTTGTGGAAGCTGGTGTATGAGGGATGTACTCTCAGCCTCTTCACACTGGCCTGCGAGCTGCACTGGCGCTCAAACCTCCACACAAACTCCATACTTTCACTGTAACGCTAAAAGAAGAATATGAAGTGTCAACAGACAGCTCACTCTGGTTAAATGACTCAATTTGACACTGAATTATGTGCCACAAAGCGACATAAAAATGTAAATGCATGCACACAGTCACTATGGACGTACATCGTAGAAAATGTCAGGGTTGCCAGGGTTGAAGAGGTAGGCCAACCTCTCCTCTATCCCTTTGATCATCTCTGGCCACACCGAGTTTACAAGGAAGTCATACCCGGGTACTGTGTCAGCTTTGTCACTGAGGAGAGACAACAATGCAAAATGATTTCAAAAGAATGCTATGCAGATGAAATCGGGTCATTTGTTTCACAAATAGAGGCAAGAGGATTGGAAACAATCAACACAACAAAGAGTTGCTTGATCCAAGCATGCTTTGAATGAATTTGCCCTCATAATATTAGGAATACCTGGATATGGCTCCTCCAGTGACCTCTCTAAGCAGCCTACAGTGATGAGGAACAAACTCCAACAGTCTTGAGTACATCAATTGGAGACCATTGGGACTAGACTTCACCACCTCTTCTGTTATCACCTAAAAGAAGAAAAAGAGACAAAAGTTATGAAACAACGTCTTCTACTAAACTGAAGTTCCCTTGGATCAACAGTACATCATAATATGAGTGGTATGTTTTACCTGGTCCATGTATGGCTTTACCAGCACCTGTCCAACCAGGGCCTCAACATCGCGAGTCTTGTCTATGGTGGCGTACGTCCTCAGGCAGTGACGCACCATGGTCACATTGGACGTTTGCAGACCCTCGATCAGCACGCCCTCCAAAGACTGCTGCAGCATGGAGGTGATCCCTGCAATGCGCTGGCGGAGGACGCAACCATGTGATGAGAATATTGCAACAAAGTATATTCATAGTAATATCTCATATTTTGGCGCTTTTTTTGTCCTTTGCCAGAGGGGCTGCTGTAGGTATGTATGTATGTATGTATGTATGTATGTATGTATGTGTGTATTATAGGACTGAAGGATTGACGGAAAAGCAGCTAGACTGACACATTAACTGGGTGGCTATTCATTCATCTCCTGTCTGATAAATCCATTAACACTTACAGGTCTGACTTTGTCCAGTAGCGGCATGCCTTTGCTCTGTACAGCGTGGAACTGCAGCTGGTTGAATTCTGTAGCGATCCTCTCCAGGATATGACCTGCTAACAAGGGACTGTACGTGGACAGACATGGACAAAGATGCTCAAGTGGTAAATAACTGGTAATTAACTATTGTAATATATGTTAAGGGCCAATTGCTTTCCCAGATTCAACTAACTTATATGAAGAAATGGCAGTGGGTCTGTAAGCATGTCGGTTGCACACCTGCTGGTTTCTAGAGAGCTGGATTCCTTTGAGCTTTGTGAGTGGAGGATCTTCTCAATCTTCTCCACTGAGCGCACCACTTGAATGAGCCTTAATACACACACCTGATGAAATGGGATTATAAAAGGAAGATGAATATTAATTGAGTAGACAACGGTCTAACTGTGGGAAAAATAGTATAGTCTTTAAAATAATCAAAAAATAATTTGTATGGCACAGAGTAAAGCTTGTTGCAACCATAGTTTGGACGTATCCTACTAGACTATCAGAGATTTGGTGATTCTAAAATATGCTTAACAATGAACATAAACTATAAACAAATGCTTCACTCAGACAAAAGGAATAAGAACCAAACCTTTTTTTTCTGCAGATCTTCCTGTTTGGCTAGCTGGTTGTCTATAGCCTGAATCACCTCCCTCACACAGGAACGCAGACTCTGCAATAGATAACCGCCAGAAACATGCATGAGCTACTCATGTGGCAGGGACTAGTCGAAGCTTACAGTTTGTTTATCACAACACATACCATAACCTCCTCTCGCAACTGCCCCAATGGCACAGAAAGCTGATTGAGGGCTTTGTCCATCCCCACCTGAGACCAAGGACCAGAGGTTTGTCGTTAGAAACAGTCTAGACTCCTGCAGATAACTATAATGAAATGACATGAAATGGCTTGATATAATATTTGTCACAGTGTGGGGTCATTTCCTGTTTTATTTGGTAGTTTCCTGCCCGTGTGTCCCTGGGTTAACTTAATATTTACACTTTAGTTGTAAAAGACAAACAATGCTTGCCTTTTTTAGATAAGACAATATCCCTCTATAGGCTCACTGATCCAGATTTCTTAAAGCCCTGTTTCCTTTTGACTACAAGTTGCTGGTTGCAGAGTTGCACAACCACATAACAACTGACCAGGTTGGTGGAGAGGTTCACAAAGTCGGCATAGTCCTTGTTGATGAGCTCCACCATCGCCGTTTTAAGCAGCTTGTAGTAGAGCTCCAGGTCCTCCCTCATCTCCTCCATCTGGACCTGTTTCCGACACTCCGATACAAACTGGTCAACGTCAAAGTCATCCTGCAGAGAGAGACGAGATGACCCGGACGATGACGTCACAGAGGGAATAATTCATACAGCAACAGCCATGTAAGTTAACGTCATACATTTACAGTGTTAGTAGCACGACGTGGACAACAAGAAAAACATCATACAGAATGCATATTTTACTTTCTGCATGAATCAACAATAGCTATGAGGGTTTTAGTTAAATTGACACTTTTAAGTATCTATAATTTTGAATAATAAACGAGAAAGGGTTAAGAAAAGACCAATACAGCCGGAAGTTAAAAGTAAAAAGCTAATGCGAGCTAACGCTGATTAAAGGCACACGCTACCGTGAGCGCGTTAACATGCGCAAAGGATTCATACCTTCATAAAAACATCCTTGTCGAAGCACAAGGACTCGGGTCCCTTCGGTAAATTCATGTTAAATTAGATTTAACGGATGAAACGTGCACGCAAAGAAGATATCAGGCTCCTCCAGCCAATTGCAGCGACTTTACTTCCGCAAACATGGCAAACGCACCAACGAAGAAGAAGAGGCAGGGTGAGCGGTTGGGTTACAATGATAGTGATTTGACACACAGCGCCTTCGACAGGTGAACAGAGGTAGCGCATGGTGCCAGGCGCAGTGGAGGCGTGTCAACCATCCAAATAAGATAGATAGATTAATTATTTTAACCAATTGCTTTGTTGAAATGTGTGATTAGTTTCAAGTTGCATACGGAACGAGGAAAATAAAGGCGGTGACTCGATGGCTTTTTAGCTCAACCGAACAGCATTAAGCTTCATTTCAAACGATAAAGTTGCAAATAACAATACCCTGGACCTGCAAGTGTTGATTATCATTGGAACTCCCGGGTGTTTTGTGTTTTTTTTTTGTTCAAATAAAGGCAGGGGGCGTATAAAGCATTCAGAGGCACAATTATGTGTTAGCCATATAGCTTTTATTGCTTTTTAAAGGACTGCATTGTCATCACTTCTACCCATATCACTATTATATAATATGACCATAAATCGTCGTAATATTTCCACATTTTAGCTCCAGCAGCCGCTCCTTACGAGATTGGATGAGAAAGTGCATCTTATTGGATGGCGGGGCAGGGCTGCGCTGTCAGGTGATGCCGAGGCGGCCACTATCTCCGTGTTCTCGCTTCGTGTGGAAATCACTGGCACATCAACCCGGATGCGAGGCCACAGCTTTCGGCAATCCTGCAGCACCGTAGACACAGCGAGCAGGCGAGAATATTTCTGTACCCTTGAAGCCGACAGCTCTCTTCCCGGATCCCCCCAGCTTTTTGACCGCCGGTCCCCGCATCCGAAGCCCCTGGAGGGGCGGACACTGCAGGGTCATAATTCACACAGAGGAGACAGGAGGGGTAGGTAAGGTACGGGGGAGTGGTGGGGCCGTGGAGGGGGGGGGGGGTGAAGTTTACGGCCACGCTGAAGCCAAAAACCTCCCTGCGCCGGCGAGATCGTGACCACCTGCACGCCCACTTATAAGAGCCGCGGTGGAGGGGTGAGGGAAGGAGGGGGGGAAGAAAAAAGAGAGAGCGGTTGGGAGAGGAGCATCACTACCACGGAGAGGGAGAGAGATGGCGGAGTGCGGGCGGAAGGCGCTGTCTCTCCTGGAAGCGGCCCGCTCCCGGTACGAGAGCCTGCAGATATCCGACGACGTGTTCGGCGAGTCCGGGGACGACAGCAGCGACAACCCCTTCTACAGCACCTCCGGGGACTCGGACTCCGACAACTGCACTGCCGAGGTCGGCGAGGACGAGCAGCAGCAGCAGCAGCAGCAGCACCAGCAGCAGCTGCAGCACAAGCGGGGCGATAAGGAGGGCAGCGGGCACCGCGGGGCGTCCGGAGGCGGGAGCAGCGGGGCCGGTCCCCCGGGCTCTCTGTCCCGCAGTCAGGCGGAGGAGGAGGGCTGGACGGAGACTCTGCAGGACGTCACGGTGCCGCCGTTCAAAGAGACGTATGGTGAGACGTGATGCGGCATGAATAAGGTCATTCGTGCAAACGGGAAGATTCGTGTGTGTGTGTGTGTGTGTGTGTGTGTGTGTGTGTGTGTGTGTGTGTGTGTGTGTGTGTGTGTGTGTGTGTGTGTGTGTGTGTGTGAGGGGAGGGGGGTGAATGGATGGAGGTTCCTTTGGCTTTCAGTTTGGTGCCAAAATAGCACACAAAAGGCCATTGTTTTGAAACAACTGATGCTTGTTTCATTTTCGTGTGTGTGTGTGTGTGCGTGTGTGTGTGTGTGTGTGAGTGTGCGTGTGTGTGTGTGTGTCCATCCCAGTTAGTGAGTGGCAGAGATAATCATGCCACTGCATCATTAATTGCTGTTCAGTTGATTGCAGAGGTTGGCCTTTGATACTTCACCGCTTGGAGCTGTTGCACACATGGTGTCCTGTGTGTGTGTGTGTGTGTGTGTGTGTGTGTGTGTGCGTGTGCGTGTGCGTGTGTGTGTGTGTGTGTTACATTAAGCATAGTGTACTGTATGCAGAAGGCATGCTAGCCTCTGTTTTTTAACATAACTACTAACTTTTTAACATGAGATACAGGCTAAAGGCATTTTGACTGTGGTTGCACCCTTTTCTCTTTGAAATGCGTGGGTTTGGCTTCTCACTGTCTGGCTTCGTTTGGATTTTTTCCTCCTCTTCCGCCTCAGCTGTGGCAACAGCGATGGGTAGAAATGCCATCCTGTGTCCACTGTGACGTGATGCACTGTGGCATCCTTAGAGGTGAACCAGCAAATGGCTGCAGCAGGAATGGTCCAAGCAGCTCACACACACACACATAGGAGGTTCTACCTAGAAAGAAGTTTTAATGTCAACAGAAAATCTCAGAGTGCCACACAAAAACGACCCAAAAGAGATCATGTCACGTCCTTAAGTGTCTTAAAGGTGGTTGTGAAATTGGATTTCTCGAGGGGCATGACAAATAAAATACAGGAGAGCTCTGTATTCTTCTGCCCATGTTCCAGATTTGAAGCATTGCATACCAGTAATCCAGCTAAATTCAGTATTCCTACTTCAGGACACAGGCTCCATTCAAGCAAGGGTGCGGATTTCAGTGTTACCCAAAATAATCCGAACCATAAGAGGTTTTCCTTTGCTGGTTTAACGTGTCGTTCTGTTCTTCCGGCTCTTGTTTCTGGTACAGACATCAGCAGGTGTGTCCGTCTGCTTTGTACAGTCTGCTTCATAGAAGATCCATCCGCTGTCTCTGTTTGCTGTAGCCCGCTCTGTGTGGGTGCAGCCCCGCCGTCTGGCATCCGGGTCGACATGATTTAGAGCTGCCTGACTGGATGGAAGCGGGACCGGAGGATAATCACACGTCAGACCTCAAATGGCCCAGAGCCCGAAACTGCACAGATTGACATTAGCATTAGCGTGGGTACATTTACCCCATCGGCACGGGACGAGCTGCTGCTTAAGACACCCAATTGCCCCGTGGTGGAAATGTTGTCTGATTTTTTCTTTTTCTCCCCTGTGCATTTCTGCGTCTCACTGTCCAGCTGTGACGGTGATGACACAGACACGCTGCCGATGTGACGGCCACACTCCTTGGAGGCCGTGCACGTGACCATGTTGAGGATCATCCACATAAACACATCTAAGATTATATAGCCACCTTATCTGGGATTATGAGCTATTTATTCCTGCACTTTGCTGGGCACGTCTGATAGATTTCTATTGGTCTCCATATGTCCCCTTCTCTGCCTGACCCTGTTCTTCTCACGGCCCTCTTCATGCGTTTCCTCTTACCATTGCAGAGCCATTTGAACAAAATATAGAGGTGCACAAACTCAAAATGTAGTCTGCATTCCTGCTGTAAGGCAGAGATGAATGTCTGACTCTTAAGCACACATTCAAATATTCACAAAGAAAACTAAAAACAAGACACAAATTAAATCCAATATGCAAAGACAATTAAATAAAATGAACTAAAAATAACAAACAAGATGCTTGACAGGAAAGAAATGTGATAATACTGTGTTCTAAATTTGATTAAAGCACAGTACAATTCTATGATGATAGTATGGTCACATTGTGTGAATATTTAACAGAATTATGTTGTCAAAATAGATGATCCAAGCAAAAAAAAAAATGTTATTGTTTGTTGTCTTACGCACATAAAGGTTTTGGATGTAATGCAGCTCAGTAGAACACAGATCATTTTAGGGATTTACCCAGCGCTAGATGAAAATATGTGTATGAATAATGTGTTTTATTTCAGCACATTGCACTGACAAAGCTGACATTTCTATATTAGAAAATATTTTCTCAAACCCATGTTTTTTTCGTTATTTCCGCTAAAACTGAAAGTTAAACATGTTTTGTCTGCGTGAAGGGTTTATCCACCCCGACTACAAATCTCTCATTCCTAAATCCATGGCTATAAAAGCTTTACCAGGCAGATGTTTGTCCCTCGCTGACAGAAATAGTTCGGCAGATAATCACGAGGGATTTCATAGTCCTCTGTGTAGGTGCAACGTACGTGGAGTTTTGGGGAAATTGACATTTCAAAGCTTTCCCGTTTGTAGCCGGAAGAGAGAATTATCTAAAGGTTTGATCCGGTTTTAGCAGCATGATGTCGGCTTGGTTGCAGGTCGACCGGCATGGCTGCATGAGGAAGATCAATGGAGGGAATCGATCGGAACGATCCCATTATGCATAAAAATGAAGAGGTCTTCCCCCTGGTTGTATTTCGACGAGCTGACGTGAGTCATTTTGCCTCGTCGGACGTTCCGTCTGAATGTCGGATGCGTTTAAGGAGGAATGGCTCGCTCCGAGGAAGTCGTGCTGCATTTTACATCCCGCTTTCAAATCTAATGGAATTCATATGAGCGGATTTCGTGCCCCGGCGTCGGGGGGGGGGGGGGCCTGCTTGTCTGATTTTCCTCTCCTCGTGCTTAAGCCTTGTGCGTGTTATCTTTTAACTCGGCTCTAAAAGACTGACGCAAAACTGGAGAAGTCGAGTGAAAACCTCCTTCTCTTCTGTTCAGAGATGACGCGGTTGTGTTGTTCGAATCCAGGCTGAAGTAGTTCTTCCCTCTCACCGATCCAACAACCTGAGAGGAAGCTACTAATTAAGTAGAGCCACTCGCTGCATTGTGCGACACCCAAAAAGCGCACAAATAGGAGGTAAACTGGTGGATTATCTGTGGGCAGAAAATAACTGCTTGTAACTAATCTTATTTTCATCCTTTCCCTTGACATTAATAAAGGTTAACTCATTATATTATCTTCTTCACCCTTTTGTTCTACTCTTAAACAAACTATTTCCACTGTTTGTCCATTGCTTTAAGGTTTTGCCGATGCGATGAGTCACTGAAACTGTCGCCCGTGCAGGATCGCCGCGCTGTGACAGGGATCACAGTGTGGCGGCTGTCGCGTCGAGTAAATGATCTAAGCCGCCCCGGGCCTGTGACATTTACACCAAAGGCCTCGTGTGTGGCCGGTTCATGGAAAAGAGAGATTCTGCACGCGGCCTCCACAGTGACAGCTCAACAAAATCTCATTTTAACGTGTCAAAAGAGAAGCTTTTAGTCTTGTGAGTTAGCCCACGTGGGACATCAATGTTGTTTTTTTATCCCTTCCTGTCCTGATTCAGGTCCCGCCCAGAAGATGCCGGCCTCCTCCACGGCTCTGGACTTCTTCCAGCTCTTCGTCCCCGACAATTGCATCCAGAACATGGTGACCCAGACCAACATGTACGCCAAGAAGTTCCAGGAGCGCTTCGGCTCGGACGAGGGCTGGCGTCCCGTCACGGCCCAGGAGATGAAGGCCTTCCTGGGCTTTGTCACCTCCACCAGCGTGCAGCGCTGCGAGTCGGTGCTCAGCATCTGGAGCTCGGGCTTCTTCAGCAACCGGAGCATCGCCTTGAAGATGAGCCAGGCGCGCTTCGAGAAGATCCTCAAGTACTTCCACATCGTGGCCTTCCGGCCGTCCCAGGGGAGCAACCAGGGCCTCTACAAGATCCAGCCCTTCCTGGACCTGCTGCAGCAGTCGTTCAGCTGCACCTTCAAACCCTCACAGACGCAGGTGTGTGCACTATTATACTATGCTGTATTTACACTATGTATGTACAGCACGGTTTTAGGATTTAAATTTAATTTAAGACATAATAGGTGCTAGATTTGTGGAGTCACTCAAGATAATGATGTATGTATTTTTAAAACAAAAGGAGTCCCCCAGAACTTAAAGAAAAGCAAACCATTTAAATATCTTTGCAGCGAGTCACCGTTTGAAAAGAGTTCTCAAGTATTTGGGAAATGTCGTGATCTTTAACAGACTCGTTCCAGAGGCCTCCTTTCAAACTGTTTTCAGTTGCATGGGTTTGCATCAGAGCCCCATTTATGCAACTGGGGCAGCGGAGCTCCTGCCCTGTAACTCTATTTTGGGTGGAAAACGGAAAAACTGCTTCGCTATCTTCTCGAGATGAACAGCAGCACGACAGATTCTAAAGGAGCCGCGGCTACACGACCCCATCAAAGTAGTATCTGTTGACTCTAGATTAATCAATAAATCAGAAAATGTCAGAAAATTGCAAAGAAACGTTGATATTTTTGTCGTGACATATTTGGTAAAAACAGTCCACAATTCAAAATTATTTAGTTTTGATAAAATGGAAGAAAACTAGCCAGTGACTAAAAGGCCGTAATATTTTTTTTTAATTACTTATTTCCATAATGTAAAATACAGGCTGATTATGTCCTGCAGATCAAATAAACAATGCAAAAATAAATTTACTATTTTTCATTGAGGGGAAATTAATTAACAAGGGGGGGGGGGGCTGCTTTGTGAACATTTGTAATACTTCTATACATCATTATTGTGTGAGGCTGCGTGAAGCCTGGATTTATCTGCCACTTATCATCATTCGGTGGCTACGGCTCTGCTAATGTGGCAGCTACAGGATGAGATGGTGGTTTGTTTGAGGTCATCCGTCCTGGACAGCTGACGCTAGATAGACTCATTCATTTCCCACTTGTGTAATCCAGGACTCCTCATTTGACATGGAAATGACCCGTTGCTCGTTGTCTGTTGGTCACTCCTCACTTCAGCTTTAGTCAAATCACGATGGAGCGGGAGGAGGAGGAGGGGGGGGGGGGGGTGTGCTTGAAAGGTTCTCTGGAAAATATGAGAGTACCACGAGTGCGTAATTGCCCAAGGAATGGTTGGATATTTTTTGGTTTTGTGCATGAATATCATTTTTGAGACCCTGTATCTGTATTCTGGTCCTAACCAGTAGAGAATGTGATTAGACCAGGGAAATGCAGATGGCACAGTTCCCTTCACTTGATATTTCTTTAATTATTTAGACGACGACAAGACGAAGTGGCTCTTTTTTGTGGGAACAAATGTAAAAATACTGAGTTTACTATTATGGGAAACAGATTTATATTTAAGAAATAGAGACAAATTATTATATTTTTGGTCACAGATTAATCTTTTTACCATCAACTAATTGACTCATTGTTTCATCAGATCAGAAGAAGTGAAAAAACTACATATCATGACAATAATATCTATATCTCTGTACTTATTTTCCATCCTATTTAAATGTGGATCAGTTGGCAGCAGGACCAGTGATAGCTTCTTTTTATTCAATTCATACATTGGGCGAAAGTCAGGACAAAGCCACAGTTATGTCTATTTAGATGTATTTTCATGAGATTTGTCTGAAGCTAGAATACTTCAGACCATGACAGTTCTGTCTAAAAAAAATGTTTTTTGTCATGAAAACAGACAGTACTGAAGGGAATAACATTAAAATGCAGAAGAAGCCTTTTTTTCAGACAGCTCTGCACAGCTGAGAGTAGAGTTTCTGCCGAGAGCAGTGTTTTTAGTTTCTTGTCAGTATCTCAGGCTTGTGAAGCTCTTCAATCAGCCGCCTTCTCTCTCTCTCTCTGTCTCTCTCTCTCTCGCTCTCTCTCTCTCGCTCTCTCTCTCTCTCTCTCTCTCTCTCTCTCTCTAACCCCGAGCTGTGCTGTTACATCATTCATCATCGCCAAGACAAACTCGGTTAACATCGCCCATTTGTTGTTCCAGGTTCTTCATGAGCCATTTATAGACGAGGATCCGGTCTTCATCACCACCTGCACGGAAAGGGAGCTGAGGAAGCGGAAGAAGAGGAAGTTCAGCCTGTGGGTGCGTCAGTGCACCTCCACCGGATTCATCTGCCAGGTAGCACCAATCAGAAATCTGAATGGAAGCGAGATGTAGTGAAGTTGGTGTGTTTGTATCTTTGCACAGATCGAGTATGTTAAATATTTTCAGTCTTGCTGAAATATAAATTAAAAAAAAGCATCATAGACTTTGATTTTTCCCCATGTTTCCAAATCTGATTCTCAGCTTGTGGATGTTGCATCAGATTGCATTGCCGGTTCTCCAAAGAAGAAATTAAACGTTTTTAAAATGAGAAAAACCTTCTGGGCAAAAATATTGATCGTCAGGTTCTTTCTCTTTCGTTTGAATGCGCGGCTGTCTTTGATCTCAGCGGTTCTGCTGCCAACAGCCTCCCTCTGACTGTAACTCCGTACTGTTCCTTACGTAACGCCGCTACTTATGAATTCTGAGCCAGCCGCCCACGGGCCGATTCAGAGCCAGCCTCCCTCTCCAAACAGTGACTGAGCCAAACTACAAACAAGGCACACAAATATCCACCTTAGCCGGGGATTCTTTGTTTTTCGCTCCCAAAAAAAATGAGACTACGAAAGCCCAAGAATTCAGACACGAGTCTCCAGGGGTCTCCTTCTGTGGCCCGGATGTCGTTACAGTACATCAGGGGAGAGCGGACCGACCGCGATCAGAATTTAGGTTTTTGTTTTTGGCCACATGGCTCTGTATAGAAATAGAAAAAAAAATCACATTGATTAATAGTTTTTCTTGTAAACCCGGATCTCCTCTCCCAAAGCTTCTGTGCGATTTAAAGCCAAATCCTGTCATCCATTTGTTAAAAAAAAAAAAAAAGCATTAGCATTCACACCCACTGTGGCTATTTGGCCACTTTACCAGTCCGCCGATGTGTCTGCACTCGGATCCTCTCTCTTTAACGGTTAGTGTCTCAAAGGGAGAGAAAGAAGAAGAAAAAAACCAAGAAATAAAACGAGTTAATGGAGCGAATCAATGCGGTTCCATTAGCCGGCGCACCACACGGGGACACGCAAACAAGAACGTACGGACCACTTAGTGTAATAGATGCAGGGCCCAGACGCTGGCTGTTCAGTCTAATGCCGCTCGGCTTGTGAACAGCGGCCGGCATCTAAGTGCAAGAAAGACACCGGGCTGCCTGTGGGTTCACATTTCTGTCTGCGTGTGTTTGACGATCCTTCACGGGCCGGACTCCGCCTCATGTTTCTTCTGAGACTTCCGAGGGCGCCGCGTGGCGTGGAGCGTTGAGCCCGAGAAGCAGCTAAGTCTGCCTTCGTCCCAGAGCAACGTTTATCTAAACAGCAACTGGCCTGATTGTCATGAAATATTCACATTTACAGCCACAGAACCGGATACTGCTAAAAGAATTTGGGACATTCTTTGAAGCGAGGGCCTATTTTATGGAAATGTATTCATTATATTTAATCACATTCACGTGCACGTTAATTTGATCCTTTATGAGCTTTTATTGCACAAACATCAGTCCAAAATGTTTCGGGGGGGATTCTTCTTGCAAGAGTAAAGAGATGAGAGGAAAAATAAATACAGACTCTTTTTTTTTTTTTTTTTTTTTGCAGATCTCAGTCCATCTGAAGGAGAGCACGGATGCTCTGGCCACCTTGAAGAACAAGCCTCAGCTCCACAGCCTCGTGGCCAAGCAGCTCTGCCAGAACATATCTGGCAAGAACACCATCGTCTTCACCGGGCCGTCCATAACGAGCCTCGGCCTCTTCACCGAGTTCAGCAAACAAGGTACGCGCACAGGTAGCAGCAGGTGTAGAGTCTATTAGTGTGGCTTCTCCTCTGTCGTCTCTCTCTCCCTTTTTCTGCTTCGATCGGTAGACTGTGGTCTCAACTTGCTACCCTCTTTGCATTTTAGCATTTTACTAAGGATAGCATAAGAACTAAAGAGTTAAATGTATCTAATGTATTGAAGAAAAAGCTTAACTTTGTAGAAATTATTTTTAAATTCTAAATCTTGTCAACTAAAAGAATGATTTTTTTTTTTAAGATCCGCCCCTGGATCATAACAGCCCCACAATGCTGTGCAATAGACTGTTAATTGTCTTTTGACTAGGCAATAAATCCTGGAAAAGTTTTCCTAAAAAATCAATAGGTAAGGTGCAACAAATGACAACAAGAACACTTGTTTCCAAATAGTTTTTGTTTTTTTACTGTTTCTGCTGCAAAAACAGCCCATAATATCGTTATTATTTAATGTGATCATTTATCAGAAGTTAATTTACAGGAGATACTTTGGCTGATTGTCCGTCCGGGAAGCGAGTTTTCAGAGCTGCGATTTCCATGCTCATTTTACCAGAGGCATCCGTGAAAACATGTAATCCTGCTGTGTTTGTGGTGAATCCCCCAATAAACGATCAATATCCTTACTGGACAATGCGACCAGGAGGCAGTCGGCCAAACGGAAATTCCGTTCTGAGCTTGCAAAAGCAATGCCCGACATTTTTTTTCAAATGTATCACGATGGCTTAATTAGCAGAGTTAATTAACTCTGCAGCACTTGCTTTGGACAAACACACACACACACACACACACACACATTATTGTATTACACAGATAGAACTCATTCTCCAGATTAAGAACATTAACAAATCAGCAGCACTCAGCCACATAATAGTTTTATAATCACTCGTTCATGTAAGAAATATTGAAATGGAATGGGTGGACATAGAAATTTAACACAGAAGCTGAGTGCATAAATGCAATTGTTAAGCACAGAGTGATGTCATGTACGTATGTATATGTATGTGTGTGTGTGTGTGTGTGTGTGTGTGTGTGTGTGTGTGTGTGTGTGTGTGTGTGTGTGTGTGTGTGTGTGTGTGTGTGTGTGTGTGTGTGTGTGTGTGTGTGTGTGTATATATATATATATATATACATACAATGGAAATAATAAACTAATCCATAAATATCACAAAATTGTAAAGACAAAGAAGATGTAGAAATTAGTAATGTCTTGATTTGTTTGACTCATTCAAAAAAAACAAAATATGATCATAAACTACAAAAAACAGGTATTTCATATTTGTAAACTGAAAAAAATGACTGATTAATAAAAAAAATATCAAAATTATGACCAATTGTCTTCCGGTTGACCATCGGATAATCTTAACAGTTATTTAATCTTTAACTGTTGTTTCATCCATTTGAAAGAAGTGCTATATATTTCCTCACATGGATGTGCATACTCGCTGAATGTCTTTCACACAAATGTCTTTCCAGATATCTACTGTTGTGGTCTGCTGAGCACCAGGAAGAGCGACTGTACGGGTTTACCACAAAACATGCTGGTCTGCAGCTCCACGCCGGCGCAGCGCGGCCAATCACGGGTCATGATGAAGGGCAGCATGTCCCTGATCAGCTGGTACAACAAGGGACACTTCCGCTTCCTCACCAACGGTTATTCCCCAACCAAACAAGGTAACCGCTGCTGATGCACTGCCAATTAAAACTGAAAGTGGTCTTGTTGAATCATAGATGTTTGAAGCGTTTTAGTACAGGAGACGGTGCACATGATATAAACTGCTGAACAAAATGCATTCATGATTGTAGGAAATCACGCATGATTTTTGAAAAATCCTGAAAATAACCATTTTTCATCAAAAATATGATTATCTTTGCGTCACCGTTAGTCGAAATTTGCAAGTTGATAAGCATTTGTGTGAGGAAAAGTCAGAGAGAGCTTCTAATCCATGATAATCCATTTCCAGGAGGCGGCGGGATTATGATATCCCCGCTTCTCTCTGAGCGTAATCCACTCCCCTTGGAAGCGTTTGTTGGGTTTAAACCTCAGTTGAAGCAAAGCACCAGATCAGTTAAACTCTTATTATCCCAAATTGATTTTCTTAACCCGAGGTGTGTGTGTGTGTGTTTTTCACTTGGTTCACTTGGAGTTGAGCTAAAATTCCGTCCATAGCAGCGACATTGTGTTCCTTGATGATGATGATGATTTGAAATACAACTTTGTCACGATTGGGAATTTCTATTTGACTTACTCAGTGTTGACTCCAGCGTTTTTCACACCATAACAACCTTCTGAATTTAGTGTTCAGCCTTTAACTAGATGTTGCAGTTATAGAATGAAGCATCATTGTGCAACTGCATCATCCATTTCTTGCCCAAATCTTCTCATGAAATGTTTTTAGTTACACACATTATTAATCTGGTCGTTGCCCGGGTGACCACATCATCTGGGTTAAATGTGTCTCTAATTTGTGCATCTCACTCTTTATTTTTCCTGCTGTGTGTGTGTGTGTGTGTGTGTGTGTATATTTGTGGCAGGTATCATCATTAAGAGGAAAAGCGGGGAGATCCCATGTCCGTTGGCCGTCGAGGCCTTTGCGGCGCACCTCAGCTACATCTGCAAATACGACGACAAGTACAGCAAGTATGTACAACAGAGCAAGTGGGCTCAAGATGATGCAAACACTTTTAACTTGAACTAAATGTTCAGCCGTGACATTGAAAACATGCAGAAATATCGCCCAGGTTGATCAAGTCACACTAATTAATACGTTTTCATAGAATATCTTAAGTCGCTATTTTCCTCCCACAGGTACTTCATTTTCCATAAACCCAACAAGACCTGGCAGCAGGTGTTCTGGTTGAGCATCAGCATCGCGATCAACAACGCGTACATCCTCTACAAGATGTCCGACGCCTACGCGGTCAAACGGTACAGCCGAGCGCAGTTCGGAGAGAGACTGGTCAAAGAGCTGCTGGATTTAGACGACTGCTCCCCCACACAGTGAGGACGAGGAGGAGGAGGAGGACGAGGAGGAGGAGGATGAGGAGGAGGAGGACAGCCAGACCGCGAAACATAACACACACAATCACCGCAAATCTACACTCCATTACGATTGTACAGCGACCGGGCGTCTGTGTGTATGTGATTGTGCTGAAGCGGTGCCAGGCCCGTGTCGCTCTCCCTCTAGTTGTTTTCTGTGCTTCTGTGGATATCCGTGAAACAACACGACGCGCGTTAGAGAATCAACAAATGTGCAACCTCTGGACCTGCGTAGATTTACTGAGGGTTGGTCAGCAGGGCGTCTCCTTCGCAGGCAGGACAAGGAAACCCAGGATAGATTCTCCGCCAGAACGATGTCCGGCTTCGAGCCTTGACCCCAATCAAAGAGCCACGGGGTCGACGTGAGGCCTGAATCTCCCGCGCGGGTGTTCAAGCCTGTGCTCGCGTAGCTCCACTATTTACACCCTGCAAAAAAAAAAAAAACAACAACAACAACCTGTGAGCCTGTGACAAGAGCTTAGTAAACCGGGACGACCAGGTGTGTTCACACGCTGCATGCATCAAGAGTCTGGATTGTGGTGTTCTATTGTTTGGTGTGAAAAGGATTTTTGCTCCAGGGGGTGTTTTGAAAATGTGTGTGTGTGTGTGTGT
Source organism: Pungitius pungitius (assembly GCF_949316345.1). Classification (NCBI taxonomy): domain Eukaryota; kingdom Metazoa; phylum Chordata; class Actinopteri; order Perciformes; family Gasterosteidae; genus Pungitius; species Pungitius pungitius. Next base: position 5,769,272 of record NC_084912.1, on the reverse strand, counting down.
GTGTGTGTGTGTGTTAAGCAAGTAGAACTGCCATTTGCGACTGCGACATTGAGCCTGAGGACATGAAGGTACGGCCATTGTGACCCAGAAGTGTCGTGTGGCTGCAGACTGGGATCGCCAGAGGGAGCCGGTCAGGTGACGTAAAGCCTCACGCAGCAGTGTGCCAACAGCCCCCGCAGCCTCAAAGAGACCAAGAATGACTAGAAAAATGTGAAATGATTGAAAAGGCAACCGTTAAAGTTAGGTTGGTAGGTAGGTTAGGTCCAATTACTATTGGAATGATTATTATTAGATTGGTTTAATCAGATTTAACTCAAAACGTAAAACAGTCCAAAGTTAGTAAGAAAAAGTATAGGATCACATTGCTCACAATAAGAAGCTGATTGAGAGAATAGGTTTTCAGTCTTTGAAAAAAATGTAACGATAAATGCAATTAAATATGCAACCTAAACTCCTCTTTTCTATTTTAGTACTCATGTAGTTAGCTGTACTTTGCAGAACCAGTTCAAACGGTACAATATTGAGAGCAAGATGGCAGGGGATTGGATTAATATCACACGGCAATATTTGGTACGAGAAGCAAAAAAAAAAGCACTCGCTGGTGGCTTTGAAAATGTCGCGGAAGAACAATGGCTGCTAAACATTTGATTTTTTTTAGCCATTGGGGCTCAAATCATCAGCAAGCTCTACGTGATTTTTATAACCGCATTGTGTGTGTGTGTATGTGTGTGTGTGTGTGTGTGTGTGCGCGCTTGCTCAGTCAGCGAGGTTTGGTCTGTGGATACACGTCGCAGTGAGGGGGGGGGTCGAGGAGGGGGTCGTGGGGGGGGGGCACGGCCCGGGTAGCGGAGTGATTTGGTGTCAGGACTCTTGCACTTTCTCTTATCACAGTCTTGCACTTTGAGGAGTTGTTGAGTTGGTAATATGTTTACTAGATGAACCTTTTTTTTAAACTTTTGAACCCAATCAAAAACATTTGGGAATAAATGAATAAATTCTGTAAAAAAAATACGTAGAGTAGGTGAAAAAAATGCCAATGAAATAAGAGGTAAAAGTGATGTCTATAACCAAAACAGAAAAGATTTCCCCTGTAGATTTAGAGTTCAAAGTAAAGTACGTATGTGTATATTTTGTTTACAAATTACTGCACTGAGTATATGTCCATAATCACTGTTACTGAGACTCAAGATTGTGATCTTTTCTTTTGTACTCGTTCACTAATCCAAAGCATTGTTGCTCTCATTGTGGCACTTGTTAATCTTCACCGCAAAGCAGCGATGTCATCGTGTCATGCAGTTGTCAACTTGTGATATCAATGTTGAATATTTACTAATTACGCACTGATGTGAAATCCATTAGTTCATAAGCCTGTGACCATTCTGAATATTTGTTTTTTTTTTATTTTTTTGTCTAATCCTGCCCTACTGGTCTGTGATTGGTTAATAATCAACAGGCTTCGATAAGGGTGGGTGTGTGTGAGTGGAAGAACAATTCTGTTGTTAAATCACACTCGTGGGCTTGCTAGCTCCTTCCCTCTTGCTTTCATGACGCCAATTTCTTCTCCGCCTCATAAGGCCTTGATGCACACGTCTGTACACGTAACACATGCTGAGGAAGGGCCGTGGATTCAATCATCACTGTAGAGAGTAGGAAATTACAGGCCAGGTTAAGAAATGCTCAAATCCAGCTCTAAATATGCTAAAATATCCCTTCGACTGCCTCACAAAATCCCATCCAGAGAGAGGTTTTCCTGTAGTGCTTACATCGCTCGGCTCAGAGCAGAAAGGGTGCACCAGGAACCGTGCAAGGCCGTAGTTACTTGGCAACCGATTATATATGAGTGTGAGAGGAAGAAAAAGAGGTAATATTTGAAGTTCTCTGCCCATATTATTAAATCGCTATCCTCCCAACGGCAGAGTGAGGGCTGGGCGGCTTAATGTCGTCTCCTTTTCATTATCAATCAGGAGAGAAAAGCCCAGGATGTTGATGTTCATTCATTTCAAACCCTAACATAATTTTAAACTCTCAGGTTGATACCTGAAAGGATTATTCTGTCCATCCGGCTCTGTTGACCAGCCGATGAATCGGATATTTCTATAGTGCCTTTTTCCGTAAGAGGTTCAGTGTTAATGTCCTGAAATAGAGTTGATGTGCAGGTTAGATTTGAAGAAGAAGAAGAAAAAAAAGAAAATCAGTCCTGCATGGTGTGAATAATAGAAACTAGGGAAATACATCTATCACCGGATCGCAGTAGAGTTTAGAAAATGTTTGATGCAGCCCTTTGCCCTTTTTGCTATAATGTTAATAAGTAATATTTCACATGAGTGGTGTCACTGGAGTCAACACAATTCTCCAATATGATATTATAACACATCTGAAAAACATAAACGTCCAAATATAACTTCTTCGTAAGCTAGTTTTATTATTTTTTCACTAAAACTAAACTACTAAGTAGGAAAAAGCTGAGCGATCTCTAAACCGAGCCTTAAAACATATTCTAAAGCAGAGGAGAAATGTCATTTTGATGGGTCTTCACGGGGTTCTTTCTCTCCATTTTATAAACCTGTGTCTCCTTTAAAAACATCTCTTGTTCGTGCTCATTTGTTTTAAGTCAGATGTGCCAATCTGAGTGAACGAAGACGGATGGAAGGGAGCTGCTCGGCCGCCACGACACAAAATGATTTGTCTTCCATCCAGTTTTCTCAGTCAAAACATCACCCCGAAACCACTTCTCCACAAAATCGCTAAAAGATTCCATGAAAGAAATCGCCGTCCCTGTTTGTTTTGTGGTCACGCAATGCAGATGTTTGTGGTGTGCTGTATGTGCCGGTTGGTCATCTCTGTGCAGTCTGTCAGTGTTTGTTTCCGGAGAGGGAGACGCTTGTCAGTAAAGATATTTAATAATCAGAGTCATAATCTGTGGATCTGATAAATAATTTAAACGGCTGACCTCAGGGCTCCTTAACTAACCGCTGTACAATATATCCCCTATTGAAATAACTCACTAAATGGACTTCTATAGCCTTATCAGGTGCTATCCAACCACAGTACCAGTAATAGTAGAGTTAGATTTGTTGTTGTTGTTACAAGCTTAGCAACCAAGCATTGAACACCGAGGTCGAATTGAGTTTTTTCCCCGGGTAACATGTCAGAAAATGTTAATGTTACCAGGCACCCAAAGCAGACTTTGACCATTCGAGTGGTGGAACTATTTCACGTGACATGATTGTGGTTTCAGACAGTGGCTGCAGGTTGAGTGCTGTGGGGCTGACCTGTATGTCTAGTTTCACAGAAGGATGTGTGTACGTGCATGTAACGTTGGGTGAAATAACATGTGTAAAATAAATGGTGTACGCTGGACCAAACTTTTCCAAAAAAAAAAATGTGTACGCTAATGACTTGAGCAAAGGATTAAATGTGTCTCCATTAAAACTCGCTACACGGGTGCCCCATGGAAGATTTGGAGGAGCTTATAATGACCCACATTTCTCAAATGTGCATTATTTTCTTGATTTGAGTGCTGAGTCTGTATTTACTAAGCCTATGATAAAAAAGACGTTACTATCAGTATATAATCTATTCCATTTAGAGTTAAATTCAGTAAAGACCCCCAGAGACACTGGTTTTCTGGTACATAGCTGGATACTCTATGAACATCATTGGGGCAGGACAGGGGGCTACACACCTTCCCCCTAAAAGTCTCAAAATGATATAGCGGTATCAATCTCTGCATATGGCCATTCACTTCTATGAGCCACTGTTACATTCATTTGGTTTATAATAAGAAAATATCAGTTTGGGAACTGTTAGTGTAGACCGAGCCATTAGAGAAATGGATAATGTTGTTATTGATGGATGTACCACTGGAACCATTGAGACGGGTCTGTGCTGAATGCATGGACACATTTCAACAATGTAATGTGAGAAGAAAGCAGCAGAGGGCAGCAAATCATCAACTGTGACCCATCGTGTAAAATACGGAGTATACAGTAATAGGTCCAAGCAGCAAAGTTTGACTGTATGATTTGCTTATTGTTGCACAAGGGCAGACCTGCTTAAAGCAGGGGGGAAACTTCCGTGAAGAGCAACGTCCAGGAAGAGGAGGCTTGGCAAAAATAGCTGCATGTTATCTCATCTGCATCTGCAGAGCTCAAGAACCTTTCACTAAAAATATTATCACTGCCTCTGACTGTGTGTGTGTGTGTTTTGAGTGTGAGAGAGAAGGAGTTAGCGATACAGAATGAAGCAGACCTGAAGGTTAAAGTTATGATTTTCACAGAACAGAAACCTGTGGAGAAAAAGTTGCACAATAGAAAACCTCAGCTTCACGGATCACACAACCAGCGCACAGCTCCCAGGGAGCGGCCTGCTCGGCGGTGAGCGCGTGGGCGGAAAGTGGGCAGCGATACGGAGTTAATTGAATCACCTGTAATCGTTATTGTCTTTAGTGAGCGGAATTGATTTCGTCACCTCTGGCACTGTGGCGGATTCCCTGCGTCCTGCAGAGGAAGCGGCTGCTGAAGTGAACGGAGACAGAAGCAGGAAGAAGAGATGGACCAGCAGATGAAATGCACTCCAGGTCAGCATGTGAAGCTGCAGTACAGGCAGGGTGAGGTTTTGTCCCCACGTGCAAGACAAATAAACAGCGGCAGTAGATTTACTTACTTACGTAAAAACAGAAATATCACTGGGAACCAATCTGTGTGGCAGGTAAAACATCCTTCATACAAAAGTATCAAAAGGGAATGTTGCATTACGTAATATGTACTGTATGAAATGTACTTTACAGTCACTGTTATATCATTTCAGCATCACTTGTATTACAAATACTAGATGTCCCTTATAAGCAAACCACCGCCATGCAAACAGTGCAAACGTGCAGTGTGAGTGTAAAGGCCGACAAACAATGGTTTTAGTAAAAAACGTCTTTTACAGGTTTACAACCTCCGTCTCCACAATGTCTGGAGCCTCCACCCGTCCTATGTGTGCAAGGTTATGACGTTCTCAGCCCACTCTCTTTCAATCGAGCTCTGCACCCTGCACACACACACACACACACACGCCTCCACTGCTATCATTATGTTGCAATCAGTGGTCTGAACGACACCGGGACAATGATTATATTTATGGGATTTCTTTTATACATCTTTGCCCCGGGAAGGTCAATGCCGTGTCCTCGGGAAGATGCATCACTGTTCACAATCATCCATTTTTTGGAAGAGTCAAATAACATTGGGAGAAAAAAAACCCAACATGACCTTGTTGGGGTGTTTTTTTGGTGTGGTTTGGGTGGTTCTAGATGATGTTCAATGATTAACCGCGCTCTGTACGCTTCTATTTACTATACGGCCGCGGCCCTGTTGCGACACAGTCACGCGCTCCTCGAGAGGTTTTCTGAGATTGTTTGGAAAATGACAGCCACTCATTTAGACGTGAATGATGATTTTCTTTAAGCGACCTGTACAGATAAGGCTGTGAGTGGACTCTTGACACAGGCTCAGCAAACGCCAATTACTTCTCTATAATAATGGGTTCTTCTTTACACAGAGGTGTTGAGAAACTCTACGGTTTGCATGTAGTCGTTTTCCAGTCAGGTGCTACGTGTGTGTGTGTGTGCGTGTGTGTGTATGTGTGTGTGTGTATGTGTGTGTGTGTGTGTGAGGGGATTTAACACCTCTCTGTCATGTTTCCTGGTGGTTCCTGACCCATGACTCACCGTTTTTTTGTGCATGATACATAAATAGATGGATAGATATATTTTCATTTGTTATACCAAACTGTTGCTTTCTTATGAAGACAATAGCTCCCAGCTGCAGTGTGTGTGTGTATGCGTGTGTGTGTGCTAAGGGAGCCTCTTGTCGACCCACTCAGGTCACATCTAAACAACAGGACGGGGTCAAGACTGTGCGGATTAAACTGTTACCGCCATGATGTTTGCAGGGCTCAGGGGTGGAATCACGAGCAGCAGTTATGAATACCAGGTTTCATACAGGACAAAATGACACGCAGCTGTCGAAAAAGAAAGGGGGGGGGGAGGTCAGGGATGCGTGTGATTCCTAGCCATGTGTTCGGTGACTGTGTGTAGGTGTTGGGGGATATTTGGGCTGCGTCAGGGGGATTGAGGCGCGGGAGAGGCCTCCGTCATATAACAGGATAATGTTTTTATCTCATCGGAAGAAGGGAGGGGGGGGGGGAGCTGGGAGGAGGGGTGAGGGGGTGTAATGACAAGGGGAAGTGAGGGCTGATTATTTTCATGGAGCAGATCTGGCACGGTTGTCCGCCCACAAACGTTAACAACCTGTTGGACATGTGTGTAGAACTCACACATTGTGTACATAGGGCCTGGTCAGGCGGGTCAGGACAAGCACTGGGAGGTTCTTTTGATTATGTAACTATTCATATTACGCGTTTGTCCCACAAGAGACAACACGTCTTGTAGCGTGTGTGTGTGTGTGTGTGTGTGTGTGTGCAGCCAATTAAATAGGTCATGCTTACGCAGTCACCATTCTTTAATCTTGTTTACCTGCCAGTAAATTGAACATTGTGTAGAACATCATACGACTCCTTGCGTTTATTATCTTCCTCTTCTCAAAGGTTGTATTTAAAAGAATTCAAATTAGACCAAAATTGATCAAGCTCCACTCAGCCGGGGAAAAGTCCATGAACTAGGGGAACATCATTCCAAAGCACTGACTTATTTGCTGAATATATGTCACAGTTTCATTTGTCTTTGTTGGCTCCGAACCAACTTTCCTTCAAGGTGTCAAAAAAAGGATGCGTGTCAGATGGCACAAACCAGGGCTTGAGTTGGTAATCAGACTCATTCATCATTCGAGCTCAGTTTAAAATTAAAATGCACTTATAGATTTCCATCTCCCTGTTGGTGTTGTATTTCAAAACATCACATCTTTCCACTTCCTGTGAAACAATGGGCCATTTCTGGTGAGAATTAAAAAACGCCCACCATTATACCACCCCCCACCTCTCCTATCACATAAAAACCTCGGCTTCCTCTAGATGATTGTGACTAGCATCTGTTTTATGTTCTGCATAAAGACAATGTTTCAATAGAAACAGACAAATTATAAGAGAATTGTTGAGAGTCTCAATGGTACTGTCTCATTGGAGGCTTCTTATCAATGGCACCATTGTGTTTCATTAGCCTGTGTGCGATGGGTTCTTTTATGAAGGTTTCCCCATGAATATTAACATTGAAACTGAACAAATCGATTCCTCGATCGACTCGAAATGGCTCAATCGGCTGCCTGAGCCTTGAGGTTAAAGTCAGTCTACTGCATAACGCAATGTCAAGATGTGCATCAAGGAAGCACTCCAGGAGTTATAGAAGTGATTAAGTGTATGTGGGCGACATACTCTACATCGCTGGCTGACTCTTTTCTCATTTAAATCGAGATAAGAATCATACAACAACGACAAAAAAAGGGCTTCCTTTTCCACACGTCAAATGTGAAAGCGATAATGGGTTTTTTGTGCGGGGAGGTGTTGAGCAGGTGCAAAGATATTTGCATATGGAGGAAAAGGCCTAATGGGTTTGTCCTTTGAACTCAGATTTACATGCACAGGATCCGGCTGAAGGATTCACTCACTCAGGCTCCCAAGACTCCCCAAGAGGGGATTTCTGAGTTGTACCGAAGCGCTCATTTAGTACAGCATCGCGTCGCATCACGCTGTGGTTTCAGCGATGTATCATCTTTTCCTCATTAGTCACCGCAGGGGGATGTTAAAACTCCCTGACAACTGACATACCCTTCGCTATGTCTCACACGGCGAAGCAGCGGCCAGGAACCCGCACTCGACAAACTCGACTCGACTGCTAACGAAACGTTTGACTTAAATATGAGAGGCAATCAAATCATTTTTCTGAGAGAATTGTTGTCAGGTGCAGAAAATAATGCTTTTCCTGCGTGATCCATCGAAGCTGATTCTGTATCCACCTTCACAAGAGGATGTGGATGTCAAAGAGGAACCTCCTGAACGACGGGCCTCTTTCAACCCCCCCCTCCACCCCCTTTTCTGCGAGCCTGATGATCAGACTGAAAACATTCCATTTGTTACTCGTCCCGAACAAATCCGAAGCGATTAACAGACACGACGATCATTAATTGGACCAGAAGTCCCTGGATCAATCGGATCTCTTCCTCCCTGTGCTTTTTTCTGTCGTTGTCGCTTTAGTCGTCGGGTGTAGAGCACATGGACGACGACATCACTGTAAGGGGGGGGGAGGGGGGCCTGGGGGTCGCGGTCCCTTGAGCCCTGCGAGCTCAGCATTGCTCCTGGAATTACAACCCGACCCAGTGAGGGGTCGGGCTGCATGACGTCACATGTTGTGGGGAAATATGAACCGAGCTTCATATCATCTGAAACAATTAAGTAATCCCGCCACGTCGACGTTTCCCATCACGGCGAGAAGCTTTTAATTGTGGAAATCCCCCGATTCCACATTTTTCAAACAGCTGTTACAATGAAACGACACTTTGACTTTGACCAGAGAGGATTGTGATTAGGTAGAAATCCTCAAACCTTAAAAACCGTGATCATTTTACTTCATCAGGCGCAGCGGTTTATTCTGAAATGAATCAAACCACAGACTGTGTGTTCCCGGGGTCCTGGAACCAGTTGCCCAAGTTTTTTTGTTGTTGTTGCAGTTATTAATAAATCTTCTAGTTGACGTGAATGTTGAGCTGAGTGCCTTTCACATGGAGGGCCTCGCTAACTAATACAAAGAGAAGGCCTTGGCTCAGTGTGCAAGGCGCTGGGCGTTACCCGCTTTGCTCGATGGCACTTTGATGCGCGGGCAGGAAGGGCCGGAGTTCGAACCACCAACCCTTGCGGTGCGTTGGACTAAATGTCCAATGTTTGATCTCACACACTCCGACGTTCTTTAACTGATTACTGCAATTTTTTCTAAAGGAACGTAGCGTCTTGGAATCAAACACTTTTTTCTTTTTTCATCATCTTTTTAAACTTTTCAATAGCATGTCAGAGCTGGTCTGGTATCACTTCAATCTCTGATAACAACATGTTCTATTCTGAGAATATTGGGAAGGGTTGACCTTGGAGGCTTGTGTGTGTCTGTGTGTGTGTGTGTGTGTGTGTGCGTCTATCCGGGCTCCCCGTGGTCCTTCTATTGGTCTTCTGAGTGGGTGGTCTGTTCCAGGAGAGGAGCACTCGAAACACTATACCTACATACACATACACACACAAACACACACACACACACACACAAGGGAAACTGGGAATCACACCAACACAGCGCAGCAGAGGGTGGAGCAGGCAGGAGCCTTCTTCCAGATGTGTGACATTAATTCAGTTGATCCAAAACATGAACCGGTAGCTCCCACTCACTCATGACCACTGTGTGTGTGTGTGTTTGTGGGAAACATTCTAACTTCTAATATCGTCACACAACACACCTGCAAGTACATGTTTTTCTGTATAATTCATCAGACATGAGAGAGAGCGAGAGAATTGAGATAAGAAAAGAAATGGACAAGAGAATAAAATCCCCTCTTGAGCTTAAGCTGGAGGACGAGGTGTGTATATCGTTTTAAAAAAGGTGGGTGGAGGGGTGGGTGAGGAGCGGAGCAGGTTATGAGAACACTCTCCACTCTGACCCGTGAAGCTGCGCCCCTGGACTTTTCATAGAATACTTTCCACCGGGGGGGGGGGGATGATACGGTGGACGGAAAGACAAAGAGAGAAAGAATGAAATTAAATCAGAGGAGCGGAGGAGGAGAGCGAGAGGAGATGTAGGAGGACGGAAGTGGTTGATTGGGTCCCTCCAGAGATTCTTTTGTTTGGACTGTTCTGCAATTCGCTTCTTTCACCCCCCCCCCCACCCTCCCCTCCCCTCCTCCCTCCCACACCGCCCCCTTTTTTGGACATCTGAGGTGGATTACAACAGAGACCCCGGGTCACATTTATGACTCAAATCAAGAACATATGGTGTGTGTGTGTGTGTGTGTGTGTGTGTGTGTGTGTGTGTCAATGCTGTGGGATTCCCCTCCGGTCCCCGAGTGGTGGTCAGATTTATTTTCTTGTCCATTGTCTCTTGCTGGGACATCAAAGAAGTCTTGTTGGTTGATCAGCGGGCCTGCTGCAGGTTACTTGCAGGTCCCAGACCAGAACCCCCCCCCCCCCGCCCTCCCTCTCCTCCACATCTTCCCTCCTTATCTACTTATACTACTAAAACTGGACTTTCGAGCCGGAAAATCCCAAATGCAATCAGCGCTTCAACAGAAAACCAGGTTTAGTTTTTTTTTTTTAAGATTAAAGTGTGGTTATGTCTCATTTAGGCATTTGGAGAAGCTGCTTTTTAATGGACCACAAACACCACACTGTGTACTCGCACAGCACGGCTCACTCTTAAAATAAAAAACGCCTTTAACACGAACCTCATGGGAAAAAAAAAAACTAAGACTACCACATATTTTGGTCGCTTACAACACATAAGCCCTGAAACGAAGGTGAAAAGATGAAATCTCCCCATTAACTTCAGCACAAGAGCACATCTGTAAAAGTGTCAGTTGACTTTATTGGGATCGGTTTCACTCAGTTGAAGAAAAAACAACTTTTGTCTTTGGAACGTTTAACTAGGAAGAAAACAAATCTACAAAAGAAGTTGTTGGAAGGACAATATATAAAACAATGGCATCAAAATGTCTTTAACAAGACAACATACCCAAAAAAAAGAAAAAAAAAGGCTCAAATATTTTTCGGATGCGGAGCATTTTTCTCGTTTTGCCCTTTTGTTTACAAAACAATAACAAAAGAGGAAGGGGGGGGGGGTATTTACAGTGCAAATATTTACATTAAGGCATTTTTGCTGGGGAGAACGACGGTTGTTCTAACACAACCCCCACGTCTACACAATCAAATAAATAGTCAGATTTACCATGATACATTACAGTGATATATTCTCTTTATGCTACCTGCAGTGAATGAACAAATACAGTTATATGTGGAGGCCAAACCAAACCATCAAAATGGACATTCAAATAGAGTCATAGATCTATATATATCTCTATCAAAAAGGACAATGTGGAATTTTTCTCAAGTCTGTCCAAAAACATGGCTCTGGTGCAGAGCTTTTGATTGACGCGGCTGTTCGTTGTGACGTGAGATCCGTTCCGATTTCAGGGCTGAATCTTAAACTCAAGTCTTGGCTCTTCAGTAGATTGAACACCCTCACTGTGCAACAGCTCAACATCAACACGGTCGTGTTTCCACGCAACTGCCAAGCAAATGTTTTTGCTTTTTTGGAAATTTTGCAAAACAGATATGCAAATGAGGTGCAGTTTAGGTCAACTGGTTTGGAGAGAATAAACAGCAGTAGTTGTGTACTCGCCTTAGGGCGTGGCTGTAAACCGTCACTTAACAGAGTAAAAGAAGTAAAATTTGCCATTTAGCTCCTACAAAAGGAAACATAGAGCAAAAAAGATACATTTTACTATTTTTAGACAATGCATACCTTTAACTAATACTCTTATGGATTACAGACTTATAACACCTTCTAATTCTTTCAAAATAAAAGATCCAAACTACTTTCTCCAGCTAAAGTCAAAAACTATGTTGTTTTGATTTTATTTGTTGTTGAGTGTCGAGTCTTTATTATTATTTCCCTACAGATTTTCCAATAATCAAAATATGACCAAAGAGGAAATGACTGAAATACGACGACGTTTCACATTATGTTCACTAAACACGCAAAGAACGTCGGATTTAGTCTCTTATCACGTACAAAGAAGACGCGTCAAACAAGGATCGTTTTGAGGAACACCCGTGTGGGCATGCTGTTTGAAGAAAGACTTGGAAAAATGTGTTCTTGTCCCTTCACGAAATGTACGTCCATGTTTGACTGACCGATTGAGCCAAATTGTAAGTTTAGATGTGTACAAAATCAGAGCGTGAAAGCCCCCAAAAGGAGTTCCACGTTACCCCAGGATGTCCGTCAAGTGGTCTGGCCTGTCCAATCACAATGAATGATGGGTAAACCTTGTCTTTTAAGAAATAAATTGAAAGATAATTTTCAATAGATTAGGAAATAAAAACAGCACCATGTGTGTTTTAAAAAAAGGACTAAATTGATCACAGCTCTGCTACCAATGAACTAAACCACATTAATCATAAAAGGAGGCACTTAATAAGGTGTTTGTGAGGAAGATGCTGCTTTGGTTAAAACATTTTTAACACAGTAAACATTTAAAAAATAAAAATAATAAAAGACTGGATGAGATGGATGTAAAGTAATTGAAGCACTATAATTGAAACGCAAGCATTTGCATCAAACACGGTCAATTCCGTTTGAACTGAATGAGTTCTGCGTGTCCACTGGTTCGCTTACACTTCGACGGTTGGAAATCCATCCAAAGACATCATGAATCATTCATCACATAATTGCTGCTCTTCTGCAGCCGTCCAACTTCCTCTGTTCCTCCAAAACTCAAATCTCTTCATCTCAAACCTTCCCCCCTCTTCCCCCCTCTCTCCCGGGTATAAATGCCTTCAATTTTTAATATCTGAACAGCAAGGGTTTGTGTGGCGTTCACAGGCAGTACGTCCAGTAGTGATAGTAGTGATCCAGTGGTGAGTAAGCAACATGGGCCAGAGACTTACATGAAGAATTCTAGTGCAAACCAAGGGATTTGGTTAAAGAAACAGAAAAAAAAAAAAAAAAACTGGATATTCCAGTTATATGAACAAACCGATGAGTAAACAAAAGATTTGGCTTGACTAGTTTTGCAAACAAAAAGCGTCTTCTTTATAAGAAGAATATAATTAAACAAAGCCAGTTCACGGGGTTTTGCAGATTTTCCCCCTCCGGTCACACAAGAGAGTCCAATTGCACTGGAGACACTTTTTCTAAGCTACCGTTTTCCTTTTTCTCCCTTCTATTCATCCAAAAGAAAATATATATCAAGTATAAATGGAAGTTAGGGTTGGGAGGGGGAGGGGGGGGACTTCATCTGCCCATTATCTTTCTACTATACAACCTCGGATTCGTCCCACTTTGGGTTAAGAGCGACGCGCTTGTCGGGCTATCGTACCGTTCCGGCACAGGATAGCAGCACCAGGAGCGGCTGTGGGAGATGGAGCGAGTGCTTTGTGTGTGTCTGTGTCTGTGTGTGTGCGTGTGTGTGTGTAAGTGTGCGTGCTAGTTCTGGTGTCTCTTCATGTGCAGGGCGAGGTGGTCGGACCGGGAGAAGGAGCGCGAGCAGACGGCGCACTGGAAGGGTTTGGCGCCCGTGTGCTTCCGGAAGTGACGCGTCAGCTCGTCCGAGCGAGCGAAGCGCCAGTCGCAGCTGTCCCACGTGCACCTGTACGGCTTCTCACCTGCGGGAGAGAGAGAGGGGGGGGGGAGGGAGGGGGGAGAGAGAGAGAGACGGTGGGGATTTAGTGAAACCGAGCCTACGGCAGCACTGAGATGTGTCAATCGATCCCCGCTGGCGCAGACGTTGCATGAGTCACGCGGTCGGGGTGGAGGTACCGGGGAAACAGGCTCGACGGAAAACACTTGGTTGTCCAAAAATCACACGCAGTCATGTGACTGTCAGACCAGCCGGCAACGCGGCGCGAGTTTCCCACGGCGGCGCTGGGAGTGTCGCCGGGCCGCTCTGTAGCTCTCTGATGTTCTAATAATGTGGACTTGTGTGACCGGACTACCTGTCCCAAACCCCCCCCCCCCTCCTCCCTCCACTCAGCATCACGTGGGTGAGCTCAAAAGGAACCCAATGCTGATCATTCGGGGGGGCATCGGTCCAGGTTTTGAGATATTTGCCACCGCCCCCAAAACAACAAAAGGCACTGTGACACTAAAACAATTAGACAACAGGAGCACATTGCACATCAGCTTTGTGTGTTTAGTTTGCTGGTATTTCGGGGTTTTTATGAAATATGGCCAGATAAATTGATCCTTCTTTTAATCCTCGTTTCATTACTCTTTTAGTCCGTTAGAATAGGTGAGATAAGCTCCAATAGAAGTCAAAGAGCACCTTACAATGGAGCCACGGCGCTTGTAAGCAAATTAGAAATTTGTGTTTTTTAGCTTATTTCTTCCTCCTTTTATCCATTAACTTATTTGATTAAAAACACGTTGGGATATGTGTGGACTATTTGTAAAAGAATTCAACAACTGCGTCATTCCAGAAACATGCTCCAAAACTCCAGATAGTCCACGTACCATTTTAAAAAAATGAAAGGAAAAAACAGTGAAAAGCTCTTTGAACCATGGACATAATTCAAATCATCTCTATTAAAAGGAAGCAGAAGCGATCATCTCAAAACCTGGACAAACTAGAACTGCCTGCTGGAGACCATTACAGGTAAGTAAAAACACATGCTTTCTCCTCATCTGTCTGAAGCCTTTAAACAAACACAGCAAGCAATGCAGCGTCGCTACGACAACGACTGTGATCCTGTTACGAAATGAACCACGACGTGGTTACAGCAACACAACCTGAAACTGAACACAACCACGAGACACAATGAAAAGGAAGGAAAATAGAGTGAAGGGAACTGAGAGTGATGTTCAGATTTTACGCTAGCGAAAACACGCGCGCACACACACACACACACACACACACACAATCAGGGTAATGGATGTTGATGGAGATTAGAGTGGGAACTCCCACAGGCACCCAAACGCATTAGGAATCATCTCATACAGATTACTGACAGGTGTGTGTGTGTGTGTGTGTGTGTGTGTGTGTGTGTGTGTGTGTGTGTGCGTTCAAGCAGCTGAATAAGAGAAGTACAACGAGTAACAGACAAAGATAGAAATGGGGAGGGGTTGAAGATGGGGGGGGGGATGGCACACAACAGAAGGACGACGACTAGATGATCAATGAGACCGAGGATGAGAAAGTGGCTGCTGCTGCATCCTGATTGTATGTATATATATATATACACATACACACACTTATTTTTTTTTTAATTTAAATGAGTCTGTTGTAGACCTAGGGGGGAGGGGGGGGGGGGGGACACTGCCTCTCCATGCGCCCTCGCCTCGCGGCCTGTGAAGTCCGCGATAAGCACAAACAGCCAGCAGCAGCACGAAAGACGCCACATCTAATTGGCGTGTCATGTTCCCAAAACTGAAATGCGAGGCACGCGAACCCACAACCGGTGTCCTGGGCTCACAGCTCGCGCTCGCTACAAAAAGGGAACGGACGGGTTTGCGTGCGTGTCGAGATGAGCGAGGAATGCGTAGATATCAACAGAAGCTTTGTTTTGTTAGCTGGAGAGGGAGGCGGGGGCCAACACCTAAGCGCTCGTTTGTTGACTTTGCTCATTAAAAAAAAAAAAAAAAAAACTAAATAGCTCAAATCGAAATGTGGTAAGAAAGAAAAAAGGAGGCCGGGAGGAAGTGAAGAAGAAGGGAGATCGGACGGCGATTAGAAGTGGAGCGATCGGGGAGAAGACGATATTGTTGTATCTGCACACACGGATGTCGCATGTATGTGTATTCATTCATAGTGCCGAAGCGCATGTAAGCTTTTAAAGAGCACGGATGTCCGAACACTACCGCCCGTCTACTGCTGACCACGTAGTCTGAGAGTCATCCGCTGGCAGAAGTGTGTCACTTCCACCTGCTTTGATGGAATAGTATATTGGGCAGAGGATGGGAATGGGGTAGGATACATTTACACGCACATGCCAGGAACACAACACTCTGCCCGGCAACACGGTGCCAGTGCAGATACCGAAATACCAGTCATGTGGGCAGCGTCTTCTTTTTTACATTTTTTTAATCATTATTATTATTGTTGATGAGTCCCAATTTGAGAAAAAAAAAGCTGCATTGATTGGAGGAACGTCTTACCCGTGTGAGTCCTGAGGTGGGCCTTCAGATGGGACGACTTGGTGTAGACTTTCTTGCAGCCTGAGGACAGAGATGGACACAAACAGAAGGCTCAATCCCAGTGCCCGTCGTTCACCCGTCACTCAAGCATTTTGACCAATAGTGCTCCACTGGTCACAATCACGCTCACTTTGTTTCACCCGCAGGCTCCTAAACGCACAGGAGACCCCGCAGCGTGACGTCAGAGTCCCGACTCCTTTAGCCCAGCGCCATTAAACCTCTTCCACGTTTACGTTGCACACCAACGCGTCTGAAAGGAATCCTGCAGGTTTCCTCAGACGGTGGGAGTTCATGTATTGTAAAGATTAAACAGAGAGCAGCAGTGTGACTAATATACCCGTCCGGGTGGGGATGCGATGGAATAGAAGTTAGGCATGCGCTAACACGCTGCAGGAGGCTTTGCTTAAGCCCATTTTACACGCCGCCACGGGCTTCTTGACATTACCCGCCCTACAAGTAGCTGCATATTGTACAAATGCAATCTGAGCTCAAACTGTATGCAAACTATGTGTTGGGAGGGGGAGGGGGGGGGAAAGAAGAAGAATGAGGAATGACTTTAGGGTAATGAACACAAGAGCTGGTTCATTCCACAAATGACACCAGCGATTACTTTGAAGCCACGGCAATAAGTGAGAGCGCTCGAGTCCTTTAAGGTGAGTTGGCAGATGCAAAGGAATTTTTAAATCCATTTGACTGCTTGAAAGGTTTATGGGAATGTCATTCAACACGAGAACATGTTGTCCCTCCGACTGTGAAAGTCATTCCACGCACAAAGCTGGTTTTGTGATGTCCACCTTCAAAAAAAAAAACAACCCAAACAACGCACGACGGGGACGAGAATCAGAGGGCGCGTTACAGTGTGTGGCGGGTCTCACCTGGGTAATCACAGTGGTGGATCCGTCGCTTCTCCAGGTCCGGGTTGTTCCTCCGGTTGTAGCGGGCGGGCGCGGTGGTCTGAGCCGGGCTCGGGGCGGCGGCGGCGGCGTTTGCCCCGGGCGCGACCTGGCCCGGGGCCGGCGTGGGACCTGCGGCGCGGGGCGGAGCCAAGCTGCCCGGTCCCGGGCCGGGTCCGGGTCCGAGTCCGGGGGTGCTACCCGACAGCTTGGAGGCGATGGTGGCCGCGTAGGAGGGCGGGGGCGACATGGTGTGCAGCAGCTCCTTCTGCCGGTCGGGGCTGCCCGGCTCCGAGCTCGGCGGAGAGGGCGGCAGGTAGGGCGCCTGCTGCTGGAGGAAATGGGGGTGCGCCTGAGCATGGGGTGGCGTGTACCCCCTGCCGCCGAGGCTGCAGTAGGCGGCGGCGGCGGCGGGCTTGGCGGCCTGCTCTTGCTGAGAAGACGCAGAAGAAGCCGCCGGCAAATTATGGAAAGGCGCGTGGATTGTGGGAGTGGAAGCGTGCTGCATCTGCTGCTGCTGCTGCTGCTGCTGATGATGATGATGATGGTGGTGGTGGTGATGGTGGTGCTGCTGCTGATGCTGCTGCTGATGCTGCTGCTGAGCATCCATGCCGTCGCCGTGGTGATGGTCCAAGCCGCAGTTCAGCAGCTGAAACAGCGAGCCGCTGTTGTTGTCGTGGTGGTGGTGGAGGGCGTGCTGCTCGAACTGCGACGGCATCTCCTGCTTGATGAACACCTCCGGCGCCGAGTCGTCGCAGCGGCTGCCCCCCGACTGGTTGAAGGCGCTGGTAAAGTCCGGCAGCCCCGTTAACGTCATGTTTATGGCGGAGGTCTCCATGGCGATATTGCCGGGCCCGTGCCCAGACGTGCCGCAGCTGCTGGCGGACGTGGCGCTGGGGCAGTGCAGCTGTACGTTGGGGGAGAAACACGGGGAGGCGGGCTCCGTTTTGATTTGGGGGAGGCCGGCGTGGTTCTGGTGCTGAGGGGGCCGCGCCTGCTGACACAAGCCCATCCTCAGGTAGGCCGCGTCGGGGAGGTAAAGATTCATGTTGAGGGTGTATGGAGCCCCGGTGTGGTCGCCTGTGAAGAATTGATCCATCGCAGACGGGCTGCCTCTGTGGGACTTCTGCTGGCTGTCTGCGAGAGGTGGAAGGGGGAGGGACTGAGGGGAGAGATACCTGTCCATCTCACACTTTACCTGTTGGTGACACAAAAAAAGTGTGGTTTAGAAACGTCAAAAGTCTGTCGGTAAACCAGTTCGTGGAAATGCATCCAGTCGGACTTGCTTCTCGTGAGCCGCAGTGAAACTATTCTGAGGTGTCCTTTTTTGAGAAGACAAAAGGTTTTATAGGACAAGTCACCGCTGAAACATTTATCAAGTAGTCATCAAATAGCCAGTTGCCACATTCCCCCTCCGGCTGCAAGGCTCAACTCAAAAACCTGCAGGCCGCGAGGGCCGGCAGTAGAGGATCAAAACCAATTTTTTTTTTTTTTTAAAACACACTTCTCACGCAACCCCGTTTAGGGAGACTCGCACACCAATAACACGGCAATTTAAAAAAAATTTTTTAAAAAAGGAGCCGCCGGTTGATCAAGCCTGGTATTATTACAGGTGAACAACCCCGTCATATCCACGCTCTGCGTGCTTTGTGCTCTCACTCCTGTGAATGTGCAGCCAGGTGGGCAATAAGTCAATAACAAGTGGAAGAAGCCGTGCAGCAGAGGATGGAACAGCAGCATGAAGGGGAATGGGGAAACACCCATGCCTCCCTGCCCGCTGCTGCAGCAGCAGCAGCAGCAGCAGCAGCGGCAGTCTGGGGATGGGCTGCTATTTCTAGGCTCCTGATCCTACCAGCTGTTATATGCAGCTCTCTCTCTCTCTCTCTCTCTCTCTCTCTCTGCTGTGCGCAAGTTTCCTTGCTAACTGGGGACAGAGTCGCCGGGAGCTTTTCTGTCCGAAGCTGGTGTCAGTTGTTGTCAGCGTGGTATGATGGTGACGGGAGGGGAGGGGAGGGGTGGGGGTGGTGGAGTAGCAGAGGGGGTAACAACTGGTGGCCAACTGGCTGGCACAGAAAACATGCGGTGAATGCATACGCGGGCGGAGCCGCTCGGCAGGTCGCTCGCTTATTAGCGCAATTCATGCAACAACAAAAAAAAAAAAAAAAAAAAAAAAAAAAAAAACAGCGACAACATCGCACACCGAGGCCCGCTGGGGATTCAGACATCAACAACAAAAACAACAACACAAATCCAGGGTCTACAACCTTTCCGCCACGCCCATTCAATGAAATGCTTCGCTGACGCGTGTAGTCGTTGTTGTTGTTTTTTTTTACCTGCGTGTAGTCATTTGGTCCGGACTTGTCCGTCTCGGTGATCTTGCAGTCCAAGCCGAACAACACCGAGTCCTCCAGGGAGAAAACGGCGGGCAGGGTCGCCTTGTGCAGCGGGTAGAAGGCATCCTCCTGCCCGCCGACGCCGCTCATCGCCAGTGTCGCGGCCATGGAGCTCCGACGCAGATGGACGCTCGTGCCGCTGCGCGAAAGCGAGGATGCTGACCGCGCGCCGGAGTAAGGAAAAAAAAATAATAAAAAAGACCGCGGGGAGGGGCAGCGGCGCGGGGCTGATGGGTGGGGGTGGGGGGGTGCCGGACGAGGTGTGTAGCGTGCGCGGCGGAGGTTGTTGATGCGTGTCCGTCAGGCTAGCATCTCCTTCCACTTGTTTCATCCCTCCACCCCGGCCCACGGTTTTCTATCTGCGCCGTAAGGGGCGGGGCGGCGCAGGGTAAATAGTGCACACGCACCGCCCTCCAGGACCTTTAATGAGGGAGGCTTTGATCGCTCCGCCGGCCACCGCCCTGCGCTTCATCTCAACGCATCATCACACACGGGGGGGGGGCGCGCGGAGCCAGCCAGACCGCGTGCACGAGCACGAATAAATAAAAAATTATGTTTCTGTAGGTTTTAAAAAAATATTTTTGACATATGTATATAGAGACTAAACCCTCAATATTCAAAATTACATTAAGTGATTCTATTTTTATTACAAGTTTTCAGTTTTTTAAATTAAATATACTAATACTAATTCTGAACATTGGGTAACGCATTCATCATCACATCAAGCACTACTTACTAAAGAAAAGGGATTCTTTATACTAGAAATATTTATAAATATTACGTTTTTATATAATAGGTTTTTTAACTGTGAACTAGAGAGGGTTTTAAAAAAAGTTAATTCTGGAAAATCCCTACTGCCGTGACGACAACCATTCATGTTTTTAAAAAGAAACATCTAATAGAAATATGTTTTTCATAGCTATTCACATAAAAGAAAAAAAACAAGCTGGATATTGTGAAGCCTTGTAGGCTCAAAAAAGGAATTAAACCGCTCTAAAGCGGTCCTCCGGTCAAGTTTAATATGACACCGATAAGAACATGTCTGAAATGATAAAAGGTATGCGTACTATGTCTATATTTAAAGCCAAAGGAGCCTCCGCTCGGGCAAACTACAGCTTATGTTCCTGCAACGCTATTTGTCTGTAGCCACCAGTATCTGCAAACGTGGAAAATAATGATAGACAGACCTAATAAAATAAAGCACTGCCAGGGAAGAGGAATGTTTGGGCAGTCAGTTGGAATGTGTATACCCTGTGGAAGGTAATACCTTCTTCAGAGGATTTCTCCACTCAGAACAATATGCAACCAAAGATGAGAACAACAAAACACCCGGACACCAGGAGACAGTTTTTGCTTTTGTATTTCAAAAGTGGATGACTTTTAAAAAATCCTAAAAAAACTAAATATGATTATTAAAGCCTTGAGTGACTATTACGAGCACCATTAGTAACAGAGTGGAACTTTTCATTTGGGTTTCTGCTTTGTCTTTTTGTACCAACCAGGAACTTCTTTATTAGTCTGTGAATGAAAGTAAAAGAGAGGAAGAATAATGGTTAGAGAAGTATAAAGAGCAAGCCAACCGGAATACTTTCCCTAATTTGACTTCCACACGATGCAAGAATGAATACTTCGCTCTGCTGTGTAAAGCTCATAAGAACCCAAATGACGAAACGTGATTAATCACTTCCTGTTGCTTTACAGAACTCCTGAACTTCTGTCCAGGCAGGTTAGGCCGCTGTGACTCATTAAGGGTGCTGCCAGAATAAACACTTACAAACACAGTGGGTTTGGGTTTGTTTGGTGACTCTTCTTCTGTGGTGCGGTTCATTTTTTTGTACCGGTGTTTTCCTGCACCAGAGGTTCCCGTCGCAGTTTGGTCCGCTTCCAACGGGTCTCCGTGTCCGGAACGCATGCTGATCAGGACCTGCTTCATCACCGCCAACTCCTGAAGAATCAATATGGTTCATGGAAAAAAATGGGGACAAAAGGGGCGGAACCACAAAAAAAAGAGAAATAGCTGGAAGGACCACGTCCAATCCAATATATCCAATTTTTGACGTGAATTCTGTCATTTCACATTATAGATTTATTAAATATATTTGATAGGATTAAACGCCTTAAACGTTGCTTTAAAATATAGATTTCCAGGAATGTTTATTGCTGCTTTCTGATGAGGGGTAGGGGGGGGGGGGTACAGGGGGACTTCGGGCCATTTCACGGTTCTATTTATCACCCCTGAGGACATGAGCCCTGGCATGTCACACACGCACACGCACCAGCACAAGCACACACGCACGCACACTGGTGGCATCCCAAACAGTCGGGCCGAGGAACAGCTGTCTGTGACAGGGCACATACTCCGAAACAGCAAACGGCTGGCTGCAGGGACCCACACCCACGTGCACGGGCACGTGCACTCCCACGTGCACGCACAACGCAATCCCGAAGGATGCGTTGCAACACAGTGAAACGACGGCAGTACGATTAGTTGATTTATCGATTTATTTCGTTCAAAGTGAGTGAAACGGTTTGATTTCACACGACGACCGGAAGAAAGTGGGGCGTTTTTTGGTCATTCTTTATTACATCTTATGTAAATAAAGCGTCTAAAAAAGCAAAAACCTCGAGGAAGAATGGGGACCCAGCAACAAAACCTTACGGTCTAATGCGTGTCCCGTTAGTGGCGTGGCGAGGTGTAAGAACCACTGGATCAAATCAAATCAATCAGCAATTGGTTTTGATAATCGCTTCATTAAAAAAATGGTTTGGTGAGATCACAGTGACCTTTGGCCGAGTGTCTAAGTGGCCATTTTTGTCAAATCTGAAGAAATCCCCGTTGGGGAAAGCACGTGACCGAGAAAGGACCAGGAGTTTGGATGCTATCGCCAGCGCAGATGCACGATTAAAAACTATTGTCATGTTTTGCTACAGTGTGAGAAGGAGATAAAGAGAACTTGCGTTTTTCTCACAGAACAGGTGCCAATTAGTCACAGCACCAAGCATGATTTTTTTAAAACTCATAAATACTTATTTTGAAACTGGAACTTTACTGGAATTTCCTGTTTCCACTCGAGCCCAAAATACAGAAGGCGAATGTATGGAAGTAAATCTGTGCCATCGGGGGTTGAAATAAAAAGTTTATTGAATTTCTAGCACTGAATATTTATGCATTGAAATTATGTACCTGAATGTTTTTCAACATTAAAACACCGCAAAAAAATTCAACCTAAAAAAAAAAAATGTTGAAATATTCGAAATGGAGGCTACAATATTCAACCGCAAAAAATTCAACCTTGGCACATCAACATGCGGAGGCTACAATATTCAACCCAAATAAATTCAACCTTGGCACATCAACATCCGGGACACTAAGGTAGAGCAATCGATTCTAGATTCAAGATCAGGAGCGTGCGTCAAGCTAAAGGAGCGAGCACCCAAAACACCTTCGGCTTTGGATTGTAAACATGTCCAATAATAACGGGGCTTTAACTCTTCTTCATGTCATCAGTGTGGTTTGTTTCTGTAAGATTCCGTAATAGACAGCTGACATTTGTACATTAACAGACTGTGTTGGACATGAACTAAGCGGAAGTTAAACGAGAGCGTACAGCCGCTCACAATACGCCTCTTCTTCTAGTTTTGAATTCATTTAATAATGCTGAGATCCTTGGACAAGCTGTTAGGAGTGATTGGCGGAGTTTTGAAAACCAGGAACGCGCTTGAAGAGGCAGATGAGCCGCTGTATCGTAGTGGGGGGCAGCGGCAGCGGCTTTAGCGGAGCGTGCAGACGCATAAACCCGACAGGACATGCAGGAATAACCGCAGTAGCGTCGGTGGAAGGATCCGTTTTCACAGCGGCACAAGCCGATCTCAGTTGGGTATTAAGCGACATTCAAAGTCCACGTAACGTTAAATGAGTCTTCATGACCATGGGTAAACTTTATTGAGGATCTGGCACAACACAGCGACCTGCAAGTAGCGCAGAGTCTTACATAAAGGGATGTACGTCTTAATGCGAGGCTTTAGAATTTATCTCAAAGGGATCCTGTATTTGCTCGTAAAGTCTGAAACGAGAACCCATTTTTCAGTGACGGTGTTACGTGCCTACTGGTTTTTGAACTACTGGTTTGGCTACGGGTGAGTGTTTGTTTTCCCCCGGCAGGCAGGTGTTGTCTGCCTCCGTCACTTGAGTCGTCACACATTTGCAAACATATTGTTCTGAAAATGTTCAAAAATGCATCCCATATCCATTGCAGCGATTACGATTGTATAAGTGAGCACTACGTCACTGCCACGTATGAAGAAATACATAAAAGAACATTTATTAAAAGTCCGCCACAACCGGGATTCGAACCGTGTCGCGCAAAATAACGTTGTGCAACAGAGCGGCTGTGCTACCCACTCGGCCAACCGAGTCTAAGGGAATTTAGTTGATTTGTATATTTTAATAGAGTTGTATATCGTCAGTGGCAAGCAAACGTTTTGGTTTAGGGTGAACATTATATGTTCTTTTATGTATTTCTTCATACGTTGCCACACTGATGACATGAAGAAGAGTTAAAGCCCCGTTATTATTGGACATGTTTACAATCCAAAGCCGAAGGTGTTTTGGGTGCTCGCTCCTTTAGCTTGACGCACGCTCCTGATCTTGAATCTAGAATCGATTGCTCTTCCTTAGTGTCCCGGATGTTGATGTGCCAAGGTTGAATTTATTTGGGTTGAATATTGTAGCCTCCGCATGTTGATGTGCCAAGGTTGAATTTTTTGCGGTTGAATATTGTAGCCTCCATTTCGAATATTTCAACATTTTTTTTTTTAGGTTGAATTTTTTTGCGGTGTTTTAATGTTGAAAAACATTCAGGTACATAATTTCAATGCATAAATATTCAGTGCTAGAAATTCAATCAACTTTTTATTTCAACCCCCGATGGCACAGATTTACTTCCATACGAATGTCACAACCACATAAAACGTCACAAGGCGAAGATAAAAGCCAGCAGCGAACATCTGCCCCGTGTGTACCTCTCGGTGGTTGAGGAGTCTCTCCAGGTCGGCGGCCATGTTGTTTTTCACCTGTTGCAGGGCGGTCCGTTCTTTCCTCAGAGAACTGCGGTTGCGCCCCAAAAAAACGACAGAGAAAGAACAGCTCTCGGGTTAATGGAAAAATATTAGTGAACTTATTGGGAGGAATGAAATCAATATTTCAATTACTTACAAGGTCATGTGACACTTGTGAATTCCTGATTAATGGTTTAAAAGATTCTCGAAAGGATGATATTGTCACATTATAGATATAGTATACTAAAGCTAGTCTGTAGCTAGTCTTAAAAAAAAGAAAAAAAAAAAAAGAAAAAAAAGTTGTATTTGGTGTGAGGGTTGGGTCAGGTGCCTTTACCTGACCCAACCCTCACACCAAATACAACTTTTTTTTCTTTTTTTCTTTTTTTTTTTTTTGAGGACAAGGTGAGGTATACATTAAAATCTGCATGGGGCCTCATATGTGTGTCATATATATTTTTTTCTTTTTTTAAATGCAGGGCTATTAACCCATCTGTGGAAATGGGATCTGTTTGCTTTACTGCCATTGGGAGTATAAACCACTGGTATGAAACCATCAAACACCAGCATAACATCCATTTCTAAAAGATATATTCTTAATATCTTAAAATCGTTTGTTAGGTGTCCAAAAGAAAAACGTCAGTCCTGTCCAAGTTTTTGTCTGTTTCCCCCGGGGCTGTGACACGCGCATGCAGGGGCCTGTGACGGTGCTGCTTTAAAACAAATGATCTTGCAAATGTTTTTTTTTTTTTTTTTAAACAGCAACTCGGTGGCTTCACCAACGTTCACTAAGAAATCTAGACCAAAAGATTTCAACTCGGTCAGTCCTACTTTCGGAGTAG
The DNA here is from genome assembly GCF_949316345.1 of Pungitius pungitius. Taxonomy (NCBI): domain Eukaryota; kingdom Metazoa; phylum Chordata; class Actinopteri; order Perciformes; family Gasterosteidae; genus Pungitius; species Pungitius pungitius. Next base: position 5,744,206 of record NC_084912.1, on the reverse strand, counting down.
TTTCGTTTCTATGATCACTAAACTGAGTGAAAACACGCATCCTTAAGACGCACAAGTACACAAAGTGAGAGTGTGCGCTATTGCACACTTTGCACTTCAATACATCTGTCAGATTGGGAGTGTTCGAGAAGCTTTTAAAGGATTTCGCTCTGTGCGCTCGCCCCAGGTGAGAGCAGCAAGAGAAAACCCGTCAGTCTGAAAAGTCTGTCGGTTTGCATATTTCTCAGGTTAAAATTCAAAGGAGGTCAGGGCCAGGAGGCTGTAGCGGGTAGATGTATAAAAAAAAAAAAAAAAACCTCACTTCTCGCTCCGAGCTAAAGTTGTGCACGTGTGCGGCTTCGCACTAGGACATAATGAGCTAGGTGTGACAGGTATATATGCAGACTAAATGGAGACAGGCTCAAAGCAGAGACGCCCAAGGGTGGGGCGGCACGGCCAGCGGCTGTGATGAGAGAACTACAAGATACAAAACCTAATGAAATCAACTAGGAGATGAGGAACACGACTTTATTGCCGTTTTTACATTACAAGTCATTTAGCTGACGCTTTTATCCGAAGCGACTTACAAGAAGTGCATCTCACCCGTAAGGATACAAACCCAGAAAGAAGCAAGAAAGTGCAATTTCATCAAATAAGCCGATTTACAACTTGCTGTAGATAAAAGGTATAAGTACAACAATGAAGTGCTACAATTTGTATAGTGCTTTCAGTCCCTTCTTGTTTAGAGGGACCTGTTCTGTAAACGAATGTTCTGCACATGTACCTGACATCGTCCTCGAGGGAGGTGAGACGCTCCTTCAGCGAGGTGATCTGCGTGTCCTTTTGTCTCACGGTCTCGATCAGGTAGCCATAGGGCTGCTGTGTCTGCTGCAACAGCTGGTTGGCAGCCAACAACTGAGGAACAGAACATAGAGACACGCACACGTACCATTGAGCAATCGTAATAAAAAATAACTTCGCCCAGTCAGTGTTCTTTGATTTATTTCTACCCCCCCCCCCCCCCCTCCACCCTTAATAATACACCTGAGACTCAGGTGTTAAAAAAAGAAAATGTGGTTGGCACGAGTCGACAAACTGGAGAGTCACGCATGAGATGCGAATACTCCCTTGATGGTGACAGGAATATCTAAATAACTTTATTCTAAGGCTCAACGATACTTCTATACATGTGGACAAGTCTATACCTCATCACTCTGTGATTTGTGTTCAGACGGCTTTCTGGCACTTCACTTTGCATTGAAAGTTGATTGATTGAAAAAAAAAAAAAAAAAAAACTCTACAAACTATTTCACACTTTCCATTTGTGCAAGTGTTAAATTCACAGCAGAGAAAACAAAAATAGGCTTCACCGTTAGACTGTTAATTGATTCAGCAGAAAACATGCTATATCGCAATGAATATGGTTAGTGAGATAAGAAATTACATTTATTGGGATTGTAGATTTATCGCCCAACCCGACTTTTCATGTGGTTAATATTATAAAATGCATGAATGACTCACAACCACGGCTATGATTTACTTATCTCTGATGTCATGCAGGTCGCTTTAATGCCCATGAATTTGAGTTTTAAATGAAGACATGAACTAGTTGTTTCCTTTTCATCAAAAGCAGTTAGATGTTGAGGTCCGTAACCTCGTTAACCCGCTTATTGAAAGCCCCGTCAGAGAGGCACTTTTTCCAGTGCTTTCTGACAATCTTTCACGTACGAGTGTGAATGTCCCATGAGATATCGCCCAGTGAGTATCAGGCTTAGAATCTGCAAAAACAAAAGATAAAGTCAGGGTGTTACACATTAAACCACTTTTACAGCCAGCAAGTAGTGAGTCGAACTGGGTGGGAGGGCAGGGCGACTTGTGTGGGCGGTTAAGTGGGGAACACCCGTCTTAGTGAATAATAAAAAATAAAAAAAAGTCTAATTTTTCACCCTTTTTCTTTTCACGCTCGGTGTCTTGCGACGCATTGAATACAAGTGTCTGTCGGTCACACCTGAAAGCTGAAAGGCAGGCTCATTGAGTCTCAAACCGGTCTGGCCTCTCCAGTCTCCTTCAGTAAGATAATAATGAGTGAGAATAATAGCCGGCGCATTGGTTTCATGTCGCTCACATAAATCAAACCGTTCCTGGACAATTAATTTTATTTTGCCGTTGCTTTTCAGGCATGAGGAGTAGACTGGCGAATGAATTTGGTACAAACGCAGTCATGCACGGACCAAACACACACACACACGCACACCCAAGGGTAAAGTCTCAGCATTGTACACACACACACACACACACACGAGCGCATGCACGCCACACAAAAGCAACAAGGATTGGCCCGCTGCGTCGTTGGGGCGAGTGAAGAGCGGGGATCCGTCACGCTTTTCCGGCTGCATATACCGTGTATATATATATATATATATATATGGAGAGGGCACTCCCATTGGGCAATCCTGAGGGGACCGACCTCACGCGCTTGTTTTGTTTGGTCTTTGAGTGAGCGGTTGAGGAGGTACATGGTGGACGGGGGGGGGGGGGGGGGGATAAATCACACAGCTTTTTTGGAGCGTGTGGAAAAACCACAATCTGAGGTGCTGTGGGAGCTTTGTGGCGGTGGGAAAAGTCAGTGTCGCAGGCACCGACTTGCACTGCTTTGAGTGGTTTGTTTGCTCACACTTCAGCCCATTAATAATGGTCCCGTGGCAGGCGAACATCTCTGTGTGTGTGTGTGTGTGTGTGTGTGTGTGTGTGTGTGTGTGTGTGTGTGTGTGAGTGAGTGAGTGTTCACCTCTCCGGATAGCTGTCCCGTCTCAGACTTGAGTCTCTCCAGCTCTCTCGTCAGAGACGTGTTCTGCCTCTCGAGCTGCAGCACCCTGCGCGCCAGGTGGACGCTGCACGGAGCACAAACACAAACAGTCACGGCCCGCATTCCAAAACATGACAACACCGACAAATCAACGCTTGGTTTTCCGCGCTGCGGTTTATGCGAGTTTGAGCTTTTGGCTGCGAACATACGTGCGTCACATTAACCCTGTAAACCAGCTTCTCCCCCGTGATGTGAGCAAACTTCCCGTGTTCATTTAGTGCCATCTCTTATTATAACATCGTATTATTATGTGTGCGGCAGCACCAGGCGCAGGTACCTCTGCTTCAGTCGCCTTTTAGCCGTGGTGGGAACATTGGCTCCGTAGCCGTAGGAGAACAGCACTCTCTCGGCCTCCTCTTCGTTCTCAACTGGCAACACACGGGAACACAAAGAATCTCCTGGACCGTTATGGTAACCATTACGATAACAACGTGTCTATTTTTATTGTCCAACCAAATAAAAAACTACCAGCTTGTGGGGTAGTTTTTCCCAAAGAAAACTACCCCACAAGCTGGTAGTTTAAAAAAAAATCTACGCTGATACGATTGTCCACAGGCTCTCGTGCCATAACGGTGCCACTCCCGTCTTTCTGACCACACACACACACACACAGACACACACACACTGCAGCGCGTGTATTGTCGTGTCTCACTTTCGGCGGCCTGCATGGTGACTTGGTCCAGCTCCTGCTCGAGCTTTTCGTACGTCTCCAGGCGAGACGCCTGCTCGGCGTTGTGAGCTTGCAGCTCCGCCAGGCGCTTCTCCGACGACGTCTGCAGCCGGTAGAACTCCTGCGTGAGGAGCTGAGGGAGGGAGCAGTTAGGGGAGATAGAGACTCAATGCAAAACTAAGGCCTTTTCAGATTTGGAAAAAAGAGCCATCCCTTTTTACATGCAAAGCAAAATTTCTTTTCTTTAGCATTTCTGCACTTGTAAAGCAAGCCCCCAAACGTTGTTACGTTGTTTCCTATTATAAAGGCAATTTGAAAGATAACATTTGTATTTATGGACGTCTCTATTTCCAAACCTCACGATTATAAACAACTGGAACAAAATCAAAGCTAAACAACAAACACTGAAGCCAAAAGTGAAACCGGGCCTTCATTCACTGGGCTTTTAAAGAGAGAAAATATCTTTGACCCGCACCTTCCCACCTTAATCATGTGCAATGCATCGTCTCAGGTTGCTGGTCCCTGTGACCCCCCCCCAGGATGAGGTTAAACACAGGTGAAGAGGTGGACCTCAGCTTAAATGCATTCAGCCATCGAGGGCAAGCCGCACTCAATTAACCTCTTACATTATAAATGGCTTCGCTGCAGCGGACAGGGATATTTGGAGCCGCTTACTATTAGAAATGTGTGAATATGAATGAACAAAAAGAAGAAAAGATAAATTCCCACCAGCAATAAACGTCGACGGGGAGAAATCAAAAATCCCGAGGAGGAAGCAACAAACCCCCCCCCCCCCACGAAGGGCTTCAAGTGCACCGGTTACCCTACCTCCAGCTTCCTCTGTTGTTTCTCACACTCCACCTGGCACTGGGCCAGCGCCTTGGCCGTCTCGTCCTTGGCCATCTGAGCGCGCTCCGCTTCGAAGGAGCGCAGCTTGGCCCGGCTGCACAGCTCCGACACGCGGCTGTCGGTGCCCAGCTGGAGCTGACGGAACCTGCGAGGACGGAGGAGAACGCGCGCAGGGTGGATCTCGGGGGGGACGTCCTTGGGTAGGAGTGCGTGCGTTTGAAAAGGGCGAGATGGGACGTTTTTTGGGGGGTTATTGTGGTGCAGGCCGCGACATTTGTTTTGATGGTACCCAACGGCAGCCACGAGTCCCAAGACTCAGGAGAGTGTTTCTTAACGGCCCTCCCGGCAATGGATGTGGTTGCGAGGCGAGAGAAAAAACCTGTTTCAACTTCTCAGTAATTGCTGTTCAGTAATTTGAAAAGAGATGCAGAGAATTGAGCCGTTTGTGTTGTCTCGCAGAACAGAGGCGGTTAGAAGCACCTCGCCTTCAGAGAAAGAAAACATCCATCAGGTCATCAATCGGGAAGACCGACATTGGTTGATTCCGCCCCACATTGAAAACAATAGTTTCCTACAGCTCGGCCCTCTTCCGCAGGCCCCTTTAAACCCCGTGGGTTGGTAGAATAATATTAATAACTCTCGATTACAGCTGACCTGATGGGATTTCATCATCCGTGGAGCGCAGGCTGAGTGCCTAAGGTGACAGACATGTGCATGTGGTCGATATTGCCTTCTTTTATTTATGGTGGCAAAGGAGAAAACATTTTGAGAAAAAAAAAATGTTTCTCTGTAATTTTAACGACGACATTTAGATCTCCAGAGCACCTGACTTGGGGGGCGGGCCCCCGATTCGGCTCTCCGCGGCAATTTCCTAGAAGTCCGAAAAAAAACAAAAACAGAACGCTCTGAATACTTTGCGCCTTTGTTTTGGACGTGTTGTTGGCCGTAACTAGCCCGTCGGCCGGCATTCGGCGGGAGAGGGCCGAGACGAGACTCAAGCCGGCCCTCCGTGCCACAAACCATCTGACGCCATTTCGAGCTCGTCCGCCTCATTCGTTGCCCCAAAAATAGGGGCATGCGTGGGGTTAGGGGTTAAGAGCTTGAGGATCGCATCTGTCGTTGCTGGCTTGCGATGTGACGCAGAGGGGGAATGTGATCGCAGCCGCAGGGGGGGGGGGGGAGAAGGGAGAGTGAACTGTATGTGTGTGTGTGTGTGTGTGTGTATAGAAAGACCAACAGCTGGTGGCTTGGATCTAGAGAAATGACTGGTATGTTGTAGTAACCGAGGGGAAGAGTAACCTGCTGCCGCTGCTGCTGTGTACGTGCGTCGCTGCCTGCGGATACCGTTAAAAGGTCAAATTAACAAACGCTTGCGTAGTACTGAAACACGGCTGGAAGTTAAGACACGTCGTTAAAAAGCAAACAAAAAATATATATATATATATTATTCTATTACCGATAAAATGTTTAAAAAAAAAACGGGTTCCCAGAGGAATCAGACGCAAATACGCTTTGGCTTATTCACAGAGGGAAATCTATGTGTGCAGCACAGACGACAGACTTGTTGTTGGTGTGTGTGTGTGTGTGTGTGTGTGTGTGCGTGTGCGTTCACAGAATATCTGTTGCAATTTCCAGGCAAGATTTGTAACTTCCTACAAGGACGTGACCCTGAGGCATCTTTTGAGGCTTTTGTCCATTATTGGGGGCTGAGATACAACCAACCAACTCGGATACAAATCACGGGGGGGCGGGAGGGGGGGGGGGGGGCTCATGCGATCTTTAGCAGGAGACCCACAACACGCGCTGATGACGGGTCGCCACGTCACAGCGACCACGAGCTCATTAGGGAGGGAATTACGGAGGAATTTCAGCCGAGAGTAAGCTCAACGTATGAGCTCCATGAATTATGCTTGAGGCCCTCGACGCTACGAGGAGGAGGAAGAGATGCTTTCACGCCGTATTTCAAAATGACACCATTTTTTCAGTTCAGCAGTTGCCCTGAGGTGAAGCGCCCGCCATGATACAGTGAACGCAAAACGGCAGTTATACTGTTTAACTCCTAAAAAGGACAACAGATCTGTTGGTATCTCAAAGACAGGTAGCTGCTGAAGATTTGAGAAATAGAGAATTAGGAAGGGTTTCCTGAGGGGACTGTGTGTTGTTCATGAAGCAGATTCTACAATATAATTCCATTGCTTACATACTACAACTCTAAAGAGTTGGTTTACCAAAAATGTCAAAGGTCTACTGGTTCGGTATTGATTTGTAAAGGTTGTTATAGTCTGCCTGTCCAATAAACAATAAATGAAAATAAACTAAATGTATCTGTCGGTCAACACAGTTAAACCCAATAGCTGTATGGGCAGATGTTTAAAATCTGTGTGTGTGTGTGTGTGTGCGTGTGTGTGACAGAAGGGAAAAAAAGACTCACTGTTCCAGCAGCTGGTCGTATCTGGACTGGGTGTCTCTGTCAGAAGCCACTGCTCGGTCCTTCTCCAGCATGGCGTTGTCTCTGGCCTCACGCAGGTTTCTGCTCGGGCAAACCCAAACAAGTACAATGTCATGTCGTATGAAAATAAGCTTTTCACTCTTTTAAAGTTATGTTGGTATTTCCTTTTATTTTGATGCCACTGGGAAGTAGCTGTGGTCGTTGCTCTTCCTCTTGTTAAATGTTTGGGTAAGTTGGATATGTTTCATAGTTTTTACCAACATAAATACCTGTATGTCACTTGTTATATAAAAAGACGGCTACCTGTTCTCCCTCTCATACATCTCCCTGGAAGTTCTCTGCAGATTGTCGATCTCCTGACTGGTTTTCAGCCTGATGTTCTCCAGCTCCTCTCTCAACTTGGTCTCGTACTCGGACTTATAGCGGTCTCTGTAAAAGAAAAAAAAAGTAGTAAATAAAATAAAAGAACTGGAACCGCTTTAAAAACACTAGAATACACAAAAACAGCAGACCCCAACCTGGATGCCACATATTTTTCATAGGCGTCCTCTCTCGCCTTCTTAGTGTCCTCTAATTGCACCTAGTAAGAATGAAGAAGAAGTGGGAGCACGTTAGAAGACTTTATTGAATGTCTGCGATATTCGATGAACGCTGATGGACTGTGTGGACCTGCAGCCTCTCCAGGCGGTCTTCTCCATGAGCACAGCGGACACTGAGCTCCATGTTCTGTCTGTGCAGATACTCCTTGTCCTTCTGCAGGAGAGTCACTGACTGCTGCGACGTCGCCACCTGCAGGACAAAGAGATATTTGTACAGGACAAAGCACCCTCAAGAAGGACAACAGTGAGACTTAAGACAAATTGTGCTGTGATTGAGGTGTGTGTGTGTGTGTGTGTGTGTGTAGATGAAGTACCTCTATGCTGAGTGCGTTCCTTTCTCTGGTCACTGCTGTGTGACTCAAGTCTAGTGTCTCAAATCTTCTCTTTAATTCTTTTAGTTCGTCCTCAAAGATGTCCCGCTCACTATAAACCACGGTGTGAAATGTTACCATTTGACCTCGTAACTCCAGAATTTAAATAAAAGGGGAAATCAAACTTTATTGGCCTAAAAGGGTTTAGAAATTTGGGTTTGACAATCCATAAAACAAACAACAAATAAGAAAATGGCCATATAAGGAGACGACAGCGTCTCAAACACACACACACACGCACACACACACCGCTTGATGGCGGGGTAGTTGTCACGGCGATAGTCTCCTTCTTGGATCTGCTGTTTGGTATCGGCCAGTTCTAGTGCAAGTCTCTGGCTCCTCAACTCCAGCTCAGTACGTAGCCGCCGCTCCTCCTCGTAGCTCTGTGGACACAGACACAAGCGTGTCAACGTGGCGTGTTCACAACATTAGTAACACAACGCAATGAGCAGGATTAGATCTCCTGAAAATGTCCCCAAGCACGGTGGATGATGGGTGACTCACCTGCTGGATGCGCCAAAGTGTAAAAAAAGTGTGACGACAAAGACGACCACCTGTTCAGTAACAACATGTGGATACTCTGTGGCATTCGAGCCATGGTCATTTAATGGGGGCAGTCCTTCATTGGCCAAAATGTCCTTGAGCGAGACGACAGCAGCCCAAAGGCACCCGGAAGGTCAAGATGGGTTAAATGCGCTGAATTCTTTCCCTGCCTGAAGCATGTTCCGCCATTAGCTCAACGACACGTGATTCATGCTGACAGGGTGACGGCTGCTTTGTTTTCACATTTGGGTTAAAGCCGTCTGAAACTCATCAACCTTTCTGCATTGCATGTGTGACTCAATGCCTGAGGGAGTCATTGTGTGCTTGTTAGTCTTTACACAATGCAAAAAATGACAGTATGGACATCTATTAGTACACCAAAAAAAGAGGTCACAAAAGGTTGCGCCTTGTTGATCAGCGAGTTAGCAGTTTTGTTTACTGTGAATTTAAATTATATCTAAGATTATGATGATGGAGGAGAAATGGAAATAAACAGAAAATTGTCAGACAATGTTCACATAAACATGCCGAATGTGCGTAACGTCCAAACAAGTGAACTCGGTACTGAAAGATCCAGCACGGAGGTGTAGTGCGAGCCGGTGTCGGTGTGCCGTACCTCCATCAGAGCCTTCATCTGCGCTCTGTGTGCATTCGCGTCGTCAGTCAAACCGTCCCTCTTCACGCCGAGCTCGGCGAGCTGGGCCCGCAGAGGAGTCACCGCCTCGTAGAAACGCACCTAAATCAGGTGACAGGGACAGCGCCGCCGCGCGTCAGTTTCCCCCCACGTGCTCTCCATCACCCGCCTGGTCCTGGTGCTTACCGCGACGTATTCCTGTATGGAGATCTGGTCGTCGGCGAGGTCACGGAGCTCTTGGTACCGCTCCGGAGAGAGGTCCAGATCACGGAGAGACCGCCGCAGCTCCCCGGCCTTCTCGCACAGCTGCCGGTTGGTCTCCTCCAGCTGCTGCTGCCGGAGCAGGATGGCCTCCATCTCCTGCTTACGCAGAGCCTGCTGCTTCCTGCCGACGGTACCCTTTGTTAGCGCGCTTTACATTTGTGCTAACCAGCTAAGGTTAAGACTCGGGTCGGGTTTTTTCCTGTGCTAAAGCGATTTTATTGCTCCAAACAAACACATAACTGATTGGGTTTTCATTTTCCATCTTAAGTGGCATGAGCCACCGCTCACACATTTCCTTCATACATTGCTCCTTAATTAATAGTAACAGTTCACTCACACAGACGCGTTTCCGTCTCGGCGCGTGTGTTCTCTTAATTGGATTTTAATTGGCAGGCAATAACCAGTTTGTTAGATTGTATCTTGGTAAAGATACCGCCTTACTGAACGATTGTATGAAACCCGTGTGTCTGGATTGTCTGCTCAATGTAAACAATGATATCACACCAGAGCCCATCTACCTGAATTTAAAGATCTCTGTCCACCGCCGCCTCAACAGTCCCTCACCTGTTCTCCTCTTGAGTGAGCTTCAGCTGGCTGTCCAGTCTCAGGGCCAAAACTTGTTTCTGATGCAGAGCATCGTTGAGCATCTCCTCCAGCTCCTCAATCTGAAGCATTCATGGAAACAAATCACAAGGCGGGTTATTACAACAAGGGCCATTTTTGCAATTGGCAGCGGGACACCTCCCCCCCCCCCCCCCCCCCGGTCCTTCTACCTTTGACATGTTGTCGGCCTTCATGTTGTCTATGATCAGGGTTTTCTGAGAAAGCTCGATCTTCAGCAGCTGGACGTTGTGCAGCAGCTCCTTCCTCTCGATCAGCTGGCGGGTCACCTTGTGGGAGCCGTCCCGCTGCTCGTCGGACGAGGAGACGTCCTCCGTGGTGGGCACGGTGGTTTCCAGGCTGATGTCCTCCGACTCCAGGTCCAGGGAGCTGGAGGCGTTGGCCGCCGTCGGCCTCAGCTGTTGCTTCTTCGGAGGCATTTTCGGTTGTTTTGGTTCACTGCTTTGTTTGTTTGCTAACGGTCTATAAGGAACAATTACAAACGTGTGTAAAATCAAGAGTTAAAGTGACACACCGAAGTTGACGGGAGCGCGCGGTGAGGTGTTTATATTTTAAACCGTCCCGCTTCGAGCCGCCTGCTTACCGCCATCCCCGGATCGACTGCGATGGTGGACCAGCGGCGTGAACTACAGCGACCTCCGCGGTGGCGGACCTGCGCTACAGCGAGCACCCCCACGTATGGGATGTATTTCTTCGCACAGAGCATGCAGTGCCTCCTCCTGAATCACAGGAGCCGCTGTGAGCTCGGACAATAGTCCTTTTTTATGCCTTCTTCTACTTTGTTTTCATTCAACAACCGTTAGATGGTCAACCAAAACTAGCGTCGAAATACCATTTTGTTATTTGTACATGCTTTAAGCGTAAAAATCACCTTATATCTCGAGGTACAAATTATGTATTATTGTCCTACGTGGTTTATACATCGGTTTTGACTGACACGATTGATATCAAAACCTGAAATCTGACTTTGCGTGTTTGTCAAAACTCCGGAAAGGTTTTGTCGGCCCACCGATTTAACGTTAGTTTACACATGGGCCGCAAACTCGTCACCTAATGGTAGGAGAGAAACATCGGAACTGACTCTCTTAAGCATTTAATTGCCATTATGTTGAAATCCAAAACGTTTGTGAAGAAGACTCGGGCGGGCGGGGTGATGAAGATAGTGCGGGAGCATTACCTGAGAGATGATATTTGGTGCGGAAGCGACATCTGCGCTGAGTGCAAACAGGAGTCCGCGGTGCTGCAGAGGGACTCGTCCATCGAGAGCAACCTGTGCTCATATCCACATTACGTGATTCCCGACACTAATGTTGTGCTTCACCAGGTACAGAACTACGTCTCCCACTTGATATGTACACTAAATATGTACTAAACAATGCCAGATCCTTTAGATCTCCTTTAAGTTGATGTCCCAATGTGTTGTGATAATACACACTTTATTGTCTGAATCTATGGTTATTGTGCTTAATTTATATCAATACGGCTGTATGATCTTCTTTGTGTGTCTTAAGCTGTATAACCATGCCTCCAGAATGTTCAGTAGCTATAGCTATATCACTTTTTGTATTCACTCCATCCTTTGCCCCTGTTTCTGAACAGATTCTGAGACCCTTTTGTTTACTTCTCCCTTGTCCTGCAGATTGACGTGTTGGAGAACCCTGTGATCCGTAACGTGATAATCCTTCAGACTGTGCTGCAGGAGGTACGCCATCGCAGCGCCCCGGTCTACAAACGCCTGAAGGACATCATACACGAGAATGAGAAACACTTCTACACCTTTACCAACGAACACCACAGGTACAAAGACCATTTTCACTGCATCACATCATCTGAAAGTGAGAAAAAGGACATTGTACATTGATCAACTACTTGTTCCACCCTCACTATGACTTCTTTATTAGAACTCGACAACAGTGTGATATACATTTGCTTGTCAAAAAGGTTGTTTTGTCATTCTCACACTAATCTCTATTCTCCCAGAGAGACATTCGTTGAACGCGAACCCGGGGAGAGCGCCAATGACCGCAACGACCGCGCGATCCGCGTCGCCGCAAAATGGTACAGCCAGCACCTGGAGAAGAGCCGGGCCGAGGCCGACGGATTCAGGGTGGTCCTCCTCACCAACGACCAAGGGAACAAACAGAAGGCGGAGGAGAGCGGCCTGCTGGTGTACAAATGTAAGCGCTGTTCAGCAAGCAGGCGTCCGGATTATTGCCTACCGTAAACTAGTATGTTTTCAAACACTACCAGCTTTGTCACAGGTGTGTATTCTGTTACGTTGTAGGTGAGGAGTACATCAAGAGTCTGATAGCGAACCCCGAGCTGGTGGATTGTCTGGCTTTGTCCAACGATGACAAGGTGAACTCCCTGTGCTGTTTACGTATAGAAATGCATGATTTGTAGCTCTGAATCTCCGCCCCTTCTTGTGTTCTTTGGTCATTCATTTCTCTTTCTGTCCTCTCAGAATGATATCACAAGCAGCAAGGTGATATTCCCGGAGCACCTCCCCCTCTCAAGGATCCAAGCAGGAATTAAGAGTGGCACTTTCCTCCAGGGCACCTTCAGGGCCAGCAGGGACAACTATCTGGAGGCCAGCGTCTTTGTTCAGGGAGAGGGGGACGACGGCACAGAGGTGTGTGTGTGTGTGTGTGTGTGTGTGTGTGTGTGTGTGTGTGTGTGTGTGTGTGTGTGTGTGTGTGTGTGTGTGTGTGTGTGTGTGTGTGTGTGTGTGTGTGTGTGTGTGTCTGTAAATTGTAAAAAATCTGGAAAGATCCTCTACTAGGTTTGAGTTTGAATTTTTCATGTTGAGATTTTCTGTTAAGAGAAATTACTCGCAGATAATTCACTATAAAAAAATAAAACAGAAACGCATGCAAATTGTTAACACTTTTGCACTGTTCCTTTGTCTCGCTGACAGGTTCTCATCCAAGGTCTTCAGAACCTCAACAGAGCTGTGTACCAAGATTTGGTATCTGTACAGTTGTTGCCCCGCAATCAGTGGGTGGCGCCCTCCTCAATCGTGCTGCAGGACGAAGGCGCGGCAAAGGACGATAATGAGGAGGACAAAGAGGAGGAGGAGAAATCAGTGAGTTTGACTGAGCTGAATAGTTTTTGGACTGGTTTTCTGAATGTAATACAGCAAGGTGGAAAGTATGAGGGGTGCTGTGCTACTCAAAAAGAGACTAGCAATTGAATGAAAAACCCCAACGTGGCTTTTGTGTATTTACAATGTCTCGATCGTCTTTGCGTTCCTGTGTGTCCGAGTAGTTGAGGATGTCAGCAGCTGAATCCGCCAGGAAGCCCACAGGCAAAGTGGTGGGAATCATCAAAAGGAACTGGCGGCCGTACTGCGGCATGCTCAATGTCTCCCAAATCAAAGAGGTAAGCCTCGAAACTTCTCCATGATACCATTCACAGTTTTACATGTGAAATGCCATATACTGTACAAACGGTCTCTTTTCTTTCCCTTTTCTGTCAGTCTACCCGACATCTTTTCACCCCCGCGGACCGGCGTATCCCACGCATCCGCATTGAAACGCGTCAGGCATCCACGCTGGCGGGCCAGAGGATCATGGTGGCCATGGACGGCTGGCCGAAACACTCCAGATATCCCAATGTAAGTCGGAACCACTTCATGCCAAAGTTTGACAGACAATTGAATGCTATATTTATACGAAGCCGCAACAAAATGATGAAATCTTTCTTTTCTTCTTTTGATAGGGCCACTTCGTGCGCAGCCTGGGAAGTGCAGGGGACAAGGAAACGGAGCAGGAGGTGCTGCTGCTGGAGCACGACGTCCCCCACCAGGCCTTCTCTCAGGCTGTGCTCAGTTTCCTTCCCAAGATGCCCTGGGTCATCACACCAGAGGTAAAGACAGCAGCAGTATTCTAGTCACAGTCTTGGTAATCGTTTATCATCCTGTGATGCAAAGAAAGCGTGAGTTTTAGGTCTGTGCACATAGCAATGTTGATGTTTGTGGAACAGGAATTGGCCAGGAGAGAGGACCTGAGGCATCTGACGGTGTGCAGTGTGGACCCTCCCGGATGTACAGACATAGATGACGCCCTGCACTGCAGAGACCTGGACAACGGAAACCTCGAGGTGCTCGTACCGGACACGCACGTGACAGAGTGGAAAGACCTCTGCGGTTTTATTTCACATGGGTTCTAGAGTATTGCATTGGTTTATTTTGCAGGTGGGCGTGCACATCGCTGATGTCAGTCACTTCATCAGACCTGGCAACGCTATGGACATGGAGGCTGCGAACCGTGGCACCACTGTCTACTTGTGTGGCAAAGTAAGGAAAAACCAACTGTGTGTTTTCACCATGTCAGAATGTGAACGTCACTGCAAAGATAAACCTGTTTATTAGTAGACTTTTTGACACCTTTTGCCATGTTTTAGGAGGATGGATTGGTCACAGCCCACCGACATGAGCCCCACTACATCTAAATCACAAACATGTCTATTTTTATTATTCCTTTTTTATATATGATATGCCCTGGTGAGATGCAGAACACACTCTGTATTGAAAGTTTATTAAATCACATTTATAATTTGTTTTTTGTATTTTATGCTAACCAATAAGCTTACCTTGACCACTAAATAGTTGAGTTTAGAATTTGATTGATTTAGATAATACATTTTAATAATTGTAATTTGTGTCCATCAGAGGATAGACATGGTTCCTGAGCTGCTCAGCTCCAATCTCTGTTCTCTACGCTCCAATGTGGAAAGGTGAGGAGATACAAACACCACCATAGCATTTATTAACACTAAATATTTCAGGGAATGAATTGCTGTAAAATGTTTGTCTCTATTTGTTTTACCAGGCTGGCTTTCTCATGCATCTGGGAGATGAACCATGAGGCCGAAATTATTAAAACCCGGTTCACAAAAAGTGTCATTAACTCCAAGGTACAGTAGGAAATCTACCCGATGCTTTTGTTGATGTGTGAATTAAATCCACTGTGATGCTACAGCGAGTTTTTTTTTTTTTTGTTAATATGTTTCCTGGTCTTTCAGGCGTCTTTGACGTACGCTGAGGCCCAGATGATGATTGACACCACCAAGAACGACGACGTCACCAAGAGCCTCCGAGGTCTCAACAAACTGGCCAAAATTCTAAAGAAGCAGAGGATACAGAAAGGGTAAAGGCTGGAAGTGAGGAGTGGTAGAGGCTGCAGGATACATGTGCAAAACCCTAAGGCCAGAAAATCACGTTGGTTTAAGTTTTGATTGGTCTTCACTTTGTTCTGTTGTCTTCATTATCAGAAAGCATGCATTCTAACGAGGCCTGACGACTTGAAATAGTAATCCAAAGCACTGGTTGTGTGTAACAGGAAGCATGTTTTGTGTTGCATTGGATGTCTTTCAGGGCGCTGACGCTGTCGTCCTTGGAGGTCCGATTCCACATCGACAGTGAAACCCACGACCCCATCGACCTCCAGACCAAAGAACTCATGTAGGTGACTTCAAAAAGGAGCTTATTGTTTTGTTTTCGTCGGGGTGTGTGTTTATATAAACTCATCTCTTGTCGATTTTAGGGAGACAAACTCTATGGTCGAGGAGTTCATGTTGCTGGCCAATATTTCCGTGGCCCAGAAGATTTTTGATGAATTTCCAGACTGTGCTTTGCTGAGGAAGCATCCGGCACCGCCTCCATCCAACTACGACATCCTGCTCAAAGCTTCCAAGTCCAAGGTAGAAAAATGTCCTGCTTGTCTGAGCTTTAGCTAATTTAATGAATATAATTTAGACCTTTTTCATTGCTGCCCACATTTCAGGTGTTAATTTATTGAAACAGAAGTGAACGAAGGTGACACTTTATTCAACTTTTTAAGCCTCCGTTCCTGTGGAAATGTCATCAAAGTTGTATCATGACCTGACATCCAAGTTGATTGTTCCTACGGGTTTAAACGCGTCGACCCGGTGTTACCTTCGCTCTCTCCAGGGCGTAGAGATCCACACGGACTCGGCCAAGGCGCTGGCGGACTCCCTCGACGTGGCCAGAGTGGACGGCTTCCCGTACTTCAACACGCTACTGCGCATCTTGGCCACTCGCTGCATGATGCAGGCGGTCTATTTTTGTTCTGGCATGGACAGCGATTTCCTGCACTACGGCCTTGCTTCACCCATTTACACCCACTTCACGTCACCTATTAGGAGGTATGTGTTGGGCCCTTTTGATAACAAAGACATGCACAACGGAGACTCCACAACAGATATGTGATAGAACACTTATGCCTGCCATATTGTCCCCCCCCCCCCTCCTCCGCTCCTTTCCACAGGTACGCAGACATCATCGTTCACCGCCTGCTGGCAGTGGCCGTCGGAGCAGACACTACCTACCCGGACCTGATGGACAAACAAAAGCAGTCGGCCCTCTCCAGCAACCTCAACTACAGACACAAAATGTCTCAGTATGCACAGAGGGCATCGGTGGCCTTCCACACACAGGTAAACGCACGTATAGACACACCGGTGTGACCTCTGGTTCTGAACGGTCAAGCCAATGCGGAAATGGGGCAAACAAGCCCGCTTCTCACTTGATTCATTACCTCGGGAGAGCTATGAAAACATGGGTTTGAATCCAGCAGACCTGCCCACACTGCATGATCCCCGCTTTTAACGTACATTTTCTCTTCCCCAGTTGTTCTTCAAGAGCAGAGGCATACTGAACGAAGACGGGTTTGTGCTGTTTGTGAGGAAGAACGCAATCATCGTACTCATCCCGAAGTTTGGCCTGGAGGGAACGGTGTTCTTTGATGCCAAGGACAAGGCGGGCCCAACCCTTGTTTTTGATGAAGAGGTATAAAGTGTATATATTTTTTTTTCATAGCTTGTTAGATCAACGCTGTTGAACTGGACTGATCAGAGGAGGGTGTGCTTTAAAGATCTCTTCTACAACTGTTTCTAGGGTCCCACTCTAAAGGTTGAGCAGCACACCTTCCGCATGTTTGACAAGGTGAAGGTCACCATCAGCCTGGACGCCTCCAACATTCAGCACCAGAAGATCCGCATGTCTCTGATTGAGCCTGTGGTAAGGACTGACCAAACTTGTACCGGGTTGTACTGAGGAGCGACTCGTAAATCTTCATCTTAGCTAGAGATTTTTCCTGCTCAGTATTTAGGATTGGTTGAGAAAGGTCAACACATATTTTAATTTGCTCAAAAGTAACAGCCTTTATTATTCATTTTTTTATATTTTATTTCAGATTGCTGGTGTGAGTGTTCCAGGCCCAGATGTTGAACCACAGGCCAAGAAACCAAAACTAGACCGTTGAGGTAGAGAACAGAGCAGCAATTTACTCAAACCGCCAGCTCAGCAAGTCTAAATGAGTTAATGGATACATTTTGAACAACTGTCCCGTTTCAATACATCACTCTGCTCGTTACATGATGGTGAAACTTGTCAATGATGCCGATCATTAAAGTGTTCTTTTTACCCGTTAAGTGTGTTATATAATCAGTCAAGTGAGATAGTTAACAGCAGTATTCAGAGGAGGTTCCCTGCTGATCCTTGAAGTCAGCGGTGGAAAAAAAAAAAAATGGATTTGTTTCTGTAATTTTATAAAGTTACCCATAAAAAGCATGATAGAAATGGATGGATTATATAATATTAATTTCACCACTAAATATCTATTTTTTGTAAAAAAAGAGTCCCCTAGTAATGCACGTTAACATCGTTAAGGCAAGATACACAAACATAAATAAAAAAGCTCTTCAGCCCGACAAAGTATTCAAGTTCATTTAATGCAATAACGATTCAGCCAGTGCTTCAAGTATATAATTAAAAAAACAGCTCAATCAGCTTTTCGTTCTCTAGTGGCATTATCCAGGGAATAAATATCCATATAAGATGCACATGTAACCTGTATTAATAGTTCTTAGATCAATAAAAGAAAATCATAAAAAAAATGATAAACTGTTTTATAAAAAGATACAGTTCAAATCTGATTTCATCTGAAAAACTGGATCTTGGAGCTCGATCGCATCAGCAACAAATACAAGTGAAATGATGAGGTCAATACAGCATTCAAGGAGCTTACTGTTGTGCAAATTTGATACAGACGTGACTTTTTTTCCCCCCCCTTTATCACAGTGAACAGCCCTCTGTGCAAAAGAACTGCCGACTTGTACTCATTGCTGCAAAGTCTTACACTGGAACTGCAATATCGAGTTAGCCTTCTCCCTACCAACCTGTGATCAAACACTATGGTTGAGCAATTGTGAACTTTACACCGTAAAAATACAAATAACCAGGTGTGAAACTCCTGAGTTCAAAGTCACACAAATCACCCCAATCGAACCTATGCAACATAAACGCTTCAAAACGTAGTGTAAACTTGGTTGTATTTGATTGCAAATGAATCATGCCGCGCTTCCACTGGAGGAGGCGTCTCTTTAAAACGCGTCCGAGGTGGCTCAGTGGTGAGGATAAAATACCTGCAAAAAAAATAAAATAAATCAGAAACTCCAGTTTAGTAACAAGCAGCACAACACTAAAGTCTGCGGGATCCTTTCGGTAAATGTTCTAGAAAAAAGGCCCAAACTCCAGCACCCACCAGTCAGCGTTCGTAGGCCAGTCGGGTCGACCTACCTTTACTTTGGCCTGTCGAGTGAGCTGAAAGGCTTCTTCTGCCGGGTTCGAACTGAAGGACTCTTTGCCGTGGCAGTCGGCGCCCGGGGCGTCGATGAGGCTGGCCGCGCCCGCTGAGGTAGTGTTGTAACCGCTGTCCACCTGCCGAAAAGCACTCCGCGTTTAGGGAGACGAACGAACAAGTCGACCGAAAGACGCGCCGGCGGAGCCAGCTCACACGAACCTGCATGCTGGAATCGTAGCGTATGCTGCTTCCCTCTGCCAGGAGAGACGCAAACATGCGCGAGCCCTCTGCCGCCGACACGTTGCCCATACGAGAGCTGGTCAGCCGCCCCGAAAGCGCAGCGCCACCGCCGCCCTCCTCCTCCTCTTCGTCCCCCGAACTCCCTTCTGGCTCCTTGCCCTCGTCCATTTTCACCGGCTCCGTGGGGTCCCTCCCTTGGTGTGCGTCGCCGCTCTGGGGGGGCGAGGGATCCAGCTCCATTAGGGGGAGAGACGAGGAGGAGGAGGCGGCGGACGGCGGCGAGGAGAAGGGGAGTTGGTGCTCGGCCTCGCGGGGGTCTTGAAGCTTGGGGTCGAGGATCGGCGAGATGAGGGGAGGCGAGGCCAGGCAGCGGCCTCTGTGCCGGGGCCTGGGGCGCCCGTTGTGCTGGGGCTCGCCGGCGCCGTGGAGCTGGTGGGGGGAGCAGCTCCGGATAGGCGAGCAGCCCTCGACGAACGGGCTCTCGTTGCAAGGCGTGAGATTCTTGTCCAGGGAAACGCCCAGTGGGGTGAAATTGCACAGCTGCCTCTTCTCAGCTGGGAGCAAGAAGAACAAAGATTCAGATTCAGTTTGAAGAAACACTCAAGTCAAGCTTATCCCAGTGTTTATTTTAAAAAAAAGAATTCAGTTTAAACCATTCTGCCCTATTCCAAATACGTGACAAAACACTGTGTACCTGAGCAGATGGGCGTGCGCGCGCCGTGCGCGACAATCGGCGAGATCGTGGGCGAGACGAGGCCAGCGGGAGACGACCTATCAGGGAACAGGGGGCTGGCGATGCTGCCCAGGCTGCAGTCCCGGAAGCGACCTCGCTGGATGGGACTCGACGAGAACTGACCCTATATGAAATAAAATGTTTTAAAAGACAGCACAAACACTTTTTTTGTTCAAACAGTTCAATTCTAAACCCGAGACGTTGCTTGAAAACGATAGTTACCGTGGAGGGAGTCGCGGCCGACAGGCCACAGGACAGAGGGGAGAAGAAGATGGAGGACGCCGCGTCGCCCTCGACCCGTCCCGCAGCTCCCTCCTCCCGGTGCAGCGAGAGCCTATCCGCCGCCGCGCAGCCGTGGCCCCTCTCTGGGCTCGGCGGGCTGGAGCTGTCGGAGCCGCAGTAGGCGCCCTGGCCGTCGAGGAAGAGCTTTCGCCTCAGGGAGGAAGAGCTGAGGCTCTCCTGCACGCCGCCGTCGCACGGTTCGTCGTTGCGGTAATAATCTCCTGAGGAGAGTGACGGACAGCACGCGGTGACTTGATGCTCAAAGCACTCTCCGGATTTGAACGGGCCGGCGGTTATTTAGAGGCTCACCCAGCACTTTCTCCAGGTCGAGAGCCACGGGTAACGAGAGTGTCGTCTGACACGAAACTGAAAGAGGGGGAAAAAAAATGAATCAAAAACAAGCATGACGATACTGCAGAATTATGCGCCGGTTGTAGAAAGTCACGTCAAAACCGGCTCAAAGGAACGCACCTACCTGAGATCTTTTCCGGCTCCTCTGCAATCACTGGAGACTTCGAACCTACAAGAGTAGAGAGAGCAACACAGACCCGTAAATATGAAGACCTTAAATAAAAGGAGGCAATAGTTGTAAAAGCTAAATACCCATGGAGATAAACTTACTTTTCATATACATTTGAGGGCCTTTGCGGGTGTTGGGTGCCGCCCATGGTGAGGGCACGATGGCTCCTTTGGTGAAAAACTTTATCGGGGGGGAAAGATAGTATAGATGCTTACTAAATCAAATCCATAAATCGTGAATATTCTTCTCTATTCGCTTTGATAAGAATCCCAAACCTGTTCAATCGCGTTCTGTCGCTTTTCCTCAATGTCAGAATCCATCCTAGATGGGTAGAGAAAACATTCTTTGTGTATTTGCGTTTAACACAGAGACATGACTTGGGTTTTCGCCCTCCACGGGTCACTTGTGGACGTCCTCCTTAAAACCTACACATCCGCTGAGAGAACTTCCAGAACATACCTCGTCTGGCTGAGGTAAAGGGACTGCCGTTGGATGTCCTCCTGGTCTATGTGCACTGGGAGAAGACTGGCCATCTCATCGATGGACCAGTTAAACCTGGGTGGAGTCTGAGGGAGAAACGGAGGAGAAAGCGAATAAAAGAATTTAAAAAAAAACATCTGTGGAGCCAAACAAAAATGAGCAAAAAATATCCCAGCGTTGAGGCATTTCGCAGTGAGAGCAGAGTGACAGACCCAGTGGGTCCAGAGACCCACGCGTGTTCAAACTGACCGCTTTACAGGGCTTGGACTTGAAGACAGAAGGGCTCGGCATCAGGGGCTCCCGGAGGTGGTGGTAGTCGTTGGGGCTTTCGAACGGGTTTCTCACTGAAGGCCTGCCCGGAGTCTCCGGGGTGATCTGGAGCGCTAGCTCGACGCGGTCCCCCATCTGCGAATAATTAAGAAGGAAAAAAAAAAGGACATTTTAAATATAAAAATTGACACGAAGTAATCCTCTCAAAACGACAGATTTCGGCGAATTGACGTTATAGAAGAAAACGTGACATTAGTGTGGCTGTTTATACAGCTGTAGCCGCCACAGCGAGCTGGCGGTAACTTAACGTATGGTGAAGGAAGGAATTTGGTAAGACGATCCTTACTCTCCTCTTTCGGAAAACACGCCACTTTACTAAAACATCAAAGAGACATATTGATGTGTACTTACGGCGAAAATAGATGTGTCGTTGGCACTATAACCAACTGTTAGTGATCCGGGGCTAAATGCATTGGGTGGTCGGCAAACAATCGTCAGGGAGAGTGCTCAAACCAACGTTTATTTCAATTTCACCCGTAAGGCCCGCTGGCCAATAGGAACATTGCGGGAAGTTCTTGGAAACCAATCAACACAGACGTGTCGTCACTACCGGTTTCGTGAGCTAGCTTAGCAGCAAATGTAGCCAACTACTAGTTGGCAACTAGCTCCTAATACAGTCCCTCAACGATAGTGCTTTACAATATGCGGCTGCTCGTATCTAAAATGAACGTTTAACGCTATTAAAAAAAAACGTAATCTTGTATCGCGTGATATACCTCAAGTTGTATTTGTTAGCTACCTGATAGCAAACGTTGGCTAACGGTATTCAGTCCAACGTTGCAGTATGGCAAGTGCAGCAAGCGCAAACCTAAATGCAGTACGGGAGACCATGGACGGTAAATATATAACGTGTATTACGTTAATAAACATGCAGTAGTCTGCGTTTATTTGTTAAATAGCTATGTTTTGCTAACTCTTAGCTTGCTTGTAATCGTACTGCTAACTGACAGCACAGGACTCATTTAAACCTTTCGCAATCGAGCTTTGTAGTTTGACCAGACAACGAACAACAAACTAATGTTTGCGTAACTCAACGTTGCCACCGTCTTCCTCCAACAGTGTTACTTGAGATCTCCAGGTTGCTGAACACCGGTTTAGACATGGAGTCCCTGTCGATATGTGTCAGACTGTGCGAGCAAGGCATCAACCCAGAAGCCTTGTCTGCTGTCATCAAAGAACTGCGTAAAGCTTCTGAAACCCTCAAGGTACAGAAGCTCTAACTCTTATTTTAAAAACATTCAGAACTGACATCACGAAAGAGAACATGTGTGAGACTATATATGAAGGTTAAGTCCCATTCGTGTTTACACACATCCTGAAATGCTGATCTATAATGCCTTTTTACTTTTTAAGAAATCACGTCCAATGCCAAAGGGGAAATGTAACACTTCACTGTGTGTCTAAGAGACAGTGCAAAATAATCCTGAATTTTCAGTTATGAGAACGAGAGAGTAGCAGAAAACCTTCACGTTTCAGAATGTCTAAATGTGTAGCAGTGTTCGGCTTTTCTTTCTTCTTTCTGTTGATCGATTAATCAAGTCACAGTACAGGACCTTATTCCGATGTTAAATGGATGGCAATATGATCGCCTACAGCAGAGCATGAAGCCACTGTAGTGTACTGAAAATTGCTTCATACTTTTGGCATCGCAACCTAGATATCTTGTGAACTTTAACATCGCTGTTCATAAGAACAACAAAAAAAATGTGTCAGCTGTCAGAGATTTTGCCATTGTGTTATATGCCAATACAGAGGTATCCCTCTCTTGGGTACTCGTGTATTTGAACATTGATGTTGATGCAGGGCCGGGTCTAGGCAGGGGCAAGAGGGGGCCTGACCCCCTCAAATAAATGTTGTGCCCCCTCAAACTAAGTTTCTTTCAGAATTTCTATTTATAGAATCATGTCCTTTGCACAGTTGTAACCTGCCCATAAAGCAGATGTCATTTTATTATTAATAAAACAAACATTATCTCCTAATTCAATATGGGGACGCATTATCGCAACATATTTATGTTTCATTTTCTCTTTCAGGCTTCTGAAAACAGCACTAACTGAAGATGCAGCCAGACCATCTCAGTTTGAACTTGAATGGGTTCATGTCCCGTTCCTGGATCTGTACCTGCGATGGGATCTCCAGCCAATCAGATTAACCGGTGTGTTGGCACCGTGTCCTCTGTGCCTCCATGGTGACTTAACTGTTCTGCGCTTTGACTTGTGTCTTTTGTGTGTGTGTGTGTGTGTGTGTGTGTGTGGGGGGGGGGGGGGGGGCTGGCTATCAACCTCATTCATCTTCCTAAACACACATCTTCTCCAGACATTAGAGGCCATTCAGCCTCAGATTCGTTTGCAAGTTTCGGCCATTTGAAAAGTAGAAGATCCGAGGGTGGTTTTACCATCGACATCCTTCATTTAAGAGCATACTTAGTTTCTGATGGTCAGCTAGTGTTGGACCTTTTCATGGGAAAATGTTTTTATAGTGTTTTGAAGTATAATTTGCTATACATTTTTTAATTTTGTGTAAACATAATGCATTTTTCAACTTGATCCTTTTGATGTCTAAATTAAAATGTTGCCGTCAATAACCACAAGGTGGCGTGGTGTCCTTCTTACCCTCATTCTTTTTCTTCTTTTTTTAATCAGGCATAAGAAGTTAACTGCGAGTTTCCACTCTCATAGTTTCCCTGATGTATGAGAGCAGTTTATCAGGTACTTTTCGAATCATATTTTCCATATTTATTTACCGCGATGTCTTTTTTTCCTCTGTGTCCTTGATCCCATTGTAGAATATAACAAAGCGTTTTTCCCCAGTGATGTAATTCTTAATGGCTTTCAAATGGGACTTGAACTTTTTCTGAAGGATCGTGCAAAGGAAATGATCTTTCCTGTCACACTAGGTGAAAGGGAAAAAGATACAAACACAGAGCATGCCGGGGCGATCACATCAACGTGTACAAAAGAGAAGACATGAACAAGGGTCATTCTTCACAGCAGGATGTCCTGTTGACCTTAAATCACACACCCTCCATGTCTATCACACGCAATAAATAAAAAAGAATTTGAGATTTCTTGCAAACTT
The DNA here is from genome assembly GCF_949316345.1 of Pungitius pungitius. Classification (NCBI taxonomy): domain Eukaryota; kingdom Metazoa; phylum Chordata; class Actinopteri; order Perciformes; family Gasterosteidae; genus Pungitius; species Pungitius pungitius. Next base: position 5,720,092 of record NC_084912.1, on the reverse strand, counting down.
GACTAAAAAAAATAATCTTTGATCAACCACAAATGAAGGCCCTACATCATGTGTCTAACCACACAGAGCATTGTTTTGTTTCTCCACCGTCTGTGAAATGGCTCTATTCATCTTCGAGACGAGAGAAAATGCTGAGAGCACAGAACATTCCTCCACAGGCCAATATACAGGTTAGAAGCGACCTCTCATCCGAAAGGGCTCGAATCAGTAGCTTGTGTGTGTGTGTGTGTGTGTGTGTGTGTGTGTGTGAGTGAGAGAGTTTAGGTGTTCATGCAGCGCTGTAGATGTCTACAAATGAGTGGCCCCCCGAGCCATCTGACAGTCACGCCTCAACCCCTCACAGGCACACCACGGAGTGTGTGTGTGTGTGTAAGCACTTCTGTCTTCCTCTGTTTTTGTCTCGCCATCTCCACTGACGGGGCCGAGTCTAAATCTCTGTACCGCCGCTTTGATCTCCGAACAACACAGTATCTCTCTGTTCCTCAATACCGGCATCGTGTTGGCCAAGTATGAGAGGCATACAGATACGGTGCAGTGGCTCTCCTTGATCGCTCGTGAGCCTAAACAACCCCTGGCCTCCGTGGCGGGGGGGGGTTTGAAGAAGGAGGGGGGGCGAGCTGCAGTGAGATGTTGATGGAGGGAGGCCCACATTGAGAATCCTTTTCTTTTTTACAAAGAGTTATGCACGGCTTGATTGGCTACTGTGGGCGTGGGGCTCAGGATTCATTGCTCTCTGATGTGTTTGAAGGGTTTGTCCTGATCCCGGAAAAGATACTTTGATCTCTATAAAACAAAATATTCTCAAATCCCATAGTCCTGGCTGGGAGATTAGCGTCCATATATGCATAAACATCTAAGAGGTGTTCAACTAGGCCACTGGTCAGGTCACATGACTGTATAAACTTAAGCAGGTCCTCACTTCAGAACTTCTAAAGGTGTTTATGTTTGTATGTCTGATAATTATCCAGGCTGAGTATTATTTTTCTGATAAATGAGGGCAGTCTCATTTAAAAGTGAAAGATTACAGTTCAGGTGGGTGCAGTGGATATTAGAAAAATAATTAGACTGGACTGATTAGAAGTTTCTTATGCATAAGGAGAGATGGTCTGTTGATGTTTGTACAAAGCTCAATTACAAGCAGAGTGTCTCATGAAAACAACTTGAGTGTAGAGTAGAAGGGGAGTTTAACCAAAAGTCAAAGATCTCTATGTGCACAGTTATATTTAGGTTACTAATTACCATTAGCCATAAACAGGTAGGTCTAATGGTCTCCCTGCAGGGAAAAGGCTTTGTTTGTTATGTCCATTTCAATCGAAATTATATGATAATTTCATGGCTGGAATGTAACGTTTTAAGACTTTATTAGTGATTAGTTCTTCTGGTTGGACAAACAGAAAAGAAAGTGTTGTTTTGAGAAGGAAACTTTTTAAATTGTCGTTATATTCTTGGCCAACAGATGTTTCGCTGTTCGCAAGGTATTCTTGGAGTTTAATAAACCCATGTGAGCTGGGAACATGCACACAAAGAATATTTACTCATGTACTTCTGATTTTTTAAATTTCATTTTTTTGTTTTAATTAAAAAAAATATATATATTTTTTTTTTTGCTGCTTGATAGGCATGTAAAATGCGATGCACCATGACACACTAGATTTAAGCAGGGTGTGTAGACAAAGTGTAGCTCCACAGAGGCCAGCTATAACCTGAAGATCTTGAACAGATCCTTTCTACTTTTACAAAAAATTTTCCTTCATGCTGTTGTAAGTGCAAAGGCTGGGCCTTTACTTCTAATGGACTAGTTTCACATTGTGTTATTTCTACTTTATTTCAGCAGTCAGAATACTGTTTGTACCGCTGATAATAAATTACATAACTAACCAAGCAGATAACATTGTTTTATTAATCCCCTGAAAACCAGCTATCGACCCGCTAGATCAGTGGACATCCTGAAGACTTCACACCTTGGCCGTGTTCTGGATGTGATTGATGTATTAATATTTCTGTAACTGATCAAGCCTTCATCCTTCAGCCCCGAGAGGCGCTGTGTGACCTTGTTAGATCTTACTCCTAAGCACCACCCTTGATCACATACGGGCCGCACTTAAACACTGTAGGATTACACTGTTTAGGTCCCGATTAAATTCACAGCAAGGAAATTGGATCATAAACCCTTTAAAGGATCGTTAACAATCATTAGACGGGATAATGGCACGGCAATCAAAATATGCAAAAAGGACTAAAAAAGAAAAAAAACTTCCAAAGTCTTTTGGTGACTTTGTTGTTTTTGGACATTTTCCAAGCTGATTAATGTAGAATTGATTGATTTACAGTCGTAATTAGCTGTCTCCTGCATAGATGCATAATAATCATATATCTCCCTTAAAGTATTAATCGGTTTCATTAACAAAGCAGTTAATTGAATAACAATTAACAAAGTTGGTGATGGCATCAACGCAGTGCGTGCAAACTCCCTTGTGTTTTCCTTACGATGATAATGAAACCACCTTTTTATCAGATTGAAATTTTGTGTGTTGGACTATGTAATGACTAAAAGGATATTGGGCTTATTAGTTGATTCGAGTAGCTCACTGAGGCGTTGAGCTGGTGTTGAACGCCTTGTGTTTAACAGGTAGGCACCATATGCCGCCTTAATCAGACCTCGGAATCACATTTGGTTGTTAAATTGTCTGCCAATAAAAGCAGGTAGTAAAACAACTGAAGTTAATTCAATTTCGGGCGAGTTCGGGCAAAGGGAACAGCTGTTGGTGTTTGTTGAATATGTTTTAACAATCCATCTCTTGTTTTTTTTTTTTTTTTCTTTCTTGTTCTTCCTTATTTCTTTAAAAGGTTTAACTCCAACAGACTGTTTGTTCTTCAACTTCTCTTGTTGAAAATAGAGATGGAGGGTGGACTAGCTGTCCACTCTCCTTAAAAGAAGACAATGCCAGGCATATTGTAGTGACAGCTTGCATTGTGTATGCGTGTATGCGTGTGTGTGTGTGTGTGTGTAGGTGTGTAGGTGTGCGTGCGCATGTGTGTGTGTGTGTGTGTGTGTGTCTTTAAGAGAAAGACGGAGAGAGAAAGAAGAGACAGGACACAGCGTGTGTGCGTGTGTATGTTAGAAAAACAGAAAAATAGACAATGTGTGTACGCGTGTGTGGATGTGTGTCGCGCTGACAGCTTGTATTCTCCGTGATTAATGATGTGCCGTGTGACTTGATAAGTGCTTCGGAGGACCAACGCTTGTTTCAATTAGACCTTGTGAAGGTCGCGACGCCGCGCCGGCCTCTCATTATCATATCCATAATCAATCCACATTATCATTGGAGAATGTGGAATGGGTGTGTGATATCTTGGTCTCACACACGCACACACACACACACACACACACACACACTCAGAGACGAGCACACACACACACACACACACACACACACACGCACGCGCGGACGCCTAATCATGTAGCAAAACACAATGACGTACACTCTCACTCGGTACGGCGCACGCACACACCCTTCACTCCGAGTTGATTTGAACCATAACAGAGGCTGTCGGAACGGAGTGTCTGTTCAGATTAAGAGTGTGTTTCTGAGAATTAAGCAGCGTTGATGGTGGTGGCATTTCAGATCCCCTCTGCAGACACAAATGCCAAAACATCATTCTGTCATCCCCTCCTTCTCTCTCTCTCTCACACACACACACACACACACTTAACCAGGACCCTGGGGCATCTTTAATAGAGGCGAAAGTGATTGGTATGTTTTTACTCCTCTAATAAGAACAGATTGAGTGGTATTTACACTTCATCGGCCGATGCAACCACCTACACATTTCGCTCGTGCTTCTGCTGCTGCTCGCTGGCCAAAACAGACATGTGGAAAGGACCCGAGCTTGGCTCTCAAACAGCGACACAACATGAGTATTATCCTCGTGTCTTTGGCTCGCGGTGGCGAGATGAATGTGGAACAGGAAAACTGTAGCTGAATTACGTTTATTAAAAGAAGGCCGTGTACGTATTTGTCTCAGAGGAAAAGGAAGCCTGAAACCAGATTGGAATCTCTGGCCCGAGCCTTGGTTCAGGGGAATGTTTAATTCATTGGAAGTCTACCTGGGATCAAAACGTAGGCCTACGAAAACAGCAAACACAGCTCCCTCTTTTCATCCAAAATCATGTCATCCAAGAGCTAATGTGCAATAAATGATACAATAATAGAAGTCAAAGCTAGAATCACACACTACTGCAGCAATTTTTAGGATTGGAATAACAATAAAAATAATCAACTGTGCAGAATTTCCTCAGGTGGCCGAGGCTGCAAAGTCTGATGGGGGGGAAGCTTAAAGTGCTTGAACAAACTGGAACTATTATCAGACTTTGCAGAAATATCAGCTATTTTTATTTCCATACCTATGCCGAGTATGTTACCCACAATGCAAGTGGTTCGCTGACAGATAAGCCTGAGGTATGTGTGGGTGCGTAACGCTAGCGTAGCGCCTCGTCTGGCCTTGAGCAAATGGAGCTGCAGAGGTCTCACTTCTTTCTAAAAACCACGCGTCCTCCATCCAAGTGAACATCACCGCTTGAGAAGCCTGCAGTAAAAGACTTGGCGGGCCGATTGGGAGGAACCATCTGCCAATCAAAGTCCGGCTGGCAGCAAGTCAGGTGGAGTGCCAAAACATCCAATTCATTGAGACAATGTCAGTGATTCATTGCGGCGTTCACGCTGGACTCTTTGAGAGCCGCAAATTAAAGCCAACGTCGCACAGACACCTGAACCAGGCCTGCGGCTGCAGGCATCTCCTCCCTCAATGGCCACTGTGGTCCTGACTCAGATGCATCGTGCTACTGGAAGCCAAGCAGCACAGATTTCTGGAGAGAATCCGGCCAGGTGAGCAGTGCTCCACAAGCCCTCCAAACAAACTTTGATGGACGGAGTTCCCCTTTAATACTACAGTTTGTGTTTGAATGTCTGTCCTTTTCTTCTCCTGTGGACGGCACCTTGTAATTTCATGCTTCACTCACTGGAGGGATTTTGCAGCGAGTATGGGGTTCATTGTTTAATTTCATGTGAGTTTAAGCACAATAGCTGCTGTAGGAATTAAACCTGTGACCTTCCTGTTGTGAGACAAAGTCACTTCCCACCAGGGCATCCTGCAACCTCCCTGCAAACAGGGTTCTTTTTAATAACTGGTTGCTTAGCACAACGTTGATGGATGAGCCAAAATGAAAAAATTTAACGGAATCTCACCATCTAGGGTTGTAATCACAGATAAGTCCTTTAGGCTGACGTATTACTCATTAAGGCCCGCGTTCGTGTCACCATTTGTGGGCTAACCCGGGCTCGTATCAGTTGATCTATTATCAGATGACGCCCCCAGCCTGAGACGTTGCAGTGCACTGCGGCCGGGGAAGTTAAAGCCCAACGTCTCACTATATTAAACACTTAAAAGGTGCGAATGAATCGGCTACACCGATGCCTTTTATCGTGTATTTTCGACAGAGGGAGAAAGGGAGTCGTGACATTTCTTTTTGGCAGGGAAAAGGCCATACTCAGCAGGAGTTATCAAAGGCAAAAAAGTAAAAAGTTTGAGTTAGCTATCTTTCTCTCTCTCTCTCTCTCGCTCTCTCTCTTCACCCCCTTCTCCCTCTCTTTCTCTCTCTCTCTCCCTCTCTTTTCCCCTGGAGATACTCATGTTAAGCATAATTAAGCAGATTTGATTAGCATCAAGCCTGGCTTCCTCTCTTGACTTTTAATGAATGTAAATCTACCATCTACATCCTAAAGATTAATTTCTGCCAATTAAAAAACACAAGAGGGCTTATTGGAGAGAGAGAGAGAGAGAGAGAGAGAGGGAGGGGAGGGGGGGGGAGAGTGTTAAAGTCCTTTGAGTTGGAGTACAGTCGGAGTTTTATCCTCTTCCCCCCTTGTCTTATGGTGAGTCTCTGGAGATCTGTGTCTCTCTCTCCCTCACGACCAAGATCATTATCAGCACAATGTTCCGTGAAAGCCACTTTGAAAGGACTGCGAGCTCCATATGTAAATGATGGGAGTGTGTGTGTGTGTGTGTGTGTGTGTGGACTAGATGAGGAAACAGTTGACAGGTAAAAGGGTTCAATTTGTCAAGACAAGGTTATTGCCCTGAGATTTCACATCTTTACGTCTTTTTTACAGTCTCTCATCTCTCTGGTTAGACTCGTTTTGAATCACTTTGATTCAAATTTAGATTTTCTTGTTGATTTAAGATCGCGGTGGTTCAAATATTATCATAATAATGACAAAACAATCGCACCCAGCAGGAATGAGGTGCAACATGAAATCGTCCTCGTACAACGCTCCTGATTTACATATCTTGCTTTTTTTCACTGTTAATGACTAATTTAAATTAAACATGGTTGAAAACAGATAACTTGGCTTTTCCCATAATTTCAACATGCTTTCATTCTTGGCATCAAACAAAAAAAACTGGTTGTCATTAAATCTTATTTCTCCTAAACTGCATTAATCTGACTTTTAACTCTCTTTCGATAAAAAAAAACTATATTTATTTATGGTTTCCCTGTTTTTATTTCATTCCTTTGCTTTAATTAGATTTAACAAGTCTCTCACCTGGAATTTAAACACAAATTCCTCTCAAGACAAATAACTAAATAAAAACATGTTTTTTTTTCTTCCAGAGATAATAGGCTACAATTATACAACTATTAGTCACAAACGATGCGGTGGGAAGCGGATGTCGTGAAGGTTTAAAAACCCCTTAAAGAGGACATTAATACTAAAGTGTCGTTAGGCGTTCATAAATAGGCTTATCCAAAGTTTATGTAGGCTAATCTTTGCTCTCTCTCTCTCTCTCTGTTGATGTGTCTCTCTCTCTAAGAACAAACGCAGGCTCCGCCTCTTTATGATAATGTGACAGTAGCATCTCCGGCTCGGAGGCAAGCCTCCTCTCGCTCTCACTCAACTATGTGATCGCTTTTTTCCCCCCGCACACACGGACCCTGTCTCTTGTCCTCTCCCCATCTCGCGTCCTCCCCCCTCCCCCCCTTTTACCTTCCCCACCTCATCTTCTCTCCTCCGCGCGCAGCTCCCTCCCGCGCCTTGAAAAGGAAACGGCGTTCGCACGGGGGGGTTAAAGTTACTTTCTTTAAAAAACAGTTTGAAGTTTACTTTTTGTTGTTGTTGTTTTTTTGTTTTTTAAATCCCTCGGACATGACTACCATGGCATCTCCGGCCGCTCCGGCTCTGCTCCCCGCCGCTACACTCGGGCACCACCCGGCGCCGAGTTCCGCCTCTCCGGCCACGGACTCCCCGCCACCGGCGGCCGCCTCCTCCTCCTCCTCCTCCTCCCCGGCTCCCCCGGCGTCGCACCAGGCGCTGCTCCACCAGTTCAGGGCGGACCTCCTGCTGGCGAACGGGAGCCCGTTGAAAACCGGCGGAGCTCCGGTGTCCGGCGGCGGCGGCAAGCCGGTGTACGCCACCCCGTCGCCCGTGGAGAGCACGCCGCAGAACAACGAGTGCAAGCTGGTGGAGGTGAAAGGGGCCAAGCTGGCGTCGTTCACCGTGAAGGACACGGAGCTCATCTGCCTGCCGCAGGCGTTCGACGTGTTTCTCAAGCACCTGGTCGGCGGGCTCCACACCGTCTACACCAAGCTGAAGCGCCTGGACATCGCCCCGGTGGTGTGCAACGTGGAGCAGGTCCGGGTGCTGCGGGGGCTCGGGGCCATCCAGCCCGGCGTGAACCGGTGCAAACTCATCTCCAGGCAGGACTTCGAGACGCTCTACAACGACTGCACCAACGCGAGGTGACGGGGGGGCTACGGAGGGGTGGGTGGGTGGGGTGGGGGGGGTGACCCCCGTGGAGTTACCCGGTGGATGTTGCGGTGGAGGGGTGCAGCAGGTGGGGGGGGGGGGGGGTATCTAAAGCAGGAGGCACCGTGAATGAGTGAAAATATACATATATAAGTATTGTCAGTAATTACACTACATTACATGTCATTTAGCTGACTTTCAATAAGGGCATTTGTGAGTAGTAACGAGTAGTTAAGAATAACTTTGCAACAACTTTATGGGGAAGTACTTTTACCCTAACATTGTTGTGATATTCCAGGACTTAGCCGTATCTTTGCTCTGATATCAGCCTCCCAATTGTTCAGAGACAAGGAATATCCCATGAATTCATTTATCTTATAATATGGTTGGATTTTTATTGGCGGTTGTTTACCATTTAAAGACGCCTGACTGGATGTCCAGTCAACTCCCATTTTTACATTTTTAATTCACTCACTCACTTACTCACTCCTGCGCCTGTCACTACCATTTTAAACCGATCACGAGAGCTGCGATGCTGACGATAAGGAGTTTTAGTAATCCTAATAAAATAATGTTCCAAAGTTTTGTCGTGTTATCACACACTTATCTCTCGCTCTCTCTGACACACACACACACGCGCGTGCACGCACACAAACACCATCTCTCTCTCTGACACACACACACACACACACTGACACATGCACACATCGAATCTGACACTGTCATTCTGAGAAATTGATTCTTCACAGAAATTAATTAATTTTCATTTGGCCCCAAGCGGCAGCTTAAATCAGGACAAGCTCACTCACTCACTCACTCACTCACTGATCCCTTTGCTTTCTCTCTCTCTCTCTGCTCCTCCTCCCCCCCCCCCCCTCCCTCTCTCTCTCTCTCCCTCCTTAATAACTCGCTGTCTTATCATATCAACACTCTTTAGCCCTGAGCATCAGAACAGAGGAGATGATTAAATGAATCCTCGGTATTTATGATGCGATTATGTAAATTAGCTGTTTTGCAGAACTCTGATGGTGACCGACTACATGGGTCATCAATCCAATGTGCCACAGAGACGTTTGGATAAAGGGGGCCGTAAATTGGCTGGTATTTGTAGTTTCCCTGGTGCCTCAGTCTGCCGTTGTGCGGACCACATGCTCATGACAGCATGGGTTTGGGTCTCGAGTAAAAAAAAAAGTGTGGATTAGCTGCAGTTTGGGGAATTTGTATTATTTGATAGTTAATCCCTGCTCCTTGGAGCATGAATTATCCAATTTACACCTGCTATTAAATATAGAAAACAGGATGTGCCAAGATGTGCACAGATAGACACCGAACCCTCCTGATTCTGCAGTGTATTACCTACTTATTTTGACTTTCTAGGGCGTAAGTCAAATAATTCAGGTGCTTTATCTCTAAGCTTTGATGCAAGCTTTGACTTGTTGAGGGAAAAAAAAATGAAACACACACACACACACACACGCAAAAAAAACAAAAAAAACAAGAGACCAACCTCTATGAAGATCAGCTCCCGGCTCCGTGTGCACAGATTGGCACCTGTTTAAGCGTCTGAGGCAAAATCCAGATGCATCTCCCTCTGCTTTTGGGATTTCTTCCGTGTCGGGTGTTAATGGGAACGTTGTTATACAACCGTTGGAAACGCACAGCCTCCGCCGTCTCTAATTATCCACACAACACTCAAACGGCCTTTAGTTAATGAGATCTGAAAACATCACTCGACTGAAATCTTCAAACGACTTCCGTGATTCTTTGTCTGAGGGCTTCAAATGTGCTGTGGTGGCCATTAGCATCAGTATCCCCCCCCCCCCCCCTCCCCCTCCCCCAAAGTAGAAGTTTCTAAGTAATCCCTGGTGTGGATGGTTCAACATAGAGGAGAAGGTGGGAAAAAAAAGAAAAGAAAAGAAAAGTGGGAGTCTGGATGGTTATCGTTAACGGGGGGGGGGAAGGCCGGTTCATCTCCAGGGACATGATGTTACGGCTCTCTGTCAGGGCTCAGTGAGGTTTTTGTTACTGATTAAGACAGCCATCACTTATTATTTTCCAGTTCAGCACCGTCGGACGGGGCTGGAGGGGAAAACAACAGCGTCGTCTGATAGTTTAACGCGTCGAACAAAATCGCTTTACACGGATTCCTCCTGTTTATTCTCACGGCTGTTTGTTCACTCTGTGGGCTCTTTCTTTTTTTAAAAGATTAAACTAAGCAGAAATGATTCAAATGTCCTTTGTTTATCGCCGTCTTTCCATCTCCACTTTGCCTCACTCCTGCCTCACACAGACACACACACACACCCACACACACACACACACACACACACCCTGACCACTGACTCATCAAACCATGAAGAAGGGCAGACTTCACCCTCAGTCAAAGCCTAGTTATAATTCGTTACATAGGTGCCACACAAACACACACACACACACACACTCGCACACACACACACTCTGTGTCATCTCCTTACGCACAAACTCACACGGTCACGCCTGTGTGTTTGCTGGCTTTTGTTGCTAAACGACATTAGTTCCACAGAGAGAACATGGCGCGTAGGAGGCAACCTGATCCTCCGTCCTTTTCTTTCTCCCTCACAAAGGAACAGTTTCATTCTCTGTTAGGGACACACATCAAACAGCTCGCTCAGGTCAAACTGTGTGTGTGTGTGTGTGTGCGTGCACATACTGTACATAAATGCTGTTTGTACATTTTGTGTAGTGTACACAAGTGCCACCTCTGGCCTGAATGTTGTGTTAGCGTGGCGAGGCAGCAGAATCGCTTGTGACGTTTCATCAAAGAATCTTTTGACACTCAACAATACCTGAAAAGTGTTTTTTTTTTCTAAGATTCTTTAAAGAAAACGTTCACCTAAATTACAAATATGTCTTTTACCGTGCAGGTAGTTTGGGTTTTGTTTGCCTATATTTTAGTAGGTTAAAGGAATTTTGTTTGTGATGGTGCAGCAAATGCGTTTTCCTCTCTTTCTTTATAGTTCAGTTAATGGTTTTCAGATGCCTTAATTCATCTTTAGACCTCCTTCTGTAGGAATAGTCCCCATAAACGCTGTGGGGGGAGGGTCTGTTCTTCCTAATGGCATAACCAAAGCAAACAAAATAATAAAGTTAGCCTCCCCTGTTTTGGGCGGGGGGGGGGGGGGTGGAAGAAGAAAACTCCTGCCCCTCAGGTTCTGTGGCTTAATACCACAAGAGGTAAAAAAGGAGGCTTTGTTCTATTGTAATTTAGCTTTAGTTACTTTTTTTTTTTTTTTCAGCATTCATGAAGCAATAATAGAATCAACTTTGGCCGAAAAAATCAAAAATCAAACGTAGTTAAATCTAACGCTTAATGATGAATGAGACGGAGCGGCCTGCGGAGTGCAACAACAGCGAGCTCTTTGTGCCCCTTTGTGGCGAGACCTCGGGCCGCTCGCCGTTGGCAGCGGCGAGCCGGCAGTTGTGTGTTATGTGTGGGAAGGTGGACTCAAAGCCGAGCCCCACTGCCACGCCATAACTCACTGTCAAAGTCAGCAGGGGAGGGGTGTGTGTCTATGTCTGTGTGTGTGTGTGTGTGTTGGGGTGGGGTGATTATCTCAACTTTAACCTCCGCACTCTTTTGATGTTTTATAGCGGAGAGCACGATGAGATGGAGAGGGCCTCCGTTTCTTCCACTATGACAGGTTTTAATAGAGTGCACACACACACGCGCGCGCGCGCACACACACACACACACACACACACACACGCACACACACGCGCAATCTTGACATCGTCTTGACCCTGGAATGTGGGAGAGGAATGCAAGGCGGTATCAGTCTAGGAGATCAGATTCTTGCCGCGATCAAACGTCCTGTGTGTGTTTCTGTGTGTGTGTGTGTGTGTGTGTGTTTGTGTTCTGTCCTTTTTTGCTTCTTTCATGACATCATCACACAGGCTTTCCTAATAACAATGCCGCATAAAGCTTTCTCTTTTTTTTGTTTTTTTTTGTTGCCAACCCTCGATTTTTTGAGAGGAAGATCACCACATCAATCTTTCCCTGCCTCCTCTGACCAGCAGCATAAGTCTTCCCCGCGCACGGCGACAACGATATGATTTATCAAACCGGACCGTGACGGCGAATACAAACCCGGCGTGATGAACACAGATTGAAAGGATGGGAGCATGGGAGCTGTAAACCGGCGCTAATATATTCCAAACAAAATCTTGTTTGAGCTAGTTCCCCTACACACACTCGCGTAAACACACACACAGCTGCTACCTATCAGCACCTCAGTCCCTCCAAGTCAGTAGCTGTTCCACTGTTATGACTGCTACACTTCCTCTGCTTTCATTGCTTGTCTTTTTCCACACTGTGTGTGCAGTGTGTGTGTGCGTGTGTGTGTGTGTGTGTGTGTACGTATATATGTATGTGTGTGCGTGTGTGTTAGCAGGGAAGAGAAAGATCTGTCATCTTTGTTATGTTTTGTTTCTGTTCCACCTGTGCTAAGCTCCAGCTGCCATGTTTGGCGTTTCATGTTTCAGGTAACACACACACACACACACACACATACACACTTTAGGCAAAGCTAAGCATGGATGGCAGAACTCAATGTACACAGTACCTTTTTTTTTTACATCTGTTTGTGTGTGTGTGTGTGTGGTGTGTGTGGTGTGTGTGGCCAAAGCATTGGCATGAGGGAGGACGTCTGGGTGAGATTTTAATTAAAGTTTGAGACAAAGAGGTCATAAGCCATACACCCCCTCCTCTGCACACTCACACACCTTATACACACACACACAATGAACTGTTTTCTCCCCCCCCCCCTCTCCCCCTTCTCCCCCCTCCTCTCTCTCATTCCATCCCCACAGCTTGATGACTTTTCCATGAAAGGCTTTTTCATTAATCCTACCTCAGGGAACCGGTGCTCTCCAACCTCACACACACACACACACTCACAAAACACACTTGCGTGCTCAACACACACATAGACCTCCCTCTACGGGTCACTTTGATGTATCAACGCACTTGCAGACTAAACACAAAATTAGGTTCCAGTTCTTTATGCCCGCTAAAATGCAACATATACACACCCACTAACAAGGCCGCAACACACACCAGCACACACACACTTACACACACACACACAGAAGCCATTAATTAGTGTGCGCACATAAACAGTAGTAAGGAAAAAGGAAGCGGCTGCTGTAAAAAACAACCACAGACTTTGTGGTCTGTGTGTATTTTATTTCCCCTGACCGGTGTTGGCCTCTGCATTTGTGTGCCTGGTTTTGTGTATGTGTGTGCGTGTGTGTGTGTTCATTTAAGGTGTTCCAACATCAGTTGCGGTGCAACTACGATGCTTTACCTTCAACTTGCAAACTAAAAATACATTTCCTGCTTTTGTTAAGCACAGTATGCCTCTCTATTTGTGATGCAAAAACAAAATTGTGTGTGATGCGAATGCGCCTCTGAAAAAAACAATTCGAACAGACACACACGCACACACACACACACACATAGACACACACGCGCATTCACATCTTTATCCTTCCTGCACATTGCGTCTGTCTGTCTGTGCGTGTAAATATGTGTACATTTACCTTAGTGTGTCTCGCTCCACATCTCCGTGCCTGTGTGTAGTACGTGTGTAGCGTGTGTGAGATATCTGATGTCAGCTGTCACATCCCAGTCGGTCTGGGCCCATAATAAGAGACAATAATAACAACTCATTAAAACTGAGGGCAGGAACTGTGGAGCTCATCGGCTCATCAAATTAACCTTTGAACACTTCATACACACACACACACACACACACTCAAGCTACCTGTTTTTCTCCCACAGTTAGTGACTACCCAATCTTTCCTTCTGTCTTTTTGTCGTCCCCCCCCCTGCCCCCCCCCCACCCCCTTTTCTCAGCCAGTGGGTGTGTCAACAGGGGATTGGTCCTTTCTGCCGGGTAATTGATGAATTATATGCAATATGCAAATGAGGCGCCATTAATCTCCTGACTGACAGCTTCGTTTATGGGGCCTTAATGACGGCTGGATTAGATTCTAATTAAAATCTGCTCAAAGACACCCCACGCTAGAAAGCTGCTGCTTCTGCTAGTCCATCTCTCCTTCTTTCTTTTTTTTTTTTTTTTTTTACCTTTTCTCTAGGACACTTCCTCTCCTCTCACTTTACATCTCCTCATATCGTTCCGTCCATCTCCCTTTTCGTCTGTATTGTTTTTGATTCTTTAGCTCCGCGTCACGTGTTTTTTCGCTCCCCTCCTCTGTTTCTGTCCTTTTTAATATCACACACACACACACACACACACATATTTTGCCCACGGACCCATGTTATCCAATGTCAGGTTGCTGTGAAAGGAGACGAGCTGAGCTGGTCGTCATTAAGCCTGATGTGGCCCGTGTCATTTCCCCTGTCAGGACATTCACACCGTTTAGTCAGAGGCAAAGTGATGTCTGACAGCTTTTCACACAGCTCCTCCAGGATTGATTGAGCATGGCCGGCTCAATCAAGCCATGTGAATCTGCTTGTAGTCGCGGCCCTTTATCCAGGAAATTTGTGACATGGCGGGAAAAAAAAAAATTAAAAAAAAAAGGGAACGAGGAAAGGAGGGAGAGGGAAGGAGGCGAGCAAACACATTTAATAAGCAAACAAATGAATGAGTAAGCTGAACAGTAATGAGGTGCTTTATTGATGCCATAAGGGGAAACTCCTTTTTCGCTTGCTCGTATCCGCGGGGAGGTCAGATTTGCTGCACAGAAGCCTTCCTCGAGCCGCTCGGGTTTCAGTGTTTTTGCTTGTGGGCGCTTCAGCAGGATCACAGGTTCACAGTTTCTCCAACCCGGGGGGGGGGCACCCATCGCAGTCACAGCACGAAAAGACCGAGGGAGCATTAAGCGTTAAACAGGCCTAACGGGCGAATAATGTTAACCTGTGTTTTTTTTTTTTTTTTTTTTTTTGCTTTTGCAGTTCGAGGCCGGGACGACCGCCCAAGAGGCTGCAGAGTGTGACAGAGGGCGGGACCCACCACATGCTGTCCCACAGCGGTCTGGTGCATGCTGGGATCATACCTCCTGCAGGTGACCACCCAGGCCGCACTACGCCCCACGCTGTAGAGACAATATCACAGGCGCTCAACATTTGATTGAGATTCCATTTCCAAAAATACGTAAACCAAGTGAAGACATTTTTAAAACTATTAATTCATGTTTTGATTTAGCTCTATTTCTCACCAAATCACAATTTATTTTTGTTTTCATGTTAGAATTCTTAACTTAACTATGAATTTTCATTTTATTCTTCCATTGTATTTGCTTAATGCAAAACTACACCATTTCTGACAAATTCCTCTTAACTTTCTTCTATTTCTTGTAGTTTTTCTTTTTTTCTTTATATATTTTGACGCACAATAATTATATAATCCCTCACTTTGAATAGTAATGAGGTTACTTTCACTGAGAAGATCTATATACCATCGCAGATAGATTTGCTTCTAATTATAATGTTTATTCAGCAACATCAGAACCTGTGGTTTATAGAAAAAAGGTTCCCTGTTTGGAACTCAAATAGCAGTTAGACAAATTTAGTTGGGTACAGTTGTTCAGCAAAGGTTCGCAATTTGGAAATTTGTAAACTAGTTGATCAGTAAATGAAATTATTTATTATTTAAATTTCGAAAGAATTAGAAATAAAAATGTTTTCTGCGTTTGACTTAAACACACACATTTCATTTAATCAATACCTTGTTTACAGATTAAATGTTTAATTGATATCTATGCTATTTTGGTAGACAATCTACAACCAATGATAATATATTCATACATCATTTGGTGATGGAAGTCACAAAGTCAATTTTCTGGCCAGTGTATTCTATATCAAATATCCATTAGACGGAGAAAGCCTCTCTGACTCTAAATCCCCCTTTTTGTTTTCCATAAGGTCAGGGTTTGTAATTCTCCAGTACTGCACAGAAGTGGAAATCCCTGTTTGGGTTCCAGGAGCTGCTTTAAACAGTGAATTAGTGACACATTGTTGCTTAAGCCCTCAGAGGAGCTGCTGGCAAAGTTCAAATTCTGTTCTCTTTTCAGCGGTCGGAAAGTGAAAGCAATCACCTGGCAGCCAGCTGAGTTGCTGCCATCGGTCTAAAGAAAAGAGCAGGTTGCTTGTGCAGGATAGACACGGGCACGCTCGCTTTTCCCTTTTTCCCTGCAGAATGATACATTTAACCCGTTATCAATAGTGCGAGGAGGCAGGAGGGGACCCGTGTGTTGATTAATAAAATTACCATCCACACTGCTGACGCGCAAGAAACGACCCATAACTTGCAAGTTGGCCTTTTTTTTTGTCTTGAATCGCAAGTACACAGAGTCCAAGATTTCTAATATTTAAGCCATCAAGAACCCTTTTATTTTAGTCGTGCACACTAACAGGAATGAGAATGCTTAATGTTTAATCTTCTGTAAATGACTCTCAAGCACATTCATTGTCTCTTCAATCTGTTATTTGTTATCTCGAGTTTGTCTTGTTTGTTCTAACAGTCTTAGTCAACTGCCTTCTTACGGCCATGGTGCTGCTTGTTCTTGTGACAAACAGTGTGTGTGTTTGTGTGTGTGTGTGTGTACGTCTGTAGCACAGAGAAAGGGAGAAAAGTAATTGTTGGCACCTCACCGCTCTCAAAGTTGCCCTTGGCTTTGTGCTCTTCACTGCAACCTGATCTTTTCATTCCCTGCCTCAAAAGAAGCCATTTTCTGTTAGCTCTGCTTCCTCTCGCTGTTCAAAGGTGCTTGAGAGAGAGAGTGTGTGTGTGTGTGTGCGTGTGTGTGTGTTGTGCATGCGTGACTGTTCAAGAGCATCTTTCTCAGTGGGAAAAGAGTCTTTTTCCACCAAAGGAGAGGGCACGGCAGCAATGTCAGCGCCACTGATTAGAGCTGGCCACATGAGAGGGGAGAAAGAGACGGAGAGCGGGGAGGACATTTGAGCGTAAAAGGCAGGGAAAATCTTTGATGTCATCCTCCTTAGTCTCTTTCTCTCGCCTCATGCACTCACACACACACACACACACACACACACACACACACACACACACACACACACACACACACACACACGCACACACCCGCAACACGGTGGCTTATGTCCCGCTGTGATGCTGACATTTGAAAAGGTAAAGTACGGCGAGGGGATGGGAGGAGAGCAGGGAGGAGGGCGCGAATGAGAAGAAGCAGAGGAGATGAGAAGAATGGGAGTGATTTGCTGCGGTTGTCTACGTCTCGGACGCTCCGCCACGGAAGAGCGCCGCGCGCGGCGATGCTCGGCGGTGCAGTTTTGTTGGCAAATGTTTCTGATGAGTCCAGGAAATTGAGACTTATGGCTTGTTTGCGTGTCCTCACGTCGTGTTTGCACAGTCGCGTCTAACTTTTTAATAATTGCCCCCCCCCCCCCCCCCCCCGTGTGCTTGTCTGCGTTAGTGCGAGGGATGTTTCGTTTTTTTTTTGGAGCTGAGGGTCGAACTACCTTTCTGAGGACCAGGGCACAAATTAAAACACGGCCTCGGGCCCTCTTGCCACATTTTGTTCACCTTCCATTTCTTAACACGCAGAAGTGCACAACCCCTATTTAAAATGTGGCTTTATTATTCTCTCTCTAAACATCTCTAATTCCTACTAAAGACGTACTCTGCGGGCTGAAAGGTGGCTGTGCGGCGGGACGTGATGTCCCCGCGTGGGAGAGATGAATGTCTCGGCTTGTTCCTATCACCGCCGACCCCCCCCCCCCATCCACCCCCCCACCCCCCTCCCCTGCTCAGACTAAATGGCCGGTGCGGCGGTGCAGTCAGGATGAATGGCTGGCCTCTGTCTTCCCATGACAACCTCCTGCCTGCCCACTGCTCTAATCCTCCACCGCGGCCATTGATCCGGCTCTTATTGATTCTCCTTCTTTCTTTTTTCTGCCTCTCTCCGTATATATATATATATATATATATATATATCCGTCCCACTCTCAGATCTGTCTGCCCTGGCCAAGAAGATCAAGCTGGAGGCACTGGCCAGTTACCACAGCAACCATCAACACGGCGGGCTAAACGGCGAGAACGGCGATCACGGCCACGGACTGGGTGAGTGTCATCTCGGGTCCGTCCACTGACACAAACACACACACACACACACACACACACACACACACACACACACACACACACACACACATGCGGCGGTGGTTGTCTGCACACATCTGGGATGCCAGGTCAATGCGGATACCGGAGCAGCTGCGTTTGTGGGCGGCTGCTGAATGAAGCTGATTAAAAGCAGGATGTGACATCACCGCTCCTCACCGCTACGTTTCCAAAAACAAACTACAGCAGCAATTAGCACTCATGTATTGTTTTGTAGTTTTTCCTTCTCCTTTTTTTCCCCCGATAGTGATACATGTGAACATTTCCTGCAGCTTGGAATGGTTTGCATACTCAATGAGATGAGAAAACACAATTGGTCACCGACTCTGCAGCAACAAAACATTACCGGCGAATCACCCGCACAGATTAGTCATCGCATCAGGAGAGCAGGGACCCGAACCAGCAGCATTAGATCAGGATTTACTGGAAGAGAAGCCTTTGCCTTTCAGACAGTAAGTTAGCCGTGTGGTCTCATTCCTTTGGCTACTCGCGCGGGTGTAATATTTAGTCATACGTTATTAAAAAAAAACTGATCCCTGGCTTTTCGCAGTCAGGGAAAAGCAAGCCGTCCCCGAGGTGGACGAAAAACAAGCGCACCCCGCATCATAGAGAGATGAATAAGATGAGAGGCTGAAGCCAAATCAATAGTCTTCTCTCTAATTCACTATCCTGAATGCAAACGACAAATGCCGGACAATCGATGGGGGGAACGGACACGAGCACGCGCACGCACGCACACGCACACGCACACGCACACACAAGCGTGCGCACACACAGGCCACGCCGCCCCCGCCGTTATCGACAGGTTAAAGCGACATCAGTGTGTTTAGACAGATGACGGGGCTTATGGAGGCCTGTGTGGAATACGCTATCAACTCGGGACACACACACACGCACACGCACACGCACACACACTCTTAACATGAGGCGCACACTGCAAGGCTTAAGGACCAAAATGAAAAGGAAGAAATTGTCCTTGTGTTTTGAGCCAAAAGTGCTTGAGCCGGGTACCTTTAAAGGTTTTGGCTTTGGTTGTGTGTGTGTGTGTGTGTGTGCGTCTGTGTGTAGTAAATAGTTTTCCCTACCCGTGTCTGCGAAACGCTTCCAGCCTCAAGCATTGTTTGCCATCGTACACGCTCGGTTACAACTGCCGGCATCTGTGCGCAGTTAGGTGGCATGGTTACCACCAGCCATTATAAACATGTAAAGCCTAATCACTGTTAATGATAGAGTCAAGTGGAAACACACACACACACACACACACACAAACATACAGCGCAAGCATACATACACGCATAAGAACGGTGTGTTTTTTTCCATACCGCCACCCACGGCCTTATGGGAAGGACAGGCCCCTACCAGGGCTTCAACCACTACAAAGGCAATCTCCGATTACACAGACGCACACACTCACAAATGCTGAGTGTGACACCTTACGGGCCGGGGAGGAGCGGGGAGCAGCCATTTCTGCATTTAACAAGATCTTCTGGGAAATTTACAGTAACTGTTTGTTTACAGTAATGGTTTGTTTGGATAAACATAAGAGAGGCACTTTGACTTTTGATGTTTTTTAATGAAACATAAGAGAGAGTGATGGGAGGGCAGAGAGAAAGTGGGGAGAGAGGGGAGGGGGGGGGGAGCAGAGTTAGGAAGGAGAGAGAAAATGAAATTATGGAGGAGGGGTGGGGCTGCAGGGGTGTGGAGGGATGGGGAGGATGGGTGGAGAGGGGGGGGGGGTTATAAAAGTGGAGCGCTGGTTTGTGAAACCAGGGCTTAATATTTGGAGCTGGCTGCTAGTTTGTTGTCGGAGCATCTGGTTGTTTCGCTCCATTCAGACAGATCTTTTGTTTGGGTTGGATTCTGCGAGTGAGAGACTAATCTGCCAAACGCACAAAGCGCTGCACATATGTCCGGCGAGCCCGACTCGTAAAGTCAACGCCTCGGCCTTTATTTCTTGGTTTGCCCTTTTCTTCTTCCTTCTCTTGTATTTCTCTCTCTCTCTTTCTTTTCTGCCCCTCCTTTATTTGTCCTGTTTCATCACCTCTTTTTGGATGGCTTTTTTTTCTTCTTTCTTTTTTCTCTCGTTTCCATGCACTCGCTCTATTATTTGTGACAATTGTGTGGAATAGAGTCCAAGATTTTTTCCTTTGTGTTTATAATTACCCAGCGTGCATTGCTGGCCCAGCACCAGGACTGCCATCAGCTTCTTTTGTTCCACTTCCTCCCTGTGTTTCTTTTGTTTTTGTTTTTCCTTTTATTAAATGATAAATATTTATGTCATTTTTCTCCCCCCCCCCCCCCCCCCCATCCCCCAAAACAGGATTGTTTGTTTCATGAATAGAGGGACTGCAACAACCCACTTGGGTGCTGTTGAGAGGAAGGATTTTCTTTAAAGATAGTGGATGCTTGTGGTATCCAGAGGAGCGCCAACAACAGATCGGTCAAGATAATAAAGACTTTGGTTTGAGCTGCTGAAAACGTGTCGGGTTATCGGCGAGAACACAGAGGCACTGGAAGAAAACTTTCTTTTATTCCGGAGAGGTTTGTGTTCTTTTTTTTTTTTTGTGGTGTAATGAGCAAGTCCTCTTCCTCCTGCCTCCCATTTTGTTCTTCTCTCCCCCGGCCTCTTCTTATCTCTTTCCCACACTCGACATCTCTCCACCGCACTCGAGCATATTTTCGACTGGAAGCGGAGCGGTCAGCCAGGTAACGTTGACTTCACAGGGAGAGGGACATTGGTGTCCGGTTTCAAACCTTTTTCAAAGTTCGGTACACTGCACAGGTCTGAGCAGAGACTATACATTGCGATGGATGAATACCACCGAAGCACGAATGAAAGAAGAAGGGGTATCAGGCCCGTTTCGTGTCGGGTGCAGCTCTGGGGGCCTGAATCCGAGCCGCCGGTCCGACCTTCTCTGCTCTTACAGTAATCGACTGTGCTCCTGCGTCGGCCCTTCTCTTATCTTCCACACGTTCTTCTATTCTCCCCCACCAGTTCTGGACCAGTTGCCCTTCATGATGATGTCCCATCCTCTGATTCCTGCCAGCCTGGCGCCGGCCTCCGTTTCCATGGCAATGGGCCAGATGAACCGACTGAGCACGCTGGCCAGCATGGCGCAGCTCCACGCCAAGCCCCCCGCCAGGACTCCCACCTCCGTCATTAAGGTGAACCCAGAGGACCGTCGGCGCGGGGCAACCCGACCCCCAGGCAGAGTCCACTCAGAGTACACCGTTGTTTCAACAACACATAACACAGAATCAAATGAGTCGTATATATTTTCTGTCCCTGCGAGTGAAGAGCTTATAGTCAAGTTTCTATGATAATGTATGAAAAAGGGTCAGTTGTCTAGTGGCAGGTTCAGGTTTCTGGATCGCTACCGTGTTGTGATCAGAGAAATGTTTGAGATATCAGAGAAAAACTTTGACCTCTCCTTGAAAATAGCATCTCACACCTAAGATTAATTTAAGGAGGTTTGGAAGGAATGCAAATGTTGCCAAACGTTACGGAAGCACCGTCTCCGGTCATAATTTTAACGGCGCATTGTTCAATATCTGGGATGATTCCCACAAAATGATTTTAGAGGATACCAATATGCTTCCAGGCTTGTGCAAGCCCAGAAACAGCTGCTACATTTTGGACATAATAGGGGCCGGATATGTCTTTCGACACATTTGTTTTAGCATACAAACACTGTTATGGCATAAAAGTTGAACATTTACTGGAAGATTTCTGGCTTTTAGAACCCGGTTTTGGAATTCAGTATCTTCATTCGTAGGCTAATTAGATACTTCTTGTGGTCCGGTAGGAGCGTGTGCTGGACAGCCCGTCCCCCACTCCCTCGTTGGAGGAAGCGCAGATGTCCTCCAACCACAGCAGCAGTGTGTCCAGTTCGCCGTCCCACACGGAGCGCTCTGGAGAAACCACGCGTAAGTTTACCGGCCGGTGGTCACGTGAGGAAAAGCAGTGGCTCCAAACAAACGCGGGGACGTGCTTCTCAGTTTATTTGTTTGGGACTTTTTTCCGTTTCAGACCCACAGGATGACGGCCTGTCATCAAGCCACAATGTGTTGGCGCACTCCCCCGGTGTGGTGCATGTGTCCAGAGAGACGGACGGGACCTCAGCGGAGTACAGCACGGAGAACAAGAGGAGCCACGCCGACAGAGGTGAGATTTTTCTCCTGTAGGTCATGTCAGCATTGGACGTGGTTTGGAGGCACTATTACACAAATTAAATAAATAATATGGTTTTCTCGTCAACCGTAAACCGTCCGATTGTCTTGACACACCTTACACTGTAAACACTTCTGTAAATCTGTAAAAGACTCCTTCGGCTGAGACTTTATGATGCATGGGAGTTCCTCAACTCTGTGACGTCGTCACAATGGGAAAGTGAAGGTGATCTGAGAAACAACTCGGCGCACACTCAGCGGGTTCGGCTGCTTTTATGGCATCCGCTCCAGGCGAGTAATTATCAGTGGGCCGATCAGCATCCACTTGGGGTCCAGCATCCAGTTGTTATCGTGCATCCATCCTTCGCATAGCCACATGACGCATCTACATTGCCAGGGGATGCAACTATGTGGCGGCAGGTGTGTTGCTCAGAACCGAAGGAAGCTCGAGGTCGAGTGTAAAGTTGTCTGGATGAGCGCTTAACAGGACACTACTTTGATTACTCAAATATGTTGAATGACAATGTGAGCTCAGACCTCAAAGTTCCAGGTCCCACCGTTTCCTGAGGATTGCAGTCATTAATCATTTAATAATGATTAATGAGTACTGATTATTTCTTTTTTTTTAAATCAATTGCTTTCAAAGTCCCTCAATATGCTTCCCACCCTCTCCACCCATCCATGTTTTCACCTACAGACCTGTTTACTCACGTCTGGCAAGTCTGTGATGGTTTGTTTAATACTCTCTTTTTGAAAAAAGAACTAAAGACACAAAAGACACAAAATATCTCAGTTACAGGTCAATAAGGATTCACTGTCGCACCTCTTCTTTCCTCCCCATGTCCTCCTCTCCTCATTGTGGCCGGTCCGGTCCCCCCCCCCCTCCTCCTCCTCCTCCTCCTCCTCCCGGCTTCCCGCGGCGAGCAAAGACAAATAATTCTGCAAAACAGGGCTCCATTAGACCAAGAAGCGGTGTTACATTAGCGAGTCATTTGCCGGGCCGCGGCCTAACGAGCCAGGCGGCCTCCCGTGCTCTCAGCTGGACCTCATCTGCATAACGACCGCCTCCCTGTCGTTAGGGCCCGCGTTGCCACGGCGCTGCAACGTCAGTTGTTTGGTTCTCTCTGTCAGGGAGGTTTGCATTAGCTTAATGAGGACTGCTCAAGGACAAACAGTCAGCAGAAAATCCACGGCGAGAGGGAGGGAGAGAAACTGAGAGTTTGTATGTGTGTGCACGCGCCCCGGCTAAATGTATTCTAATACTGAATCGCATTATTCAGTAATCGAATCTAAAAATCACAAAGGCCTCCCAGGTAAGGTTTCAGATGCTGTCAGGTATCTGTGAACATATTGACAAAGCAGTGATGGCACCAACAAACGTGAAAGCCATGCATCGCACACTGCATTTATGCAATTGATTTTTAATTGATTTTGCTCCATGCAAATGTAACATATGTACATTTGCTGGATTGCAGGCTTTTGTGTTCGACCCACAACATCACAAGACGGGCTCATTGTGCATCGAGCAGACTTTCAAAGAACACTTGAGCGCTGTCATTCTGTCAATCCATTGTATGATAATCCGAGTGTGCGTGAGTATGCGCGTGTCTTGTGTGTGAGAGAGTCAGTTTTGGCTGTGTGTGCTGTTTCAGTGGTCTTTGAACAACGTATCCATGCAGCAAAGATCAGAGGCCATCCCTGACACCTCACTCCCATTAACCAAACATCAGCAGAATTTTATTCTCTGTCTGTCTCTCCCCTTCTCTTCCGCCCTCCCCTCCCCTCCCGCTCTCTTCCGCTGACTGGCAGTCTTCACGTGGTGAAGTTCATTAGCCCTGGGGACGGGTGGGAGAGGAATAAGAGAGGGGAGAGAAGAGCGATGAAGTTGGGAGAAAAGAGAAAAACAGACAGTGACCTTGGTTTAGGGAGATGGGTAAATGATCAAACGGGCTGGCAGCCGTGAGTGTGTGTGTGTGTGTGTGTGTGTGTATTTATGCCAAACGTGTGTGTGTGAGTGTGTGTGAGAGTGTGAGGTAAAGTAGGCGTAAAACAGTAACTCAATAAAGGATCAGTCACATCCAAGGAGCCTGGGGAAACCACGCTGCTGACTGCGCACTTCAGCGGCTACGAACGTGTGTGTGTGTGTGTGTGTGTGTGTGTGTGTGTGTGTGTGTGTGCGCGTCTGTATGTGAGCCACGGGAGTGTAGTTGGATGCCCTCCGCTGAGCTCGCCAGCACCTGCTAATTACCTTTCTCTACAGAGCAATGCTTTTAGCAAGGAAGAGGGAGAAAAAGGAGGAGGAGGAGGAGCGGGGGGAGGGGGGGGGGGGGGGGTGTATTGCTTCTCATCTGTGAAACACCTTGAATGTGACAGTTGCCAAGACGTGAGGCCGAGGCGGCGCAGGGGAGGCGGGTGGGTTTGGAGCAGAAGATGCTGTGGTCAGCTAAGTGGGGAAAACACTGTCATTTGTCACAGACAGAGAAAAGTGCCAGATATCACAGCGCGCGCTCGCCCTCGCCTCTGCTCCAGTAAGCGTCGGACTCCCAGGACGTCTCTCGTCCTCGGTGGCTCGGATGACAGCGAGCGCAGGAAGTGAGCGACTGCCTGGTGTGTGTGTGTGTGTGTGTGTGTGTGTGGATAAAAAAGATGCAAAAGAAAACGGCTAATCTTCAAACTCCCCTACTGTCAGGAATCAGGAACACGCAGTTCTCAGGTTTGCAAGCAGATGGTCATCCATAATGCAGCTTCTTAGCTCTTTTTTTATGGGAGGTGTCAAGCTGTGGTGCATTATCAATAGGCAGAGTGCCATCTAATAAAGGGTGACCACATTTTCAAAACTCCAAACCAGGACTTCTGCGTACGCGAACGCGCTCACTGTAATTAGTGTAAACAGCGGCTGTCGGACTCGACATGTTTGTTATGTACTCATAGGAATTTGCATTCACCCTTGATTGCATATCGCCGCTGTAATGATGATCCTTTTGTAGGTTTGAGACAAACATTAGTCACGTGAAAAGACAGTGTGTCAACTTTATTTACATGTCATTTGAACAACACCTTTAAAGAAAAAAAGATCAATCTCCATCGCTTCATGCTGACTGCACTGATTGTATGTTTCATTTGAAGAACTTATATTATATCTTTACTTCCGCATTCCATTCATATAGTACAGTTTGACGTCATTTCACTCTGCATCATTCCTTTTACAGAACTCCCTGTTGTTGGAAAAAAAAGCAGATTTAAGATGATTTCTTTGTGAAAGGCTTTTGTTGATCACCAAAGTTGTCCTCATTTCATTAAATGAAGTGAAATACTACTGATTCAGGGATAAAACAAGAGGTGACGCTCCTCCCTGAGCATCCCGTCTGCTCACAAACACATGCATACCTTTCCTTAAACCTCTGATATTTATACAGCCGGGCCCTGTCGTTTTTAGCCGATCTTACTCAATGAGGAGTAAACTGTGCCTTTTTCTGAGGAACTCGCGTTGGAAAGCGCCAGAATAAACGCCCGGTGCTGGTGATACTCGAGTAAAGTAGTAATAAACTGCGAGCCCTTTGTTGCTAAAGCGCTTCAACTAACACACACACATCAAAATGTCTCTCTCTCTCTCTCTCTGCCCTCCAGATAACACCTCCTTGGCCGCTCACACAACCAGGCAGAGCTGTGATAGACAAGTCTACCAGAAACCCCCATCAGGCTGCGAGAGGGTATCTTACCCCGCAGGACAGAAGCTCCCAGCAGGTCTCCACCACACTCCCTTCATCTTCCCGGAAGGCTTGTCCTCCATAGAGACCCTGCTCACCAACATCCAGGTGAGGCCCTGCTGGGGCTTTATTATTATTATTATTATACCCTGAGATGAATAGGGAGGGAGATGAGCCACTTTTCCCCGAAATGGTAAATAGCAGATGAGGCCGACATTTAAGATGTGCAGTAATTGGGATGGGCGTGTTCTGACCTGCTTCTCGTGTTTTACATGTCTTTGTTAGAGAAGAGTCACAATGAGAGCTCTCACCGGGCCGGGTTTTTTATTTTTTTATATTTTTTTTACAGGAAGGACGGTGGAAAGAACACGTTGTTTTTTTACCTCCTCTGACCTGATAGCAAATAGTTAAAAGATAACTGTTAACTGTCGTTGTCAAATGTATTTATTTTGCTCGTTTCCAGGAATTATACACCAGTGTAAAACATTAACCGCCTCACTCCCAATTATTTGTGATCTCTTCACTTTTAGAGTAAGGTGATCTAAATTCTCTTTGTCCGCATTTACTGCAGCTCATTTAAAAAAATTAAAAAAAGACAAATAACTTTTCCTTTGTGTCTTAGTGTTCACTGAGGGTGAGGTGAAGTAAGGACGCGTTTGGAGAACACAGACGCCTCTCCTGGCTCCTGATCAGTGTGTGACCTGTTGATGTGTGTCTGTGTGTCTCCAAGCAGGGTCTGCTGAGGGTTGCCATAGAGAACGCCCGGGCCCAGGAGAAGCAGGACCAGATGGAGAGAACGGAGCTGAAAATGGAGCTGGTCCGAGAGAGGGAGCTGAGGGAGACCCTGGAGCGGCAGCTTAGCATGGAGCAGAAAAACAGAGGTAGGCCGTCACATGCGGTGTCGTGTTATCTTGCGGAGAGTGAACCCTGCTGTCCCCGAGCCGCCAAATGGCCTCGGTTTGATTTCATATGCTGTATTTTTTCAAAATAAGTGAGCCTCAATAACAGACTGTTACTCTAACATTAAATTACTCTTTATAATACCTTCAAAGTCCCTCACTTCTCATGATGTCGTATAATAAACAAAATATCGCTTGAATGGATAGCCTTTTGATATAATAACTTGATATACAAAATGCATTTACTTGACATCCTTTATCGTTTCTTCCTTCCTCTTCCTCTTCTTTGTTCTCTGCTCAGTTCTGATCCAGAAGCGCCTGAAGAAAGAAAAGAGGAGTAAGAGGAGACTACAGGAGGCCTTGGAGGAGGAAGTCAAACTGCGTGATCAGGCAGAGCACACCCTGCTGCACACTGCCAACACACACACAGGTACAGGAACACGCACCGTTTTCAACGATATCATGAATTCCTCATGGGGTTTTTATTCTATTTCGTGAGCCCTGAAAGTTTGCACAAGCAACACGATTCTCATTTTCACATTAAATGTCACCGCGAGCCTTCTGTGCAGCCTTCGACTCTTCATTTCCCTTTCAATTAAGTTTCTTTATTAATGAATGACCAAATTGCAGGCCATCAATCATCGGCAGCACCCCCTCACACGGAGCCCGTGACCCAGGACGTGGACGGGACCAATCACAGTGACAACAGGATGGACGCCAAGGCAACAGTACAAGGTACAAGTGTCCACAAAACAAACGCTGCTGCGGTGGATCTCATCAGTGGAAATGTTGCCGCTGTGCAGCTGTTAGAAGGGTAGCAGCTACGGTCACTGCAGAACTTTTCTCACAATGATAATATGAAGAGATAAAAAAAACGGGAAGGTGAGTGCATCAACGTGAAGGCACTGCAGCGGGTTTCTGAATGATAATTAAAAATGACTCTTCAGTGTAGGAATCTGGAAACAAACCTGCTGCTGGGGATTTATTTAGCCCCCATCAACGGAGCTTGGACAGCAGATTTCATTATTACTCACTGATGCCTAACTGAGCGGTCTACTGGAAAAGGGGAGGGGGGGGATGGGGGGGGGGGTGGTTTTGAAAGATTTCACAGGGAGACGGCTCCCGAGAAGTTGAACAAAAATGAAATGAAGCGTGGCGCCCGGCGTCCTAATGGAGATGGGCGTTTTAACATATTTATTTTTTGCCAACATTACCGTCTTCCCAGGAACGCATTAATGAAACGACCCCGCGCGTTAACGTCCTAAATGGACAGTTAAAAGAAGACGGCGGTGGTCTCTGCCCCCCCCCCCCCGCCCCTTCCCCCCCCGTCACAGGGGGGGCACGGCTCCGGCCCACCTCTGCCCCGCGCCGCGCCAGGACCGCCGCGCGAGACGCCGCGCCTTGTTCAAAGCCAATTTTTAATTGAATGTCAGTGAAGCAAGAAGAGAACTGGCCACTAATTAACGGCTGTCTTAATTTTCCTCGTGACGAGTTTGTTTGGACATCATTTGCATAATTAACACCCAGTAATAAATCATTTAAAGGGGGATTGTCTGTCAGACAGCGGGGCAGGATGTGGTTCCTTTGTGCCAGGAAGTTTAATCGCCAGAAAAACAGGGATCACGGGGACGAAAAAAAAGACTTTCAACTCAACCTTACTTCATAAAGATCTTTTATTAATGATCTAAGTGGGAAGGTTAAAGGGGACAATTTACCATATTTGTATGAATGAATTTGTAGCATAAAGCATTTTCCCTCCCTTTGCTGTTTTCTGTCGTTGTGATCTAACCCAAAGAATCTGTCTGCATTCAGTATAACTTATAGAATTTTCGATTGTGTTTTATTAGACTGGATTTCTTTCTGGATTTCAGAGGGCAGAGGGTTCTTGCAGACATCCGGGATGTACTGAAGACGAGGTGGAAGCGCGGACGCATGAATGCAAGAACAGAGTGATGAAGATTTTCTCATTAATGAGAAAAGATACAATAGACAGGCACGCTTGGCGACGCAGTGGAAACCCAAGATGGACATATCTGCCCCCCCCCCCCCCCCCTCACTCCCCCAACCGGACTCCCTTACATTTCAAGGGTGACCTTTGAACTTTTCCATTGTTCTGTCATTTAATTTATTGCATTTATCACCAAATCTCGGCCGTAGTGGAAGCAGTACTTTATTCTGATGACGTGTTTGTTGTGTTTCTTTTAATCAAGGTTTTTAGATCCTAGATGAAGATGACCATGTTTGTTTTTTTGTCAGTGCTGTTTATCTGGACACAAGTGGCGAAAATAACTTGTAACAGAGTTGTGTACATATACAATATATAGTCATCATTTTTGTTATTATTATTACTATCACAAAAACATATGGCATGTCGTACAGTCAGTAAATGACTTGTATTGTGTATGTTATGCAGTAGTGCAGTTTGACAATACAAACAATACAAATTCTTTTTATCAAATTGTGTCGGTGCTTCTTTACTTATTTTACATGTGCAGTTTCCAAATGCATGTTTTTTTTATTTTTTATTTTTGTTATTTTTGTGACAAACCACTTTATTTTTGTGTGTGTGTGTGTGTGTGTGTGTGTGTGTGTGTGTGGAGGAGGGTGTAGGTCCATTTGCTTGCAAGACTGTACATATGTGAGAAAATGAGATGCAATGTGACATTGACTACTGCACCATCTCCAAAAAAACACACACGTAAATATTGACAGACAGACAGGAAGGTGGTGAGCAGGGTCACATGTGAGCTGCCCTTTAGTGAAACATGATGACGATGCACGCGGTCTCTCTCTCTCTCTCTCTCTCTCTCTCTCGCTCTGTGGCTCCACTCATTTTTTTTTATGTCCTGTCTCTGAACTTTAAAAGCTTTCTTGGACCAATACATTTTTAAGTAAATGAATGAAAGATGTGACAAGAAAAAGAAGAACATGGTTTTTGCTGTATAGTCAATTCCGGCTATTTTGTCATCTTTGCGGGCCAAATATTAGCATTGCAGGAAACGGAGCCATAACAAAAAAAACTAATGATTAATAATATTGTGTATTTCGGATTGCAGTCATGAAATGATCTGGTAACATCGATATTTTAGAGAAGCAAAGAGTGAGTGCTACAACAAGCGTCCCTCCTCTGATGCAGATGGCCAACAAATAAATATGTGATAAATTATGTAAGGGATTGAGGACCACGATTGCTGTTCAACGTTGATTGTTTTTTAAATATTTGAAGTGGAAAAATTCTTCTTTGCACACACAGTACACGCTGAGGACAAAACGCACAAGCTTTCTGAAGCAATAGTTCCCTTTGTCATGAAGCCATTTGTTGTAGCAAGAATAAACCCTTGAAGTCGACCAGAATTTCCTCATGCAACCTCGTGTAAATGTGCAGCGTGCCATTTCCTGGACAAAGGCAGATAAGCTATGATGCAGGACTGAAACAATACGTCGGTTTACAAGCAGTTCCCCCTGAATACAGAGCGGCTGACAAGTGAATAGCAATTATTCACATAAACGAATATATGAATGAGTCATCGGCTTTTCAGATGACCACCTCACAGGCCGTCTTCACCAAAAAAGGGGTTTGTGAATCGGCTCATTCACGCTCTCTTGTGTCGCTCTCACAGACACGTGCACACAGACGGACGCGCATCCCTCACAATTCACCGGCCACCATTGTCCTGCCGAGAGACGTGCAATGGAAAAGATAAATGGAGGATAAAGCTAAGGTGACAGGGGCAAGCATGTGTGTGTGTGTGTGTGTGTGTGTGTGTTTGCATGTGTGTACTGCACAACAGACCAGCAAACCATCTGCTCATCTCCTCTTAATGAACAAAGCAAACAGCAGGAGTCAAGGCTGTCTCCAAATCTGGACTCTCTTTATTGGTAAGCACACACAAACGCACACACACACTCTAACACAGACACATTTGCGCATCTCTGTGCTGTTTAATCTGATTATCTTTGATTGAGAACAGGGGCAAAGCAACCTTTTTAGACCTCGCTCTCACATCAGTGACAGAGAAGGTCTGAAACCCAATTAGCAAGCTGTTCCTCAGCTCTGCTTTGCAGTCACATCTGACCACAAGCAGCCAAATAGACCTAATGGGTGGGAACTAACCAATGGGAGCTAACACGCATACGGCATCTGTGGATGATGGGGAAATGCAACACTATTAGGCAGCTGTTGGCCACATCTTTTCAAATGCACTTGGAAGTAACATAAGCATTCGATCAATTGGCAAAGGAGCCATCACAGCCAGGCATGAAGGTGTGCACGCGCTAGTCCAAGCAGCCATAGGAAGTCTGGACCTTGACAAGATGTGACATTGTGTGCATAAGGCAAAGAGGACCATAAGAAAGAGCCATTAATCTGCACTTTGTGCAGCCACATCCTGCTCACTGCGCCGTGGATAATTAACACCGTTACCTCTCTGTCAGAAAGCTGAGCACATGGCTTCAAAGCAGGAAACACTCCCTGTCCGCTCCTTCTCTGCACAGCCAACCCATAAACACACATCACGTGCAGGGAAAATGGTCATAGATGACATGCATTATGACACCAATGATTCGGGGCTTGGGAATACCTTCCCAGAGGTTCATCGGATGACAACAGGATGGCATTGTGGGTAAAAAAGGGCTGCCCTTTGCAAGAGGATCATCTGGCTGCTGTATCCCTGCTGAAATGCCTGTTAGCAAGACACAGGATGCTGCAGGTGGAGATAGGCCTGCTCTGAGGGGCTATGTGGATGCACTTGCACCGTGATATTCATTAATAAAAGACCATCTACATTTTGTTTGCTTCAAATGATCTACTTTCCTCCTGGCAGTAGAAGTAGTAGTGGTAGAATTACATTAATTTAGCTGACACAAGTGACGAATAATAAGTGTATACTAAACAGTCTAAAAATCAAGCAAATAAATAAACTGCAACATTAACAATAACATTAAGATCCAGACAGAGTGTCCCCATCCAGGGAGGGCATTGCTAGGTCTTTTATTGAACAAAGTGCAATCTGTATTATAATCTATTTGTTATGTTTTATAATTTTACTCATTTTAATTATATTTCTAAAAAATATAAGTCATTTTTTGTATTACTTTGCTTAATGCATTATTATTAGTTGTAGTAAGAATATGTAGGTAGTTTGTTTTACTGCTTTGCTTAGTATTATTATTAGTAGTAACAGTTCTACCTATTTTTTTTAGCAATTTATCCCAGACCAAGACAATTAAAAAAACGTCATCCTCTTTCTTTTAACTTTATTAGTCAAATCAATTAGAAAAATTAGGTGGAAATAGTTTTCAATGGTGTTGTTTCGAGTAGAATCGGGCTATTATATCAGTGAAGACAATATCTGGAGATCCTCATCACATTTTCAACGCGGATCAACAGCGCCCTCTGCGGGCCCGTTGGGTCTCGTGGCAGCGGAATGCGAAGTGGTCTCTTTTGGGCTTCGCGGGCTCCCGTAGCAGATCCCCTTTGCCCTGTCCCCTTTCCCCTCACACACACATCATGGAGCCTTTCTACGACTTTATTGCGGTGTTTTAGTGTTTTTTCATTGCCTTTGGGATCAACGGGGTCTCGCGTGGATTCTGTAAACTCATCCCGAACACCATGTTTACCACCACCGGCTCCCGGGGCCTGTGTAAGTATCCCGGAAGCAGCAGTTTAAGGGACGTCCGGGGCCGAGGAAGTCCTCTTGCCGCTGCCCCCCCCCCCCCCCCGTCAGTCAGCCTCAACCGCAGCGGCGCTAATGGCTAACGGCTGCTAGCCGAGCGGCGTTAGCATAGCGCTGTCATTCATTGACCCGGAGAAGCGTGTGACGTTAACCAGCCTAAACTCCCTGCTGCTGCGTTTACACCCACCCGGGTTTGTTTCTCCGTTTCGCGGACAGCCATCGGTCCATTTGGGATGTGATCGTTGAAAATAATCAAAATGTGTGGAAAGGTGCATTTCCGGATACGTCACATTGACCCCCTCCGCTCCCATGAACAAATTAGCTAGCAACTGATCTATCTGCAATCAGTGTGTAATAAGTGTGTGTGTGTGTGTGTGTGTGTCGTGCACAGACAAGGCTCCCCTGTCCAAAGGCCTCCTGCTGGTCCTCAGCGGACTGACCGTGATGCTCGCCCTGCTGCCACAGTACCAGGAGCTGTTTGTATACGACCTGCAGGCTGTCACGCAGCACCACCACCAGGTACGTCTCTGGGGGACCGAGGAGACACCACTGGGACCCACGCCAACACCAGAAGCAACTGCTTTAGGAGGGAGATCAAATCTTGGATTGTTGTTGTGGTTGTTGTTGCGTGAGCTCCGTCAGACAAGAGACAACTGGCAATAACAGCGATTTGTGATCACATAACTGAGGGGTCAGAGGTCATTGCTTTGGAAAGAATAGCCAATTTCTCAAAACAAAATGTTTTGGATCCTTGGATGCTCATAAAAAAAGCTTTAATTAACCTTGTATTGTTGTGTGGTACTGTGTTTTAATTGGAAACTTTTCTCTACCTTTGTGCTGCAGGTGTGGAGTTTGTTTTTCGGCAGGCTGGTCTGTCTCGACGTGAAGGACTCCTTCTGCAGCGGCCTGCTCATTTACAACTTCCGGATCTTCGAAAGGAGGTTCGGCACCAGGAAGTTTGCCGTAAGTGCCGAAAAACATTGACGAATGAGTGCATAGATTCATGCAAATGTATTGAATGTGCTGATATTCTCCCAAAACCTAGAATGATGAGTTGAACCTAGAGAATTGCCATTTTGCACTCGTCACTTTCATGAAGAGAAAAAAAAAATCCAAGCTTAAGATTTTTGTAACAGGGTTACATAGCAGTTCCCACCAACCAACCTTCTTTGTTGTATTCTACTCGCCGTCTCCGTTCCAGTCGTTCCTGTTGGCCACCTGGTGTCTCTCGGCGCTGACGGACCTCCTGCTGGCCCAGGCTTTCCACTTTCTGTTCGACTACGAGGTGGAGGAACTGCCTGCAGGGCTGTGAGTAGCCTCAGAACATGCCAAACCTCAGTAGTGCATGTGGCTGCGTTCATGGACACCGAGGATCCTACAAGTGAATTATGTGTAGTTTAGTTGGTGGTGTTTAAATCGTGACTTTTCAGCTTGTATCTAGCTGTAAGCCTTGGGCGGTGTCCATTCTTAAATGCCTCTCGTTGCGGCTGACTGTGACAGCAGCATGTAATCCCAAAATGTAAATCTTTCCAAAAGCGTAACATGGTTCCCAAATGCCCTGAAATGCCGTTTCTATTCCTGACGTCCCCATCCTCTTGACTTTTCCCTTCCTCCTCCCCCAGGCTCGCTCCGGTCTTCTCTCTGTTTGTGCCTTTCTACCGGTTGATCCCCAGGGTCCCAGTCACCCAGGTCCTGGGCCAAATCCACATCACCAACAAGTCTCTGGTCTACATAGTAGGCCTGCAGGTGAGCCCATGTTCCACCACTGTGGGAATGTATGTGTCTATTTTGCTTTACGCTTTACTCGCTTTCCAGCTCTTGTGATCCTGATTGTTTGTGCACCTCTCTGTCCTTCTGTGGGGCAGCTGTTGACTTCCAGTCCCTTCATGTGGCTCCTTGCACTCAGCGGACTGGTGAGTTTCTTTCTTGTTATTTACTGTGTATTTAGATCGTTTCAGGCCATTTTGCAACTGGAATAAGTGAGTCATGACCAGTATGAGCTACATGGACAACTCAAAGGAGCTGAACATTGCTGCAAAGATGAAGTCTGCTGTATTAATTAATTAATTAATTTGTATTGTATATTTATGTATCTGTATTTTATAGTATTCCTTAACACAGGTATGGCTTTTGACTTACTAAAATCCATTTATTTCTTTTTGTCCATCAATGCACTTTTTAGATCGCAGGGGCCCTTTACCACTCCAATGTTCTCTGGATGCAGAAGCTCCTCTTTGTACCTGCCTGCGTGTCTTTTATTGGACGGTATATCCTGGAGCCGATCTTCTCAAGTGAGTCCATCCGTTGGGAATCGCGTACACAAATCCAGCAGGGCCTTTGCTCAGTGACCCGTGTTACTTCCAATTAAAGCTAAAGCAAGACTCCTGTTCCTAATTTCATCGATGTCATTCGTTAGCAACCAGGATATCATGTGACAACGGCGACGCTTGACCATTGGCACGTCCCCGAAGGATAAAACGCCGACGCTATTCACAAGCAGCGGACGCTTGAGGATTAATGCATATGACGCCTCTCATCGTGTCGCTAACATCCGTCTCCGTCCAGGCTCTCAGCCGAGCAGTGAGACGCCGCTGGGCATGGGGGCCACTCTGGAGATCCAGAGGCAGCAGAGGATGGACGTGCTGGACCAGCAGCTGCTGCTGGCCCAATACAACGAGTCCACGAGGAACAACAGATCGCAGCCTCCGGTAGATGGACCGCTATAACTACTGCAGCACTGACGCATGGATAAAACACAATGAATGATACTTAAGAGTCTTTGATTGGTTACACCCGGTACCAGTACCTGTCAAAAGCTTTAGGCACACTTTCTCATTGAATTGAAGAAGAATATATTTCTATATGTATGTACATGTGGAAATGACTGAAATGTTGCCTCTGTGTGTGTGTGTGTGTGTGTAGTCCGGGTTGTTTGGCTGGACCAGGCTGTTCTCCACCCTGAGACAAAGAGGACCGAACCGCCCCCCAGTGCGGCCCCCTCCCCAGGCTCAGACGCAGCGCTCCACACAGTCCCCTCCATCGGACCCCTCGCCGGTTGTGGAGGAGCAGGTGAGTGTTGCCTGTGTGCGTTCCGTGTACATTCCTTTTTTCATCATTGTGTGTCCCTTGCGATGCTTTTCCACTGGATATTCTTTTTACATATTTTGTGACCTGTTTGACTCAAAATCTTCTCATACTGACTGGTGAGCTGGATCGAGTGTGGCCGCGTTGATCCTTTTCCCGTGTGATCGCTTCCCCGCCGTCCCAGCTGATGCTTTTCCTTTTGTCCCTCAGGTCGCCCTGTTAGTGGAAATGGGCTTTTCCAGGAGCGATGCCCTCGAGGCCCTTACGGCTTCAAACAACGACATCAACATGGCAACTAACTTCCTCTTGCAACGCTGAGTGTGAGAGAGAGAGAGAGATTGAGTGAGAGAGTGAGTGAGTGAGAGAGAGAGAGAGAAAAAATAAATTGAGCGTGGACGGGCGGAGAAACCGGGAAGAAGAAGCAGCCAAGTGCAAAGCGGAGAGAACAAAAGACGCTGGACAATGGGCCATTTAGTTCAGATAACCGGGGCTCCGTGGAGCTGATGAGTGGGACGCGGGACGCGGGGAGGCGCACAGGCTTCGTCCAGACGACGGATCGGACGAACGTCATTTTATTTTTTCCACTGAGAATGAGATGCTTGTTTTAACCCCCCCCCCCCCACGAGGAAGTGCAGAGGCCACAAAATCACAGCTCCAGTATTTCCGCCATGAACAATATTCCATGCTTCACCGCGATCTTCCTGCACAGTTACCATGGTTACTTTGCTACGCAGGCGGTGCGCCGCGCCAGGACCCTTTTCCCGCTCGAGGAGCAGTTGTGCGGCGGCGTCGGTGGCGGGCGGCTATCTCAGGATTTATTGTGGCGGCCTGTTCTGTGAGTGACGTAATCACACTTACAGACCCGAGTTCCCCCAGCACACACATGCACAGTGGCCCTTCGGGGGGGTCCTGTTCTCGCAGCCTTTCTTTTCTCTGCCAACACACACCAGTGATATTTATCATGCAAATTCTGTGCCACAGAGATAACATTGCAGCCGCTACGTATTGATGTCAATGACTGATGCTAGTTTTATATTTTGTGCATAATAATATTAAGTTATGGCCACTGAAGAGTCAGTCATGTGTGTGTAATTCTATTGCGAGTGGTACAATAGTATGTGGGTGTGACCAGGGAGCTTTCTGATTGAACTGTAATGAATCGTACTTTTATCTGTGGAATAAATTTAAATAAAATAAATAAAAGTGTTACTTTCATCTGATACGACCATCCGTCCACTCTAAGCCAATTACAAACCCATGTTTTGGGATGGAAGAGAGTTGTTTTATACCTTTTGCCGTAGCGCCAAAGCCAAATACCATCATTCGAAGAGTCACTTTCGGTAAATACAAATGTACAATTTTGGTAATGTTCTCCAAGAGCTTCCATATGCACTGTGATGTGGTACGAGTTAGCGACACATGATGGCACTCTTTGTGATAAAAATAAGAAATGGGTTAATGTATATCACAAGAAAATGTTAAATCACGGCACATTGCACGGACATTAAAACAGTTTGACTGTTAAGGTTGGCTTGTTAAGATATTATAACAACAATATTGCTCATATTGACCACAGACATGTACAAGCATACCCCCAGTGGAGAGACAATACAAGATATTTCATGACATGAGAACATTGTTTTCCAGGAATCATGTCATCATGAAAGGTTTCCCACGTGTACATTTTGGTCATTAGATGGCGCCGTTGAGCCGGGCAGGGCGTTGTGCCACGCCCACCAGCTGGCGTTGTTCCACCAGCAGACAGCTGCAGCAGACATCCAATATCAGAGCTGACAAATCACCCACATCTTCGAGTGAAAGAATTTAAATGTGTTTTCCCCGATACGCTGAGCAACCCATGCCTCTCTTATTCCATAAGTTCCACTCCAGATGCCATCTGAACCCCCCCCCCCCTCTTGTTTTTTTCCTCTTCTTTCTCTCCTGAGGTCACAGTAACACAGTTCCATTCAGCCTCAGTCGACGTAGAACCCAGTCAAGCGAGGCCACTTTTAATGGCTGCCGGGATGAAAAGCAGCTTAAAACGGCAGTGATTAATATCTGTGTGTCTCTTTGTGTTTGGGTGTTTAATTAAAGGGACTGATGAGAGAAATAGTACTCAACGTCATTAGGGAGATCCCTTTGTGAAATGCCCATTTGATGTGTGGCATTAATTATGCCTCCCGTTTAGGCGCCACCATTTGATTTTCTTTAGCGCTCCGGGAGGTCGAGTTTGTCATTTCCTCCCCTCCAAAAATGGCCACTCAAAGCGCCGGGGTGAAAATGCGGGTTACGTCAGGAGCCTTCAGCAGCGCGGCGACGGCGACCCGTGATGTATGTTCAGGGGGGTTTCTCCTCGACTGGCTGGGAAAAGGCCATTATTGTCCCCAGTGCGGCTCCAAGCAAGCGGCGGTCGGGTCGGGGGGCCGTTTGTCATCTCGGGCGAGCCGTGGGTGGCTCTGTGCACCGAGGCCCGCTGCACCGCTTCGTGACGTAGCGACAGTGGGAGTAAATGTGAGGTTGAGGATGGGTTCGGGAGAGGAAAAGTAGAGCTTGAAGGGATGGTTGAATCTTTCACGGCGGCGGAGCGAGGTGAGGAGGCAATGGCCGCCGGTCAGCTTAGCTTAGCACGAAGACGGAAAACGGGGGGAAATTAGTATGCCTTTGTTGGAAGAAAACAAAATCCAGCTCCACCTTAACGCCTCCAACACATGAAGCCAGCTGGAAAATGTTCCCAGGCAACAGTTCGGCTCACGACTTTGTTTTTTGTACAGTTAAAACACTGATATGACGACGTGGTGTCAGTGTTCAGGCCTCCAGTCACACAATATATTCAGCCTTGAATTGGCTTTGTGTGAGTTTTTTTTTTCTTCATACATCCAGCTGTCATGGAAACACATTATCATCCATATGAGCTTCTGACTCACTGCAAATGCAAAACCAATAGACACTCAGTCCCATCCACCCCTCATAGAAATATCTGGCTCTTTATTCATTTGTCCATCTATTTTGTTCTGGGAAGGTAACGTATGTTATGTGTGTTTTATTTAGAAGCAAGGTCAATGAGAGCAACGAGAGCGGAACAAAAAAACAAAACATTTAATTGAATCAAAATAAAGAGTTGAAAGATGTCCCACGGTGCGCGTGGTCTGTTTTCTGTCACATCCCACCGAGTCACGGGCTCCAATCCTTGCTGGAAGGTCTCCTGCACACGCTGTCCATCATGGCCGTTGCCACGGCTTCTTCACAGAAGTAACGTGTCGGCTACTTGATGCCGATGCTGCTGCTGCTGCTGCTGCTGGCGCACACGCAACCCTTCCAGCAGCCAGAGGCCAGAACCAGCTCCATCCCCGTCTCCGCTGAATTCCCTCGCCAGCCCCGTTGCCATGGTGAGCGCATGCCGTTTTGTGTTGTTGCCATGGGGACCTGTGTATTACAGCCTCCGTCGGGCTCTCGTCATGCTTCGTGATCACTTTGTATGCCCCCTGTACGCTTAGAAAAAGAGAGAGAGATAGGGAAGCGGCAGCGGCCCGGGGGAGTGCCTCCAGGGGTCGCCTCGTGAGAGATGACAGAAATACCCAGAGAGACCAAACCACTTTCTCACCGTGACATGGGAAAATGCTCCATGTTTGAGTTTCATTCGGAAACAACACCGCCTCTATTTTCTCTCTCTCTCTCTCTCTCTCACGTTTGAGCCCACAACTATGAAAAGGAAAGAATGCGTAATGACTCCCACTGATGTGGTAACAACATTCAGGCCGGTGTGCTTTGAGATAATCACATCATTTGTTTGCTTGATTCCTTCCTAACAATCACAGCCTGTCCATATTGGACAATATGGGCACGGTTGTGTGTGTGTGTGTGCGCGTGTGCGCGTGTCTGCCCACATGTGTGTGAATGTTTGCAGGCCGTTCTCAGGGAGGGGAGCGACCCGATGCTTTCAGTGAGTCATCCTCACAGGAACTCCGTAGTTAATGGGGCACAACAATGCACCTGCCCATAGGTCGCTCTGGAGTTTAGCATTTCCCTTCTGGCCGGTCTGTTTAGTCTGTGCTTGCTTTGGCTGCTTATCAAAGAGAGAGAGAGAGAGAAATCTTCTTTAATCATCGGGATTCGTCTCGGTTCACTTAGGAGTCGGTTCAACTGGTTTTTCATCCTGCAAACGACAAAGGCAGTTTTTGGATTTTGTTCTTCCCCTTTTCTTCCCCTTTGCTTTGGTTTGTCGACATCTCTCGCCAGATCTGCACCTTCCCCAAGCCCAATTATGAGAAACCCACAATCCCAACATGCTTATTTAGAAAACATTTTTTTGCGGCCTCTGCACTTTGATCAGGGTTACTGCGAGGCCAGAAGCCGTTGCTCTTCACTGTCACGTAAACAGCATTTGGCAAAGGTGTAATTACCACCTGCCTGTGCTGAGCCATTTCAGATTAAACAATGAGATTTAAAGACTACAGCAGAGCAGAATGATTTTTTTTGTCACCAGTCCGGTAAAGTGTCTTTAAAATATTCAAATGATTGTGGCCCTTTGCGCTCTCTCGCCGTCCCTCCTTTTCTCTACGATTCCTGCTCCGATGCCCCTAAAGAGCACAGACAGCTCCTCCATAAGCTTCAAGAATCCCCCGTGTCCTCTGACCTTTAACAGGGCCAACTTCCTCTGTAACCGTACGCACGCCGCGGTATGGCATGAACGCAAGCTTCGTGCGCTGCCTGTTTTATTTTTACGCGTGCTTGTGTGTGTGTGTGTGTGTGCGCATGAACGTTGACGAGCGCCGAGTCCCAACCCAGACACCGAGGTGAAGGCGTTAAGCCGATGAAAGCTTTCTCTTCCGTTGCTCCACTAAGTGAACTTTACTCACACACACACACACACACACACACACATACACACACACACACACACACACACACATACACACACACACGGCCTTCCAGCAGATCCGTTACATCCGGTCCAAAAATCGACTTCGCTAAACGCT
Organism: Pungitius pungitius; assembly: GCF_949316345.1. Lineage (NCBI taxonomy): Eukaryota > Metazoa > Chordata > Actinopteri > Perciformes > Gasterosteidae > Pungitius > Pungitius pungitius. The sequence goes on along the minus strand of NC_084912.1, from coordinate 5,679,616 downwards.
TCCGACATTGTCCCGACTGAGGAGGCGTGCAGCTGTTGGTGCATTCATCATGGAGGCATGGCGCTGATTCTGACACACAGCAGGTGGACGTTTCCTGGACCGGGGTCAAGAGGCTCGCTGTTTCTTTTTTTTTTTTTTTTTTTTCTTTTTAGCAGAGCCGTCTTCTTTCTACACTTTCTGCACCTTCCCCTACCTGTTTTTTTTTGTGCTCCATCAGTGGTTCTAAGTAGTGCTAATTGGGCATCTCGTTTGTGGAAATCAAGGACTCACCATTCCCTTTCCGGGTCTGAGCCGGTCAGCTACTTCCACAGCTCCAGGTCAACGCGCGTTTTACAGGGGTCAAAAATGCATGTTGTTCTTCTTATGCCTTCCAAAGGGATGTTGTGGAGAGGGCAGGTGTGAGCCCACTGTTGCAGGTGAAATATCAGTCAGCACATGGATCTAGATCAATATTTGATTTGAAGCATTGATCAGACCTCGTCACACCCCACAAACACCTTGGACACAGATTTTGGAATGATGATAATAATATGCAGTACCAGTCAAAAGTTTGGACACATTTTCTCATTCAATTCAAGGAGACACTCAGAGACCCTACAGGTGGAAGCTTGAGTTAAGGTGAGTAGTATTATGAAATGCTCTCTCTCTCTCTCTCTCTCTCTCTCTCTATACATCACATGATGTATACTCGTCTGTTTAACGAGATGAAGGGGGACGTGATATGATGAAATGAACATCCAGCAAACACAAATTATATCGTTAAGGAAACGGTGAGTGGTCGGCTTATTTAATGCACACGGATGACCGCGCAAGCCTCAAAAAAACAGACCTCTTTATGAGAATATTCCTTTTTTTGATCACCTCAGCGTTGGCACGCGGGCAACCCAGAGCTCGCCGTGTTCTTTTAGTCATGTGTAAACACAAAGAGACCCCTCCTCCCCCTCCGCTTTTTAGTCTGTGCTGATTCACAACGGTCTGGAACCAGCCAGCTCTGGAAGCTTGTCTCCATGGAGACAAGGGTGGGAAGGAGAGTGATGATGTCGCCGACAGAACAGCAGTCCTGAATCAACCATGTGTTTCACTGTGTGTGTGTGTGTGTGTGTGTGTGTGTGTCTGTGTGGATGTGTGGTTATACACAAGACAAACAGAGAGGGGGAGAGGGAAATGAAACTCTCCATCTTAGAAGGAGGGGCAATTTGGTTGTCTAGCATGGCCCACATGGGACATATAGCTTTTATCCAGTCACAGCGCGAGTACGTGACAGGTCGGAGAAGAAGAAAAACAAACTTGTATTGATAATTCACGCCGCCCTCAGCGTTGATTGATGGCGCAGGTCGCGTCGAGCACAGAAATGCCAGAAATTTCTCGTGGCACCCACATTGTCACACGATTGTAGATAGATAGAACAAACGAGAGACGAAAAAAAAGAAGTCGACATATGACAACTCAAGCTGAAATGTCAATACAAAGACTTGGCCCCATTTTTCATGTCCTTTGAAGGTTCAGTTTAACCGGTATATATTGGTGGAAGTGAGCGTGAGCGGTTCTATCTGTAACTCCTTCACGAGGAACACAACAACAATACCATTTATCATCACTGTCAACTGAGGAGGTCTGGTTTGACAGCTAATAGCAGCGTTGGTAAGAGCCACTTAAATGCTGTAACTAGACAGATTACACGTTTACAGAACTGGAATACCAGGAAGCAGTTACAGTAACGAAGATGCACCCGAGTCACTACCCGGGTGTACGTTCGTATTTGTCATTTTTATTTTATACCCCAAAATTCTAAACCGTCAATCTTTATAAATATCCAAATGTCACAAATCTGCGGTTGCAGAGCCGAGTCGACAGGCATGATGATGACGACGTTGATGATGATGTGGTTCAATGCAGGGTTCGCATCTTTGCCACTTTGCTTTGTTGACGTCTGTGACCCACCTAAAATTAAACTCCTAGCTGTGGATGCCATAGTGATGGAGAGGTGTTAATAGCCATTTCAGAGGCAGTGGGGGTGGAAATGGGAGGAGGGCTGGTTAGTCATTGTTTAGCTCGAGGCAGGACTGATGGGATGTTGGCAAGATGTTATGGCAAAATACTGGTTTCTTTTACAGAATATTTTTTATCATGTCCACTCTTGTCCCAAAGGATTTGCAATTTTCTTCTCACATTTGTGAAAACAGAAAAGCAATTTGACGGTGTGAAGACGTGTGGATAAAACTCTAATAAAAATGTAATGAGGAACCACTTGATTAACACGGACATAGCACATATTTTAAAAAGTGTCAGGTTGAAGTTTATTTTTTTATGTTTCTATAGCATTTTGCATGCATTTGATATTGACTTCAGACATGAGCAAAGCGGAGGACGCATTAAATGTCCCTAGGTAAAAACTGTACCTGCCGGACACAGCAGCTTCAACAGAAAGAAGTCAAAATAAAAACAATAAAACTAATAAAAAAAGAAGATAACAGACTTTCTAACATGTGCATAGCAGCTAGCTAGGTTAACTATGCTTATAGTGTGTGCAAGTCAGTAAAATGAAGAAGGTGAAAGAGAGAAAGTATCCTTTATTAATGCCCGTACGAAAACGATTCTCTCGATTTTACCAATCCCACACACGCTGCCGTGAAGGCGCTCGGGGGATTCAACCAGCAACGCCGTCGGCTCCGTGGCTGCAAAAAGGTGGAGATGCCGGGGATTGAACCCGGGGCCTCATACATGCAAAGCATGCGCTCTACCACTGAGCTACATCCCCTGATGAAATGTGTGCGGGAAGGTTTGTCTATATAAACTCGCTCCTTGGTCTGTGACGTTGTCCCGTACTACTGTGGGTTCGCTAACCTGTCGTTTCCGCTTGTGTGCTAATATTATTCTGCTGTCAAGCTAAATGCTAATTGCTTTAACGAGCTCCCGGCTTTGTAATATAGTAGCGACTGCTAAACGTGTTCCTAAGTTGGTGGTAATTGCGTTTACACGCTACAAAAGAGACTCTAAAGGTGAGTGGAGACACGAAGAAACGCCTTGTTCACGTACAAAATAAGTTATTTAAGTTTGACCGGTGGGATTACAGTTTCCGTTGATTCATTTCTCACACATGTGCTTTCTTGAACTTTGAGAAAAACGTAATATTTAAAAACAAAAACGCACATCGTAACGCTACCATCAAAACAACAAAGCTTCTGAAAACAAAATGTAACATTAATAGGTCTGCTGCCTTTTCATCGATAATTCATCGATGGGCTCCTCAACAGTAGATATTGAACCATTGCATTGATCCACTGTCCTCAGAGGGATAATGGTAAAGCTAAAATGATTGAAAAAATGTATTTTTTAACAAGTGGTTTATTCTGACTGTAATTCTGTCGTGCCTCAACTCTCTATTTGCCAGGGTGTGCATGTGTAGAGGGCTCAGCCCAGCTACAACCCCCCCCCCCCCCCCCCCTCTGCCAAAGGGATGCTAAACTAAATACATTATGATGATATAACAAAGAGAAGAAGCTCTGAGGTTTAGAACTGAAAGGGAAACAGACACATCACTTCAACCTGAGGACTGTTGAAAGGCACATCTAATATGTTCAACATCAAAACAGTTGTCAAATAGAGGAATATAAGTTAATAATCATGTCAGCATTAAAAAAACAACATGCTTGTTATCCATTGCAATTAAAGAAAAATCTACATATTATTTATTTTCATTTCTTTTCTCAATGTTTTCCTCCCAACAGTGCTGCCTTTGGTCTCTCTCTCTCTCTCTCTCTCTCTCTCTCTCTCTCTCTCTCTCTCTCTCTCTCCTGCAGAAAGTAAGCTCTCTCCCATGCTAGGTCTCCATCTTCTGGGAATGCCATCCCGACATTAATATCCCCTTTAAGTAGGTACTTTAATGCTGTTTGAAACCGATGTCGTGCTGAGTCACTGGAATGAAGTTATCGTCTAATTCAGGTTAGAGTGACATCCAGCTGCGATGGTGTTCATTCATCACACGACTCGACGGGAACAAACAAATCATCACCCAACAACATTGTTAACAACCAGCATGTTCAAAATTCACATGACTCGAGAGCTTCAGTGTGTTAGTTAATATCAATACAAATATAAGTTATTTTTTGAGATTACAATCAACCCACATCATTAATATTGTCTGACAGTCTGCACCTAAACCGTTTATTTCTGCCATATTTGTTCGACCGACCTAATGGTGCTGTGAGAAGAAGAGAAGATATCCACTTTTAGCCAGATTTTAAAAGACGGCTGAAGTGAGCAGTTTCATCGATCAACATTTTCAGAAGGAAATTAACCTGAAGCCTGAGTAGATTGCTATATATTTATTTGTTTATTTTAAAGGGGCCGTGTGCAGTTTGAACATAAATGTCACCACTTGATGCACTGTACCAGATTCTAGCCTGAAGCTATTTTGCATCTTTTGACTGAAGCCATCCATCATCAGGGAGCACGGACTGATCACGACTCGCTTCTTGCTAAAGCCCTCCAGCTGCTTTGAGGTTTCAGACATGTTTAACATAGCTGAAATCACAGAGTGTCAAAAAATACATCTGGTCTGGTAGATTCTTCTTCTCTCTTCGCATGAAGCCTCTCCATTTGCCTCACCTGCCCACACTTTGTGCTTACTGGTCTCCATGAGCCGCCTCGCCAGATCCAGGCCAAGTGTTGAGAAAAGCACACATCTGCAGGGAGCGCATTCGCTGCACCGTAAAGGCTCTGCATTGACGACCGTAGAACGGCGACACAAAATACCAAAGCCAATAGTCTGCTCTTTGTCATGTTTGTATAGAATGCTGCATCCGTTTTTCACAGTAAGCAGCGACTGGCGCTGAGAGTACCAGGAACTGAACACTGAATAATACAATAGGGGCCGTATTGATTTTTAGAGCACCGCACACTCAAACGCAACGATTGCGCCTCCGCCAATTAAAGGACGTCATTGTGTTATTTGGTCGAGGACGGTGTGTTTGAAAGGGCTTTATAAATATTCGCCGGGTGGATTAACCCACTGTGAGGGAACATTTGAATGGGATACATTTACTTAGATGGGGAAACTAGCAAAAATCCTTTTAGCAAGAGGATACAATTTTTACAACTTGAAAATTAATTTGCTAATAAACAGAGATGCATTTAAGTGAATTTGAGGTGGTTTCTTGTTTTCGAGGGTAGGCGGTTGAGATGGATAGATGGCTCAACAAAATATGGTACAATGACGGGCGTGCTTGTTTACAATTCTAATTAACGTTAGTTTAATGTTCAGTAATGGTCTCCTGACCCTCGTTCTTTTAGAACAGTTTCAATTAGTATCATAACGTAGAGTTTCCTTTCCTTTCCTCACTCCTTTTTTCCCTAATTCCTACTAGATTCAATTCAATTAAATTTTATTTTGTATAGCCCAAAATCGCAAATTACAAATTTGCCTCAGAGGGCTTTACAGTCTGTACACATGCAACATCCTCCGTCCCGAAACCCTCACATAGATCAAAGCCTAATATCAGCTTCAGTGTTTTGTAGCCCCGCCCAAGGGAATCAGGTGGCTTGCGTCATTTGTGTGCTAATTTTGTTCAGTTATTCAAATGACTGGTGAATGAAGGTTAGAATCAAACCGTTGGAGCCCTCCCATCCCCACAACCCTTTATCAGTCGGAGCACACCTGTCCGGACCTGACCTGATTACTGAGGAAAGTAGGTCTGAATTTTAACCCTCATTGTTGTCACACATGAAAGGAGGCAGCTGAAAATGAGCCGCTCACTCTTCCCGTCAAAAAGGATGGGCACGCCAAAGCGTTTGTGTGTCTGGTGCTGTACTTTCTCCCTTTCTAAGAGATTTGGCGTGCGTGCAGTTCTGAGGATCTCATTGGCCGCTTCGTTCGGTGCTCGGTTTCCCCCCCCCCCCCCCCCCCCCGGGGCGTTTGTGGCTCGGGACTTGGCGTGGCGGTCGGTTGTTCGGTCCTCATAAGGATAGAAGTGCAAGGCAAGTGTGCAGTGAGGCCCGTCCAAACTCTAGTCGATCTCCGTTGAATCATCTATGCATCCGTGCCGCTGTGACCAAACATATTGATCTTATAAATGACCGTTTTACAGTTTTGCACATGTGCTCGATGTAAATACATTTTCTCGCAGAGCTCATGACTTTAGAGCAAGAAATCCATAGATTATTGCAATAAAACAAGAGCCCCTGTCATAGACAAACTGAATGGGGTAATAACGACCACGCTTGCGATCATTCGATTACGGTCGAGTCGATATTCGAGTCGATTTCAAAATGGGAATTGAATTGAGACACAGGAGTTGCATCCGCTGTGACTCGGAGGCCGTCCTTGGATTGAGGCTATCAGTGTCTATGAAATGTAAATATCCTCAACTCTCTCCCAACAACTTCCGTCCCCGGTCTCGGAGATCTGATGATACGAGTTTGAATGTTTAAAGACGGTACAGTTTCTTAATATCTCCCTTCTCCGTTATTGTTAAATCCATAGTCATGATATGGTCCAACAAAACCCTACATTTATCCTGCATCAATATCTCCTTAGTTTTAACACCTTTTTCTTTTATCCTAACTAATACTAGTGTTACATTTTCCCTTCGTGTATAGACTTTTAAGGTTTTGCAAGTGTAAAGGAGAACCTCTTCTTGGAAAAAGTGGGAAACAAAATCTTTGTTTTCATTGGTTGGATTTGCCCGAGGTCCATCTAGTCCCAAAATATTCAAGGGAAGGCAGTCATCTCTACGGCCAATATCTCACAAATTAAGAAACTCATACCATAACAATCCAGATTGACAAATGGCACAAGAGAAGAGAAGAACTATAGGGATTTGGGATTTTGGGGGGGGGCGAACACGGCCCTTTAAATTCTGCACGACTTTGTGAGAGGCCAATAAATCCTAATAAGCGACTGGCTGATGGCTACCCCCTGGCACAATCAATGACACCCGCTGCTGGCACCGAGCCAGAGAAACCACACCCTTAAACACACACACACACACACACACTGACACGGTACACATCAGCTGGAGGCGCCCCCCACAAAATCAAAGGTGCACACATCCCCATCAGCAATACTGTGCTTGCACATCGACTGACTCACAAAATGGAGTGGAGCCGTGCGTAATCCTTCTCTCCTCTCACTCTCAGGACATGGTGTCGCTGTAGATGGGGTGAAGAGAAGATGCTGGAGAAGGGGATGATGGTCTCGACTGGAGGACAACATGTCTCTGGTGTCACAGCGGGTAATCTGTCTTGGACTTTCACTTAGAGCACAGCATTGGGGGTGAAAAAGCTTTTCGGGTGAAATAATGATATGATTCATTCATATTCCTCCCCCCATACCTCCTTGTTCCTCTCTAAAGGTGACTTTTATTTAAGTATGTAATCCATAGAATGTGTATAGGATTTTGAGGTAGTCATGGTGACGGCCCTTGAGTTTGGCATCGTGACCATCGCCATCTTAGTTTTTGTCCTTTGCCGTATTGTTGTTGTTTGATGGTGATGATGATGAAGCAAAGGCCAACGGGACATTAAATGTGCCGTTTTAAAGTGAATATCATTCACTTTAACAAGCGATAAGCACATCTTTTGAGGCAGAAGAAGTTGTAGCAACCTGTCAATCACAAGGTTGCCATGTCCTAAAGCATAACCCCCTTATTATCTGTTAAACTTGAAGCCAGCGCTTAAGACCATGAACTCATGTTTGCAATGTTTACCAAGGTAATAAAGCAGGAGAAAATTGGGGTCAACTTTTTATAGACTTCTTCACAATCTGCTCTTTGCAATCAGGCGAGTCGTCCCCTGCTGGGCATTAGAACGACTTCAAGTTCAAGAGACTCCTTCACTTTTTCACACCCGCCTGGTGCAATCACATATGCCCCATTAGTTAAATTAAAATCACATTTGGGCAACAACCCAATATGTTAAATGTTATGTAAATGCCTGCTTGTCTGCATTAAACATATAATTATCAGAAACAAAACTTTAATGACTGCGTCGACTCACGCATTAGTTTGATTTATTCATGATGTAATCGCTCAGTCTGTTTTCATTCCGTTATGCGTCTGCCAGAGAAACCGCAGAGTTACTGAAGCAGAAAAGTGTTTCTGTTCACGAGCAACACAAAAGCCAGTGGTGGTGGAAATGTAACCTAGATTAAAGTAAATTCATCCCACTCTCTCCATCTTACTTCTCTAACGAGAGGTTTCCTGTTTTGCTTCCCTACAAGCTGACAAACATTTACCATTTCAAACCATCATCGTGGTTTCTGGTCGTGTCTCTCGGCCAGAGATTATGTTGGAAAAGAAATGTAACGTCCAACTGGATCCAACGTTAAAAGTAGATCAGTTTGCCGTGGCATCGTGAAGGGGTGGTAACACACGCTATCTAATTGGATTTCACTGCTCTGCCAGCAGTATTCATAGAGTCTGTAACTAACTGTGACTAATATTAATTAATTAAATATTAAGTACAGAGTTCAACAGTAAGATTAGCCTATTGGTAAAAATATGTGGAATTCCTCCGCAAACAAGCCATTTACTTCTTATTGTGGCCCTCATTTACTTCAATTGATATCCATTATAAATACATGTGTGTGTGTGTGTGTGTGTGTATATATATATATATATACACTCACCGGCCACTTTATTAGGTACCCCATGCTATTAACGGGTTGGACCCCCTTTTGCCTTCAGAACTGCCTCAATTCTTCGTGGCATAGATTCAACAAGGTGCTGGAAGCATTCCTCAGGGAGTTTGGTCCATATTGACATGATGGCATCACACAGTTGCCGCAGATTTGTCGGCTGCACATCCATGATGCGAATCTCCCGTTCCACCACATCCCAAAGATGCTCTATTGGATTGAGATCTGGTGATTGTGGAGGCCATTTGAGTACAGCAAACTCATTGTCATGTTCAAGAAACCAGTCTGAGATGATTCCAGCTTTATGACATGGCGCATTATCCTGCTGAAAGTAGGTATCAGAGGTTGGGTACATTGTGGTCATAAAGGGATGGACATGGTCAGCAACAATACTCAGGTAGGCTGTGGCGTTGCAACGATGCTCAATTGGTACCAAGGGGCCCAAAGAGTGCCAAGAAAATATTCCCCACACCATGACACCACCACCACCAGCCTGAATCGTTGATACAAGGCAGGATGGGTCCGTGCTTTCATGTTGTAGACGCCAAATTCTGACCCTACCATCCGAATGTCGCAGCAGAAATCGAGACTCATCAGACCAGGCAACGTTTTTCCAATCTTCTATTGTCCAATTTCGATGAGCTTGTGCAAATTGTAGCCTCAGTTTCCTGTTCTTAGCTGAAAGGAGTGGCACCCGGTGTGGTCTTCTGCTGCTGTAGCCCATCTGCCTCAAAGTTGGACGTACTGTGCGTTCAGAGATGCTCTTATGCCCACCTTGGTTGTAACGGGTGGTTATTTGAGTCACTGTTGCCCTTCTATCAGCTCGAACCAGTCTGGCCATTCTCCTCTGACCTCTGGCATCAACAAGGCATTTCCGCCCACAGAACTGCCGCTCACTGGATGTTTTTTCTTTTTCGGACCATTCTCTGTAAACCCTAGAGATGGTTGTGCGTGAAAATCCCAGTAGATTAGCAGTTTCTGAAATACTCAGACCAGCCCTTCTGGCACCAACAATCATGCCACGTTCAAAGTCACTCAAATCACCTTTCTTCCCCATACTTAACGAGCAGTTGGACAGGTGTACCTAATAAAGTGGCCGGTGAGTGTATATATATATATATATTCGCATCATGGATGTGCAGCCGAAAAATCTGCGGCAACTGTGTGATGCCATCATGTCAATATGGACCAAACTCCCTGAGGAATGCTTCCAGCACCTTGTTGAATCTATGCCACGAAGAATTGAGGCAGTTCTGAAGGCAAAAGGGGGTCCAACCCGTTACTAGCATGGGGTACCTAATAAAGTGGCCGGTGAGTGTATATTCGGGCACTTTGAATGTTGTTCGCACCGTTAGCGCCGTTAGCGCCATTAGCATTGCTAGCTAAGAGCCGCGAGCTCGGATGTTGCCGCGCTCAGAGCTGTGCAGACCAGACCAATATTCTCTGAATAGCGTATTCGGCGCCTTTTAGTTAGAACATGTTAAAGTCTTTAATCCGTTGGTGTCCACTTGTTCCATTGGAAACACGTTTTCTCTTAAGAAAGCGGCCTGTTTCTAAGGGCCAAGGCCTAATTGACATCAAACAGCATGGCGAGGGGGGGGGGGGGGCATGTGGGTCCTCAGGAGCAGGAGGGAGGGGTTGAGGAAGGGAGGGATGGTTAACAGCAGTACCGCCCCCCCGAATAAAGAACCTGTTGTTTTGAGGGAAATCACAACAAACCCCAGCACGCTCTGCTCCTCATTTGTTCTTTCATCCTCTCCCTGCCTCCCTGGTTTGTCCGTCTCACTGATAACACATTGTTTTCTCGCCCTCCCCACCTCTCACTCCTGCCCATCTCCCGCTGTCATTCTCTCTCCCCGGTCTGCTTCTCACCCCTCCTTTCCGATCTCCCCCCCCCCCCCCCCCCCCTCTCTCTCTGTCACCCAGGGCGTTGTGTTCCCATTTTCTCCACCGTCCGCTTTGCTCTCCTCGTGCCTCATTAGTGGGAGGTTCCCGTCGCTGTAGAGCTGCAGCTTGTTGAATCGGGGAAGTCTTGTTATATTCTCTCTCTCTCTCTCTCTCTCTCTCTCTCTCTGTCTGTTGCCTGGATGTTGTTCGGGAAGATATCAACCTTTTATGGGCGAGCGTCTCCCTTTTTGCTCCTCCGGGCGTACGTCTGCCTGTCAAACACAGACACGCACGTCTCAATCCACCAGCCAGCCAGTGCCGGGTGCGTCTCTGTTCCAGTTTCCAGTAAGCTGATCTCGCTGGCAGAGGCTGGTGGGGAGACTTCCTTTTCTGGAAGGACCTGATGCATCGTGTTAATGATCCTCTCTCTCTCTCTCTCTCTCTCCACGTTGCTCTCTTCCATAGAGTCTCATTTCGTATCACAACATCTGAGCAGGGAGGCAACAGCAGAAATCCTCCAGCCGGCAGAGTGAAGAGACGCCGTTGATCACGCCCCCCCCCCCCCCCCCCCCCCCGCCCGCACGCCCCTCTCCTGTCTCTGCCATAACGCCGTTCTCTCTTTCACTAACACCATTTCACACTCTTCTCCACTCACTCTTTCTTTGGGTCTTCCTTCTCTTTTGGGAGAGGGGTCTCCAGTCTTCCAGCTCAGGTGGGCAGCACGACAGCCAACTCCTTCATTCTACATCTCTCTCTCTCTCTCTCTGTTCCTTCTGCCTTCCCTCATCACACACATCCACACCCTCCACCTCCTCACCCGAGCCTCCTGAGCGCGCCGGAGAGAGAGAGAGAGAGACGCGCGTCAAAAGCGGCCAGGTGGGAGTGGAGCTCGGCGAGCGTGTTTGCGAGCGCGTGTTTCTGTGAACGTGGAGAGGAAGAGGAGGAGGAGGAGACGAGGAGGAGGAGGAGGAGGAGGCAGAGAGCATCCAGCACAGTCCTACCCAGTCTCTCCTCTCATCACAACCCACTCTGCGTGGAACAATCCTCCCCTCGCCGGCTCTAGATGGACAGCTCCCCAGGCGGCGTCTCACCGGTGAAGACAGCGGCCGCCGGCCGTCTCCGCTCCACGAGCCCCCACATGCTGGATTAAAAAGAGGAAAAGTGAGGAGAGGAACAGGGCGGGATCTCCGAACATGAGCGAGGAAGCGAAGGAGAAGGCAGGCGGCGGGAAAGCGGCTCATCGCAAGAAGAAAGGCAAAAAGGTACGAGAGAGAGAGAGGAAGAGCCCTCTTTGTCTTGGTGTGCTTTGCTCAGTTCTTGCTTGAGATGAGCGTCATACATGATGCCTTTTATTTTTTGTGTGGGGGGGGGGCAGGAGGTGATGAACCCGTGACCAAGTGACTGAAGGCGTGTCAGACCATGTTGCTACTGTTCTTTAACAATTTTTTTTTTTTTGGGGGGGGGGAGGGGGTTTCAAATCTCTCGTTGGGACCGAGCGTCGACTTCTCAGCCCATCTTCGGTGTGTAGGATCGACGCGGGTCGGCGTTTTTTAGGAGAGAATGCGTTGAAAGTACGGCCCGCACGCCCAGTTGTATTTCTGTCAATCGCACTGCTGTGTGAGTGTTGTTGTGGTTTTTACTGGCTCTGACAGGAGAAAGAAATGTTTGTTTAACCCCTGGAATGCTTCCAGAGCACTCTGATAAGCCGCCTGTCAGCCACCGGCTATTCCCCCCCCCCCACCCCCCCCGACGCGGCGACTGGTCGGTCGGGTTGTTGTTTTTTTCGCCGTGCGCGAGGAGCCCCGGGCGGCAGCAGCAGCGGCGTGTGAAATGCAGAGAGGGAGCGCGTGTACCATCGGAGGCGAGGGGGGGGGGGGATGTCCTCGGGGTTAGGGTGGGGGGCGGCTCCATGCATCGCGCAGGTATCTACCTCCTCCACGGCTCCCCCCCCCCCGCGTGCGTATCTGAGACACGCCAGGGTATGCATAGCATGCATAGCATGCATAGCATGTCTCCTTGGCCCCCCCGCACCCCCGCTCTTTTCTCCCTCGCGGCTGTTTTTATGAATTTTAATTAAAGGTGCTTGACGCCACAGAAACATGTTTTGACTTATGGAACGGAATGAGTCTGAGGTGGAATGTGCGTGCCAGAGCTCACCTTTGCTCTCTAATGGTTTGCAGTTTAACTCTTTCAGGCAACGTCATATTGTTGGTACAAGTTTGGCCGGGGGCCTTCGTTGGACGAGTCAAAAAGCCACTTTGTATCACGAAATACACCTGTCTACACACACACACACACACACGCACACACGCACACTGGGTGTTTTCCAGACGATTTGAGCTTGGTTGAAGGCCCGTGAGAGGAGGGTTTTGCTGGACAGGGAAAGACCGAGCAGAGAAGCAGAGAGTCGCTGTGCGTTTAACGGGGCGGAGTGAATCTGTTATTCAGGATAAAAAAACATTCACTGCCCCCCCCCCCCCCCCCCCCCTCCCTTTTAAATCATTTATAGGGGGCGCGATATGTGCCTCCCTCGGTGGGGAAGCTGTCCGCCGGGGTTCCTCAAGATGAGGGGCTGACTTCAGTTGTGAAATGTGGACTTAAAGGGCCGTCGCACAGCCGCTGTGCCTTTTGGAAAAGGAACACATGTGAGCTATTAGTAACTGTCATAAAAAGCAATAGTCAAACCGATTGAATGAAAATCCAAATGTGAGAAATGCTAATCTGAAAAATTAAGATGGGTATAATATATTTATGATGGTCGTCTCTTTGACCTTACGGAACCAAAATGTAGTTTAATTATATAAATACATGAAATTATATAGATTTTTATGCAATATCTGATATATTTGACCGTGATCTATGTTGGGATTTTAATAAATCTAGTATTGATCATGCTGCTCTTTATTACATGAAGCAAAAAGAGCATAAATAATATTGAGAACACGCTAAAATGATGAATTCTCTATTTCCCTCAACATCAAACTCCATTTCCCAACATAAAAGAGGTTGGGTTAAAGTCACTAATGGGATTATCACACAGACCGAAAGTTCTCCGTTGAGATGCTTTTCCCCCAACACGTCTCGGCCCGCTATCTCTGCCACGCGAGCCCCAGCCTCCCAGAGAACGCTGCATATTAATGCCCCCCCTCATATATTAATGCCCCCCCTCACATATTAATGCCCCCCCCCCCCCCCCCCGCACTCTGGCAAACGTGCGTCTGCGCTCCACTCGCTGAGCATGCGCGTGCCAAATGACTATGCCAGATGTGTTAATGATTGTAGCCATGGCAACTGTTTTTTTTGTTTTTTTTTTGCTCTGAGCGAAAGATGTTGAGGGTGAGAGAGAGAGAGAGAGGGGGGAGGGGGGGGGACTGGTGTACTTGGCGGCCAGAACAAAAATATATTTTTCATGAAGCAGCTGCTGTGATGAAGGAAGCTCAAGGATACAATCAAACATCTTCTGACAGAAGCGTGATTATGACGCGGGTAGTAAATCACAAGCTAACACCAACCCATGTCTGCCTTTCAGTGGTTGATCAGCGTGTGTGTGTGTGTGTGTGTGTGTGTTTTAGCCTTGCGTGTGTGCCTTGTGTGCCAAGTGTTTGACAGTGAGTTTATTTACGACTTGGATGTTCCTCCAAATGCTCTGTGATCTCGGAGAGGCTTAATGACCAGAATTCGATGTACTGAGAGAGATAATGAGGATTGCATAACACACACACCCACAAACACACACACCCTCTCACACATACAAACAGGAATTTGGTTGCACATATTCCCTGCACCCTCAAGCAAAACATTATCTTTATCAAACATTGGTATGTGTGTGCGTGTGTGTGTGCGTGTGTGTGTGTGTGTTAGTCTGTGCATAAAGTACACTCTTTCAGTCTCATTGAATTGGACATTGAACCGCTCCGTTTCATATGTTGAGTGTGTGTTCTCCAGCTTATATCCAATGAAGAGCAGGCATAGAGTACACCGAGGAGAAGAAGATGGACAAGAAGGCTGTTTATTACTCTGTCTGTGCAGAGTGCTATGCATGCTGTATCTGCTATGAGTACAAATGAAAACATTAGGTAGAGCTGAGATAACACTGCACAGTCCCTCCCCTCCCCGTCGATGCCTTTTCCAAATAAATCTCCTCCGCAAAGTAAACACATCATTTTGATATTATATAACGAATGCTTCAGAAACACCACGTTTTTCAAACTTCCAAAAATAAGCTTTCCCTCAAATGAGAGGTGTGCTGGATGTTTACACTCTCTCTGTGTTTTTGGGGGAGGGAGACAGTTGAGAAAGGTGGCACCACTGAACTTCTGTCACAAACAAGCCACTGCTGCTGATCATATTTCTGCAAAGCCGGTTCATTCTGCTTCCTCTGCTCACAGTATAGTTCACACAGCCAAAAGCGCTCCGCGGGGTTTACGTGTTGCCATATATTCATAAGCGAAGCTTTCATAAGCCAGCGTCTCACTAAGTGAACATCTAACGGCAACTGTTTTATGGCACCGCGGGAAAAATCACCAGCAAATACAAAAGGACAAAAGAATAACGATTAAAAAAAAAAGGACAGATGACTTCAGCTAAATTTCCTCCCCTCTCGGGCAGCCTTCACTGGACTGTGCACGTGTTCCTCCGCGCGTTGCCTCTGTTCGCTGGTCCGTGAGGAGACGGCATGGGGCAGCCCGACCCGGGCAGCTCTGCTCTTTGTCTGAGGTTGGAAAAACCCTGCCAGAGACACAGAGAGCCCCGCGTCTGGAGGACTGATGAAATAAGCCGTTCTGTGACGGAGCCTTCAAAGAGAAAAGGCACATCACATCCCCCAGATAACAGCAGGGCACTGGTGAATGTGCTGATGGAGGATGTGAAGCGTACGTGTGTGTGTGTGTGTGTGTGTGTGTGTGTGTGTGTGTGTGGAGAGAGACTGACTGACAGAGCGAGAGCAAACTTAAGTGCTGCTTTTGTTTTTTTCAGATTAGGCTAATGGACTTGGCACAGATCAAATCCTTTAGAGGGGTAGGCAATACTTCATGGTCTGTTTGGGCACAGAGTACGTGGAGAAAATGTGCACGCTTAAGTGGGAGGAACGGTAAATACCGTATTCTGCTAACGAGAGCAGAAACAATAGATCAATAAGCTGATCAACTATTTGAACGACCCGTTAATGGCTTGTCATCTTCAAGCAAAAATCCCAAAGATTCCCCAGTTTCACCATTGAGGATTTGGGCTTTTCTGTTTTATATAATAATGATAATAATAACTGAATATATACACTTTTTTTAGGACTCTGGGTAACTGTGATGGACATTATAACAAATCCCCTATTGATTGGTCAATAAACAATTCAGGCAGATGAATTAATTATTGTATTGGTTAGCGATTTATGAAGGTAATACCGCGTCACTAAAATGCAGAATTTTGTAAAGAAAAGTGTGAAATTCTATAAAAATGGGAAATTACACTTGAAAAATGCTTTTTAAGTGTCAAACTAGATTTAGCCTGTTTTGGGTATCGTGCTAAGTTCTTTGCGGGAGCACACACAGATAAAACGGAAAATTGTAGAATTATAAATTCTAAAGAATATGGAGGCCAGTATCAGGCCAAAAGCTCCCGTGACCTGTGATTCCTCATCACATCACTTGCTCGCCAGTCCTTGTTTCTGCACAGCATCCTGGTTGCTGCACAGAAGTGTGATGCCTTATGTAATGCTACACACACACACAAACACACACACACGCATGCACACGTGCTGTATCAGAGTGTGGAGGTGTGAGAAAGTGCACGTGCGTGCCTCCTCAAACCTCTATAAATGTATGCATGCATGTGTGTAGGTGGGGTGTATTCCTGCCGTTTCCGCGTGGATCTTAGTTTGAGGGAGGTAGGCGGCCACAGCTGTACACCCCGGGGGGAGAGGGCAGAGGCATCAGCCTGTCGGAGCGCCATCACTCTCGGATGAACCTTCCGCTGAGGGAGGGAGGGAGAGAGGGATGAGGTGAAGAAGAAGAAGGAGAAGACGACGACGACAAGGAGCCTAAGGAGGGAAGAGAAGGAGGTGAAATAGAGAGGGCTGAGTGAGGTGTGAGCAGCAGAGTGACAGGGGAGTAGATTGAGGGATTGTGAGGCCGGTCCTTTATACTCTCCGAGGGCCTTCCTAAAAAATAAAAAAAAGGCTAATTCCAAATGAATTCATGCATGGGTTGGCCGGGTGTGTCGAGGTGAAGTCGGTGGGGGTCGAAACGTCTCACTACACTTTTTCACACTTTTAGAGTTCAGCTTTCCTGAAGGGAGAGACGAGAGAAATGTGCCGCATCATCCTCACATTCAAATGTCATAGGAACCGTGTTTGTAACCTAGTGACGGGTTCCCACTCCACCTTCCAGTGACGAAGATCCTCTAAACCTTCCTCATGTCATCGACACACCTTTCAAGCATAATCTGGTATTTACAAAGCGGTTACGTTATCTACCGACCGGTGGTCGCGCTGACTTCACTAATTAAGAAAGACTTCAGCCCCCCCCCGGGAACAAAATAAGCAGCTTTTGCTGCCAGACAAACAGGCCTCGGATGGATGCAAACACACAAACAGAAACCCGGGAAAGTAGGGAACCGATGGCCGACTAACGAGGCTCTTGAACCGGACCCGATCAACAAAAAGGCCCAACAAGGGCTCACCCCTCCTCACTCCAAGAACTTTTCTCCTTCGCTTGCCCCCTCCGTCAACAAACGCAGGCAATTTGAATAAATGCGTGGTGAGCTCCTTTGGGTTCTGTCGGCGAGGAAGAATCGATAGCAGTGAGAGTTCAACGCAAATTTGCATCGTGCTCCTCTCTCTCTCTGCGAGAAACAGCCAGAGTGTTGGGTTCTGTGGTTTGAAGAATGCTTCTTTTCTACGAACCGTATGTGAGGGGAAAAAAACATTTTTGGTTAAGATTTTGGTACGGTCAGGCTTGAAAAATAAAGATGTCGTATCCTTGTAGGTAAAAAATGAAATAATAATGACAGAACTAGAGGGAGAGGGGGAACAGATCAAAACTCTTTGTGTGCTTTTAATCAAAACGCAGCAAAAAAAAGAGAGAAAAAATACCAGCCATTTCATATGAATTAGAGCACTGAATCACCCCCAAATATCGAAGCTGCTTGGTGACCCAGACGGCGGTTTTCACCGTGACGTCTGCTGTGTAATAATGTGTGCTTTCATATTCACACTTGTGGTATTTTGCTCTGCTGGCAGTCGCTGCTGCCTGAACCCCGCCGCCTCTTCCGTTTCCCACAGCTCCGTCCGGAAGGCTCCTCACATCTCGCTCTGTTGTGCTCCTTCTATTCCTCTTCTAACCCCCCCCCCCCCCACACCCCTTCCCCACACACCCCCCTCTTCCTCATAAGACTCTTAGCCAGTGATGGAAAACATGCGAGAAAATAGAAAGTTCCTCCGTCACATTCAGAAACCCCTTTTTTATCGAGTTTGGGATCCTCCTTAAGCCTCTCCGGGGCTCGGTGTCGCCATGGCAACTGTTAAACGCAAACAGAGCAGGGTATCAAAGGCTTTTGTTCCGCGGCAGAAGCAATAACAGTGGTCTGTGTTCACTGTGTCGTCTGCCGACCTTGCTGTGACCGCGCCATCGTCTCCCCCGATTTCTCAATTCATACGACATCGGTGGTTTTTATCCCGGCTGGAGTTTAAGTATGAAAAATATTTCAAAAAACGGTGACAGACTCCCGGTTTATTTTTAGCCAATACTAAATGAACGTGGGTCACAGATGCACTGGCTGTTAATTGCAATACGAGTGCAGCAGAAGGGGACGTGAGAGGCGCTGATAAGGCTTCTGGGTCACACATATAACACGATAGCTATTGTGTGAGAAGTGGCGAAGATCACACTGTTCCCACGGCGATGGCGTCAGGCGAAAGCCACCTAGTCACGTGATGTGAGTTGAATGTGCGGGCCGATTGTGTTTAATCACAGTAAAGACGCACAGCAAGCTGTGGGGGGGGGGGGGGGCTGTTCTTGATGTCAGTTTCAGATCAGCAACTGTTTTTCAGTTAAAAGAAGTGGAGAGAAGGGGGATCCTGCATCCGCCGCCGTCCCCTTCTGCTCTCAGGTGATGTTTATATGAATCCGATGACGCATGGCGAGATGTGGGAATCCGTCCACGGGGGGGGGAGCCGAGCCAGCTGGCTCAGCCCTGCTTCCTCCAGGGAACGACGAATGACAGGTCGCTGGTGGATAAAACAGGCAGACTAAATGAAAGATGAACTGTGTGATCACAGGCGGAGGAGGTAGCTGCCGCGTCTCCGTCTCCCCCCCCCATGTTCAGAACCTTCTGCTGGCGCTCAGCTGGACGACGCACTCACCAGCAGGACCTGGCTTCCTCTTGACGCTCAAATCCGTCTGGGTTAGTCGCCAAGGAGCCGCTGCCGTGTTTGGAAACGCAGAGCAGGCCGCATATTTCGGCTCGGTTTCGGGGGCGGCGGCGCGTCGCAATCAACGACGACCCTCTCAGTCGAACGTCGTGTGTGTGTGCGCAGGTCTTTGTGCCGACGTAGTCTCCTTTTAGGAACGACTTCTACACACTATCCATTTGCTTTACCGTTTACCTCCTGACACCCTTCGTGCCGGCCTGGGAGGGTGCGTCCCTTTAATAGAGGCCAAATGGGTACTAGGGTATTAGAAATACAGGGGAGACACTGAAGGCTATGGGACGAGAATGTGTCAATACTAATACAAAGTGCTGTGATTACCTACATGTAGAAAACATGTTATTATACAATAAGGCTATTGCCAAAAAGTGGTAAATTGCTGAAAAACGAACGTCTTAACGCTGCATTTCCTCGTTACGTTGACGAAATCCAAAGTTTCATCAACAGTTGGATTGCCTCGCTTCCCTTATTCACAGTTTTTCTCCCAGACTGCGTGGAGGCTCTTCTACGCGGCCCAACCCCATCAGCGGGGGCTCTTGTGCGGGGGGGGAGGGGTTAGGGTGCAGGTTGGTACGCCGCCTGGGAGGACCACGTTAAACGCCCTCCCTTTTAGACTTGAGCTCGGGTTGGGCGATGCAGTGGCATCGGGGATGGTCGGGCTTGAAAGGGACGAGTGGGCGAGGCGAGGCGGAGGATGATGACGGATGAGAGGTAGAACGGGAGAATCGGCTTCTTTGCAAAGCGAGAGAGAAAGACAGGTGAAACCACCTGGGGGGGGGGGGGGGTTCCGAGATGTAAGGCGAGGCAACAAAAAAAAAAAAAGACGAAGGAGATGTGGATGAGTGGAAGGGTACGCGAGTGAATGCTAAAATAAACCCCTAAAGGCATGGGATCCGCATTCCCAGGGGCTTCGGTGACGGAGAAGCCACCCGCACAGTTTCCACTGTCGGCACCTGACAAAAGTCGAGCTCCTCCGCTGTCAGGTTGCAGCGTGGGAACAAGGATGTTCACCTCATCTTCTCTGTAACAGTCGGTGCCTTCGTCTCTTTTTCCTTTTACTCTCACAGAGCCGAGGAGCCAGACTGATGGATTTGCTTGATATTGATAACTCAATTTCTGCTGCAGACGGAGCGGTGTGGGTTTGATGTGACGATACCCCCCCCCTCCCCCCCTCCCCAGTGAATTATTGATCTGAGAATTTCAATCTTTTTTTATTTACCATGCGGTGAAGCTTCAGGGCTTTTCTTCTGCCCCTCTCTTCCGTCCCCCACCTCATTGACTTGTAAGAGGTTTTCGCTGAGGAAAACCCATCCCGCGATGTTATTGCTGCACGACCAAGGTCCACTGTGCCGACAACAGCGATGTAATGGCCCATTAAATGAAAACCCCGCATGCCATTGGGCCAGCTCGCGCCGTTGTGCACCTGAGGCCCCCGAGGACAGGTGGGAACGTAAAGTATCGTCTCCCGCGCCTTCACTTGCTCGTGTCACAATGAGGTCGGACGTGCAATCTAGGTGTTATTTCCTTTTGTCAGCATGGGCATTACATAGCGATTTGATTGAAGGTGATAAATGCTTCCTGCTAACCGGCACACAGTCATTCTCTGAGCAGCTGTGCTGAGGAACCTTGACCGGAAGTTGGCTTCAAATCGCAGCCGCTACGTGGGCGTGTGCTCAAACTTTGTGTGCGCAGGTTGGAAATCAAATCAGCATTTCTACATAAGCGTCTTAACTAAATAACTAAATAACTGTGATGTGTTTCTGTTTAAAAGCTGTATTTTCTGCAAAATCACCAGTTCAGAATGGGGTCGGTTGCTAGGATTGGCCATAGTGTAGAATAACTTAATAATTAACACACACACTCTTTTTTTACTGACCTTGCAATAAGCAGAAGTGTAAAAGTAGCAATGCCCAAGCATGGTGATTTTCACATTAAATATATACATATTCTGTGTATATATACATTTTCTGTTTGTATGTTGACGTCACTGTTTTAAATGATTCAATGTAACCGCTGTAGAATGCAGACTGAAGTAAAATGCCCACCCAAAATATCTTTCCGGAAAAAAAAATCAGTATTGAACGGCATTTGGAGGGAATCGAGTTTTAAAACACAGTGTCTCCCCTGGTGTGTAACATTCTGGGTGGTGGGTCAGTCACAGGGTTTCTCCTGCCCTGTGGTCAGTGACAGTGCACACACGATGTGACAACGTCAGGCTGTGAGGGTGTGAGTCTGCTAATAAGAGACCCTCTGGGAGAATCCGCTAGTTTGACCAAAGGTAAAAATAAATCTGCCAACAGCGGGGACAACAGGAAGTACACTTTATTAACTTTACTCGTGTTTCTTTACATTGTGATTTTGTAAACCAAACCAATGATATACAGACTATTAACCAAAAAAGGGTTATTGTCGGTGCTAAAATCAGCCCCTAAGTCTTTTTGCAATTTACGCATTTAAATTCTGCACATCCCCTGTTAAAATCCAACAACATTGCGTCATCGTGCAATTTCGATCGTCTATTAATAAACATTCAGGAAGTGCAGCGGGAGTGAACATAAACGACTTGATTGGTGATTTGACGTGGTTAATATGAGTAGGTAGATAATGCAGGCGGGGAGGGAGCGTGTGGGCAGCACGGTGGGACACAGCACCGAGGATGACGGGAGGATGACGGGAGGATGATGGGAGGGTGTCCAGGAGGAGGTAGCTGGGGAAAAAGGGGGAGCTGAGCGAGGAGAGAGGAAGGCTGAGTCCTCGGGCCACGCGTGTCATGAATAAATCACGGCCCGAGATCTCCTCGCCGTCTCGCCCCAGCACCGACCAGTATGCTTCCATAGTCACCGCTCACCCGCGATGGCCTAGTTTACCCCGCAGACAATAAGCGGAGACGTGGATCTACCAGCCGGGGACGGTGTGTGACCACTCCATCCATCATAAACTACAAAGCACAAGTGAAGTCAACCACTTATAAAGCACAAGGGGGTTCTGGACATCCTGTACTGAATATTACCTGAATGAACCACAGGAAAGAAGGGAGGTAGAAGTCAAGGAAAGCCTACTCTACCGTATGAGGTAGATGCACCTGAATGTTGAACGTTCAACATGTAAAACGCCCGTCTAAAAATCGCTGCCCTCTTTGAAAACGCAGCCGCAGAGGAGAGTGTTACATAAAGGCGAGTGGGAAGATGAGCTCGGGGCCGAAAAAATTCAAGAAAATTGAGTGAAAATTACTAAATGATCCCGTCTTGTCAGCCCGGTACAGTACCGCACATCCGTAGAGACAGTAATGGAGTTGTAAGGGGAACAAAGAGAAACCATTTCCTCCCTCGGTGTCATTAACACAACGGAGACGTCCTCCTCGCCGGCCCCAGACTGAGGAGGACGGAGCGGTTCTGGGAAGACCTGATTCACCGCGGCTGTGATTGATGACGTTATTCGTCATGGCTCCAGCCGGAGATAGGAGGTGTTTTTCTCTTCATCAGTCACTAATAGTTAACACAAATGTGTGTAACCCACCCACCAAAGCCTCCAATTGTCTATTGACTGAGGATCAGTGACCAGGGCTCAACATTCACTGTTATTTCTATTCATATATATATATTTCTTTGTGTTATTTTGATCTTTTTTTTGTAAAAAGAAATCGTACGTACTGTATGCGGAGTTCAGCCAATAAAGCTGTGCACTAGAGAAGAGAGATATATTTCTAGTATCTCTAATACTTTTTCTCTTTTAGTTTACATCTTTGTGCTAATGTGCTGTAGATATTGAGTTCATACAAGTCTTCTGTTTTATTCCAACCTGATATATTCAGCAAATGATTGATGTCGTCATTGTTCATCGTACTTAATGTAGCGTTCTGGTGTTTTGGGATGTGCAGCATGCTCACTTAGATTTAAAAAAAAGGATCCTTTTTTGTTTTTAAGTAAGTGCATCAACACGGTCTGATTAAAAAAAAAGAACGTTTTTTTGAGCAAATTCTTGGGACTTTGCTGTAAACTGTTCAGAGATAAAGTCAGATCTTGCGGAATTGGCATCTTATGTTGTGCAACATTTTTAAATGACAAACATGGGTGACACAAATGTACCACAGGTAGGTGTAAGACATGTCTCCAGAGTTCCCCTAGTGCCCTACTTCAGTCGCCCAGATGGGGGAAAGAGTTCAACACGTACTACAAACCCAAAAAAGAAGCGAGGCCAGAAAAGACATTTCAAGCTCCGTGTTGTAATCACACACACACACACACACACACACCATCCAATCAGGGGATCTCTGAGAAGCGCCACCCTCCACATTTGCTGCTTGCGGCTCGCAATTGAAATCAATGTTGCTGTTTAACTCCTTAATCAGGCGCTTTATGCAATAACTCCCCACGCCCCGACCGTTGTCTGGTTGGAGGAGCGGCCCTCTGCGCGTGCTTCAACTTCCGATGCGTTCATGAGAAAATGCTATTATTTCCCCAACGGAGCTGTCGGCTAATTGTCCGCTTTCCGGGCGCGGTCACAGTTTTTGGGAATCGGACGGAGACAGCATTAGCATTGACCCCCGCGTGGAGCCTTTGGACGGAGTAATGCTCCGGGAGACGGAGGCAAATTCACTTAACGTGACTCCTGCTTCACTTTAGAAATCAGCCCCTAAATGGGTTTGCACTGGGGTTTAACTGTTTGGGGAAAGGCAGATGTAGCGTCCAACTTTGTAGTTAGATTAGCCTCCCGGGGAGTGTGTTGTGAAGTCCCTGAGGGGGCGGGGGGGGAGAGAAGATGCCATACCTTATTATTCTTTCTATAATACCACCTAATTGGAGCTGTCAGGCAGCTGATAATCTGCAATGGAGTTCAAAAAGGCGCCGCGCAACCTTTCTAACGCCTTCTAAGAGAGCCGATTAGAGCGTGAGCGGGTTCGTCGAGTGCCAGAGGGAGAAAAGGAGGAGAACGAAACCTGCAGCCTGCCGAACCCCACCGCGGTTTGTTTGGCAGAAAAAGTAATGAAACGGATAGAGAATCCTCCTCTGCCATTTCCTCCTGTCTTTGAACACTTTTGAGAGCTTAAGTCTGTCCGCACGGGAAAAAGTCTCATGGTGACATGTTGCACCAGGTCGCCAAAGCTCTGAAGGTGTTTTTTTTTTTTATGAACAGGAGAAGCTTAAAACGATTTATTTTAGAGAACAAAAGCATCAATTCACCACATTTAAAACGTTCCTCTGGCTCTTGAACCAAAGTTAAACCTCCCACCTTCAGGCGTTCACTAAAGCTTTACCCACCATCTGACCTCCTTTTTCTCCTCGCACTCACTCTGCTGCCTCCCTCTCTTCTTCCCTCACAGTCTTCATTTTTCCTTTCTTCCTCCCCCCCCCCCCCCCCCCCGTCAGTTTCCTCCGTCACTGTCAGCCGCCTCGCTCTCTTTTGCGGCTGCCTCAAGAGTGACGGAAAGGAGCCGTGAAAACCTGGAAAGGAGGGTAAGGAGGGGTTTTTATTTTCCTCTCCATCCTCAAAGCTCCCGTCAATCTGCGCCCGCCGACAAGAGAGAGATCCCTGGGCGGCCTGAGAGAGAGAGAGAGAGAGCTGACGTGGTCTTTGTTGGACCGTGCGTACTTCTGTACATGCTCCACGTATCCGCCCTGGAAGTGTTTGTAAGTCCTGTGTCTTATATCTCAGTTTTGACTGCGCCAGATGCCTCGGAGTCACAGAGTGTGGCATCTGGATCCTGCCTCCAAGCGCACTCTAACAAGGCCTCCAGAGTGTGTGTGTGTGTGTGTGTTAGGGTATACTCTCTCGCTCCCTCGCTCTCGTCCCAGGGCTCGAGCCAGGGACACTTCATCTTCCGCTCCCTTCCAAAAACATTTGTCTGCCGGCCTCGTCTGCAGCGTTTTGACGAAAACAATACTTTTCCAGAGTCCCCCCCCCCCATAAAACATATATGAAATGCCGCATTTCAAACCGTGCAATGGGTTGTCACTGAAGTCCGGCTGGGAGCGCTCCGCCACTCTGTTTGCATGCGCTTGATGGCGAAAGCCACGTCCCACTCAGTGTTGAGTTTAACAAACAGTGTCTTAGTGTGTTTATAGCAGGCTACAGATGCTCTCTGTGGAAGCTCACCGTTTATTTTATGTGAACTCTAACAGTTATAAGCACGGTAATCACCAGTCTGTGTCTATATCCTCTTTTGGAAGTAAAAATGTCATTTTCCCAGCCAAGGCCAAAATATGCTTAGACAGGTAATAATATGAACCCTCTGAAAAGGGATCTGTGTTGGTTTGAAATGGCTTAAAATGATTGGCAGCACAGCCCTAAAGTATTTTAGATTTTTTTTTTTCTTTTTCTGGTTGTAGGCTTGTATAGAGGATCAAGTGAGAGACAGGGGGAATGAGGTGTGCACACACATGGCCCTTCTCTCAGTCACAAAACATGTAAACTCTTGGACTGGAGTCTGTGCAGCGCCAGTAGCAGCACTCATGTTTTTTTTTTTTTGTGTTTTTTTTTGTTTTCCTTCCCCCTCTTCCCCTGTGATGGTCTATTTGCGGCTCGCCGTGTGCGTGAACGTACTTGTCTCGGTTTCCATGGCGACCGAAAGAGGTGTGGAGCACCGGGAAGCCTTACTGTGGTCACGGGCCTTTGTCGTTGCTCGCTGCCTTGCCGCCACTGCTTCCCTTTAAATGGCCCTTCACCGCCGGGAGCTTTGCAAAGGGAACAGTTTATTGACGTTGCTAATCAGAACAAGAACAGGTGGCCGCCCGGTGCCGTGAAAACCGCCATTTTTAAACATCTGAAATGTCGAATGTTTGTGCTTTAACTCGGTCAAATGAACGCAGTTCGCACATTTTTATTCTTCTTCTCTTCTTCTACACAATCTATTCCAGCAGAAAGCAGCAGGCACCGGCTGAGTGCTCCCACCGTACGACCGGCACCCTCATTTTGATCTGAATCTTTCCAACAGCGTGGCCTTTCTGCCCCCCCCCCCCCACCACCCCACCCACTGTGGTTCTCGCACACAATGGCATTGACCCGCTCTATTGTCCGCGGGCGCCGTGTCCTCCTTTCCAGCGCGTAGAGGCCCGCTTGTTGATCTCCTAACGAGATTAGCGGCCGTCTGATTAACCGCCCCGTAACCCCCCCGCGCCCCCCTCCCGGCTGCCACTTGTGGCTGAAGTGGGTCGGTGCCGGGCTCCACGCACGAGCCTCGCCGGCACACCGGGGCTTAGTCGGTTCACGGCCATCGGTGCCCTTTCCCTTTTTTGCACCCGGTGAACTTGCGGACAAATGTCAAGAGACGGTCCGGATTAAGTGAAGATGCGAGGAGTGGAACGGGTGAGTTTAAAACACAGTCACGTGGTTTTTTTTTATTTTATTTTTTTTAAATAAAACAATGTTATAGAGTCCAGGTAATCAGCTAAAGCTAGGCTAACAGGCCTGTGGTATTACCACCCCAGTGACCTATTCATCTGCCAGTTGGATTAACCTGTGTGGATCCAAGTAAAGCCGAGGCCAATTTAAGAACCGTGTGCCACTTCTGTCACTGGCTTTGATAGATGATGAGGTCAGACACCATCGCGCTCTCTCTTTGTCGCTCCTTCATGACGAGGGCTGTAGCTGCAGGACTGTCTGTTGGTCCATTGGTCCGTCCGCCGGTTCAGTTCAAGAGTCCGAGCGTTTAGCGATTGCAGATCAGATGGTCGTCAAATGGCGGCATCAAAATCATTTGAAAGTGCTTAGTCTGATCGACATTAATAATTTTTTTTCTCAGCCAATGTTATATCACTCTAACCATTGAGGCATTGACCTCCCGTTTGCCCTTTGACCCGTCACCTTTTCAGTCCGCCGTCGGGCTGAGGCACAGCGACAGGTTGAACTCTGAGGACGAGAAGGCGAGGACACCATATAAAAAAGGTGAAAAGGGTTGAGGAAGGCGAGGATGAAGAACGATGCGCATGGCCGGACTAATTCGGCCTTCCGAGAGCTGAAGTCGGGGGTTGACAGCCGTCGCGTGGGGACCGGGGGGGGGGGGGCAATGGGCCGGTGGAGAATTGTTTGCATGGCAGCAATATAACTTGCGCTGTACAATCACTCGAGCCCGTCCACTGGAGTGACATTTCAGGAAATTTCCACTGATACGTGGTGGAGCGGGGCCCCAGCTGTCGAGTACGGAGCAGATGGGAGGGGCCGGGTGGGGGTGAAATGAGCACAGAGAGCGAAGAGCATTGGGTGTTGCTTATCAGACATGGCGAGATCTGGCAGCTCTATGGCTTACGGGGGGGGGGGGGGGGGGGAGGGGGACATTGATAAGTTCCCTCTCTCTTCCTTTCTTTGACCGTGCGTTATTGCTTCCGGGGACGGAGCGATTGACAGCCTCTGTGTGACGCTGGCAGACTCGTGAGGGCTTATCTCGCACAAAGACCTTCTGGTTTTGTTTCCTGAGCCACCTAAGATGAGATAAATGATGCTCTCAAGCTCCCACGTTTTATGAAACCCTTTCAGTGAATTGAACGCAGGCGGCTTTCGGGTCAGGAAAGCGTTTCAGTGTTTTTTTTTTCATTCTTCGACAATGTATCCTGAATTGTTTCACCGACACACTTGGGAGGAGGTTTAAAGGGATTGTGTCCATGCTTTTGCACTAAATGATTCCTTTCTGCCGTGTATTTTTGGTGAACTTGAACGCCTCTCTTTTTGTTTTACATGGATGCAATTTGTGGGATGGCGTGGGATGGAAATGTCGGGGAACAATCCCCAAATTTGAATGTGGTGAATCAGAGGACTTGACATTTACACCACCTCTATCTTTCCCAACCTCGTGCCTCAGATCAAAACCATGCAATACACGTGTGTGTGTGTGTGTGTGTGTGTGTGTGTGTGTGTTTTCGCGTGGTGATCATTGCTACGGTGTGAGTAATATGAGGTTATTGGACGCACATGACCCGGACTTAGTTTGTATGTGCAGTCATGCTTACACGTGTACTTTGCAGAGTTTGCTGCTCAGCCCTCGCTGCGCAAACTCAATTATCTGATTTACATCCAATTAAAACCTCAGTAAACTTCATCTGTAACCTTTTTCCTGCGCTCCCATTACCAGATACCGTATCGGGCGGCATCTCAACCTTTTTGGCAACCCCAATATGAGAAATTAGACGAGCCAAGGGTAGCGGTGCTACATTTCTATCACCACAAGTCGATAATCGCACACACCGGCTGTCCAGATAGCGCTTCTGGTCCAGTGACTGAAAGGGAAGCCTGCAGGCGATCAAACACGCTCCCTGTAACTTACACTAGATGAGAGGTTTACTGCTGCAAAGCTCTGGCTTCATTTCATTTTTTTTTTAAATTCTGCAACCTACAGGTTTTGATAGGAAACGTGTCCAGGAAGCATCTCCAGCCTGAATAACTTTTTTTTTTTTCTTTCGCTAATTGGAATTTGTCTACATCCATCGTGGTGGAAGACTCGTCGCATAGAATTCTGCCTGCTGGACGATTCCCAAAGTGTAGCAGAGCCATGTAATTAATAGCACTGAGAAGCTGTTAGCACTGTGTATTTATATGTCACCTTGCTTTGAGGATACTGCTCCGAATAGATTTATGTTACAGTCGCTTATTTGGCTTTTTTGGAGTATTTCTTTGAAATCCATGGACGGAAACTTGATTTCATTTTGTATCTTGATGACTCACAAACATTTACATAACAGTATCTAGTTAAAATGAATTGCACACTCAAATTTAGCAGCGTGAATATACTTGCATTTATAACTCATAGCACGTAATATGTGATATATACGAATCCACACTTTGATGTATTGGTTCAACTTTAAGTATGGTAAATATCTCCAGGCAAACTGTAAATGCTCCTTTTTGTCTATGACAAAAAGCAATCCCTTGTGTAAGTTTGTGCAGATAAATTTGTCTATGTGTGCGCTCCGGTTCCGGCAGTACTCTCCGGGTGAGCACGATGTGTGTTTGTGTGTGTGTGTGGAAACTCGACACTGGGGAGGACGTTCCGCCGCCCAGCAGCTAAGGGAGAGCAACAAGGCTGCACAAACACCTCCAATTCCAGGACACGGTCCAGTGAGGCTTCAGGCCAGCAGGGCTTCACTTCACACCCCCCCCCCAAACTGCTGCACAGCACAGACCTGTAAAGTGGGCTCATCTACATACGTGTCCCTAAGCACCCATGAACAAATATATATATATATACACCACAGTACACAGTGAGCTGATGAACACTAATTGCAGGGCAAATAGCGAGGTGATGGGCATAGAGAAAGCATTACACCAGCACATTCAGGCATATGGCTTGTGGACCCACTGATGGGCGCACACATATGGTGCTGGTGGCTTTTGCTGCTTCGCATGGGAGGAAGGCACTGTGCTCGCCTTTGATCAGACTCCAAATCACTGAGCACGGCACACAAAGTACAGCCTGAAAATCTCTAACTGTTTGGGTTGCCTCATTTCGTCTCATTTTTTCAAGAAAGAATTGAAACGCAATGAGAAAAATGCCTTTTGCAGCTCAGTTCAGTTTTGGGGATTTTGCAGTCACAATCATTTTTCTTTATTTTGCTCTACAAAGTACAGAAGTTCATTCTCAGTGCAATAGAATACACAGTTTGAGGACAGGATTAGTTTCTCTGCACTGCTACAAATGCACAGTGTTCTAATGGAAAAGGAAGTCTTTTGGTTGCCAAACTATTTCATTAATGAGACCATTTGGTCCTCATTGGTTGCTGTAACAACAAACGCTGCCCTTCTTAGAGTCCACATGAATGTATTTGCTAAAATACATCTCAATGTCACAATAATTCTCAACAAACAACACAATAACTAGAACAACACATGATAAAATTATTGACACTTTTTTATGAGCCAATATGTGCATTTGATCACATGCTTTTCTTTGATGTTTTTCAAGTCTTCCTATTTTCCACTTCAGCCAAATCGACCTCCGGTAACCATGGTAACTTTTGTTTATTATTTATATCCCACCAACTCAAGCACCCAGAGAGTTCCAGGCGACTCCGTCCATTACTGTTCAGGGACCGCATTGTGATTGTAACCTGTCACCGCGGCGACGGGGCACATCCCAGAAGACCCGATGCTCGATTGGCTAGAGCGACGGGGTCATGACCTTTTGAGGCCTCGGCCACTTACGCCTGCATTGAGACACCAACAGGTTGCTAATTCACCTCGGCCTCCTTCTTTCTTGGGGTTGTCAAGACACATTTAGTCAGGCCTCCATTTTCCTTCTTTTGTGCTGTTTCCAAATTCTGAAAACCTTCAGGCCAACTCTACACTATGGAAAAGTGCACAGGAGAACCGTGGAGCATTATAGATTACAACAATTTTATAAATAACTTTTGTGTGATCGCCCGGCCTTTTTAGACAACGCCAGCCCCCCAAAAATGACCAATTCCACCTGGCGCTCTCTTGAGCAACGTGCTGCCGCTAAAGCCGCTCCTCTGAATCGTGCCTGGAGGAAGCGACTTATTGCGGCACGGCGCGCTGCTGAATTTGAATAATAGGCAGACACCGGGGTGTGATTGTGCAACGCCGTGTGTAACTCTTCCCAACAGACCGTGAAATTGTTTATTCTTTTGCCGCCATGTCTGTGTAAAACAGAAAAGCAGCACTCACCCCCCCCCCCCCTGCACAGTCAGGCCGCCACTGGTTTCCGCCAAGAAATGAACTCCCCATTGATTCACGGGATTACTAAACGAACGAGCCACTGTGTTCGTTGAAGCCGCTCGCAGATATTGTTGGAGGGGAAAAAAAAGAAGCTTTTTTACAATTCTCAATTGTATATCGCTCCTCTTTGTTCTGCAACACTGGCTTCACGGGGGGGGGGGGGGGGGGGCGGACGGCAGTTTTCGTTATCGTCTGTTTGAAAGAACCTCATTGTGGGACCTTCAAGATGTCATGCTTGTGAGCGACTGCACGCTAGTTTTAAAATGCTTCATGTTGGAAGTCCACTATGTCCACTGATGTGATCGGACTAGAGTCCCAACTCATTTTGGTATCAGGTGAACCCCTTATGCACCCCGGGGTGAAGTGAAACGTAGAGCTGTGGACGGCAGTCTGCTCCACTTTTAAAGCTGCGTGAATTATTGTTGCTCTCTTCATTTAGAGCCTCAGTGAGCTGTGTGACTTCCCTCTTTGAGAGTCGTAACCACACTTTCACAGACGTGATTTGTTTTTTTCCGTTGATCAACTCATTCAGTTGTGACCCACATCGCGTGTGGCGGTAAACAGTGTGAAGCACCGTTTTATCTTTTCCTTTCTTGCCTTTGGGCACGGGCGTTCGATGCCAGCAATCCTCCTCACCAGATAAATGAAAGGAAAAGTGTTCCAAGAGCCCACCTTAGAGTGTGCACTGGCAGCCTGTGTGAGTGTGCACGTGCTCATCCGCTCCACTCGGAGCGTCTTTCTGCCCCTCAGTGGGGAAGACGCGGAAGGACATTTTGGTCCGGTTTGAAGGGGGCCGCCTGGTTGTGACACACATTTAGGTGGGTTGCTTGTAGCTAACTGGGTTAAAGCGAACATCTGGGAGATGTTAAAGTAACTCATATCATTTAGGATTGAGGGGATAGATGGTGTGTGTGTGTGTGTGTGTGCGTGTGTGTGTGTGTGTGTGTGTGTGTGTGTGTGTGTGTGTGTGTGTGTGTGTGTGTGTGTGTGTGTGTGTGTGAATGAGCAATCGGTCTATGTTGTTGGGAGGTAAAAACCCATATATATACATCCAACCTGCACCTCTCACCACATCCCCCCCTTGTTGATATACTGAATATTGATGTTGGATAAGCCTTCAGGTCAAGTGTAGGTGATGGAGGGGGGGACGGGGGGGGGGACGTGGAGTTCTCTGCCTGGGTGCATCTATTTCCCATCAGTCTATAAGCACTTGGCATTTGACCTGGCACCTTTTACTCTCTCCTTTCTCTGGCCTCGTTTTATTCTTTCCCCTAGGCGTTTCCTGTCGAATCAGAGCAGACAAACATTTCTCCACAATTTTGGGCCACCACAGGGGGGGGGGGGAAGGAGGAGATAAAGATGGCATGGTAAAACCCAAATCTAGGTGGTGATCTGTTTTTTTTTCTGGTTTGAAAGCCTCAAGCAGAGTAAAAAAAATTTAAAAAAAATGTTTAAATCTGAAAAGAAAATGTGATATATTAGTGACAGCATGAAGTGAATTGGTTTAATATAATTCATAGTTTAGGATAGTTTATCTGAATTTAACCCTTGTTTAGGTTCTGTTAATTGTATTCTTAACAGCCTTTTTCTATATTAATGCATATATTAATGAGACCAATGTACTCCTGGAACACGGTTTGGACTGTTTGTGCTTTTGACCACTAGAGGGCAGCAGGCTACAAATAATGCTTATGGTCCATCTGGGCCGCTGAGGAAGCCCTGCTTATCATTTTTCACCACCTCAAAAAAAAAAGATAGATGACACCTCATGCGCAGTCTACACTTGACACGGCAATGTGCATCACAGGTAAAGGATAAAAAAAATGGCCACTCAGCTCATTTCGGCTCCATTCCAAACTTTTGAATGAATGGTTTTATTTTGACATGCCATACAGCAGCTCGTCCTTCTGTAACCTCACAGTGTCCAGCTCAAGGCCTCCAGATGCCGTCTTTGTTGTGCGTGTTGGGGGACTCGCTGATGTGGAGGTCAGAGAGGCCAATGAGATTGATGCTGTGATTGGTCTTTGTTGCACCCGAGGGAGATGCACCAGTGAGATAAACTGACTCCCCGCAGTTAAAACAGTGACCCAGGCCAAATGGTGTCAGGGGTTTCTAAAGACATGTGACAATTGAGAAAGTTTGCTTTGCTTGTATATTCAACGTTCATAATCTCATAATCAGTGGGCTACTTTATTTAAAAATTCTTATTTTAGATTCCTGAAGGGGTGATAATTGATTAAATATCCTCATTTTTATAATAATAATAATAATGATTGCCATATTTATTTTTCTTGAGCAATAATCAATAAAATTAACAAATTGTTGCCAGTGGATCTTTCCCTCAGATCATCGCGAGTGATCATTTCAGCTTAAATTTTGACTTACTTACTACTAAACGGCCATCCTAATAATGCACTGAAGCAAAAATGTTGAGGTAGTTTTATTCTGGCCGTATGTGTATGGCATAGTGCCTGGAAAACGGATGGAAAACACCCAATAAATGTCCACTACTAGAGTTCACCGGCCCCCAGCCAGCTCAGCTCTATTCAGGCAGAGGAGCTCATTGTTTGCCCGCAAAATGCCTGGATTTAAAGAATAGCCCCCCCCCCCCCCTACACCCCTTTTACTACGAGTAAGGCCATTGCCTGTGAGGGGGTGGAGGGTTGGTTTGGTTACTTTGAGTTGTGATTTATCAATGAATTCATTCATAAAAAAGTTGGCACTACTGCACATATGTAGGTTTCTGTGCCATTTCATCACAACATTTCTATTGAACTGTACGTTTTTATGTCCTGATCATTCGTTGTGAGCCTTCCTTTAAAAAAAAAGAAAAAAAGATAGCATTTCTTTTACCATGTGCACATATTCCCTGCTGTCATGCACCCACCCCCCCTGCTGCCTCCTGGTACCTCTCCACGCTCCTTATCCATCCATCCTGTCCTCCCTGAAGACACCCCCATTGGCCCTCGCCTAGCAACCGCATGATAATTTGCCATAATGTGACACCCCCTGATGCATGATGGGGGGGCGGTAAGTCAGCTTCACCCCTCCCTCCCTCCCTCACGCCGGTGGCTGGTGTTGGGTGCTGAAAAGAAAAGAAAAAAGAAACCGGGAGGGTGAATACATTTGAGGAATTGAAAGGGGAATTTCACACTCGCCTCGTTAAACGCGGTGTCCACCGGGCTAATCCTGTCACATGTTCCCAGGAGGGCTGTCCTCCTGTCTCTCCGGCAGCAGGGGCCGATCTCCTTGCTCCCGTCCCCAGCTTTTCGCCGCCGGGTACCCACGTAGACCACACCAGCAGATAAGGAGGCATGAAAGCAGACAGGCATGAGATGAGGCAGCCCTCTCGGTATCGACAGGACCCGGCCAGGCTCGTAGGTGCCTCTGACACGCAGGCACGCGGTGGAGAGGAACAATAAAGATGGCCGCCGCCGCGCTGCGTTCGCCTCTCCACGCTGCCGCCACGTCTGACGTGAAGGACATCCTAAATGAGACGTCTTGTGTTTTTTTTTTTTTTTTTTTGCTTCTTTTCTCCCCTCAATCAGTCACAGGAAATCAAACAGTCTTTTATTGTCTCTCCCTCCCTCGTGTGTAGATCTTCTTTCCTGTCTCTCCCTCCTCCTCCTCCTCCTCATCCTGCTCTGTCCCTCTGTTTTCAACAATGACACGAGTGATTTGGTGAAACAAAAGCTTCCATGGTCCCGCTTGACCTCTCCGTCAGGGTGTCAATGAACCCAGATGGTGGGATGACCACACGGAGCGCAGGACGGAAATTCAGCTCAATTCTCTGACGGATTCAGGCAAAGGGTTGTTATTTTATTACATTTGGACTATTTATTAAATCATTGATCTTTGGTCACCTGGTTGGTTCATTCACTTAGTTTGGTGGTGTCGTCATTCATGTCCAGGTGTGAGCGCACACATTTTCAAAGTTGGAACAATTGACTGGCAATATCGGATGATGTCATCAGTTACAGCTTCCTCTTCCTCTGGTGTGTATTGAAGCACGGTTACCCTCGTCTTCACCCGTGTCTTTTGCACATTTTCCCCATTTCCATCTTGTCACTTGGCCACCTCCAGCTGGTAGTGTGTGTCCACACACACACACACACACTCATTCGTCTGTTGCTCCTTGCCGCCTTCCTTTTGATTTCCCAACCGGTGCCTTTGCTTCATTCATGCACACACACACACACACACACACACACACACACACACACACACGCTGTATCACACACATGTGGTGGAGAATCAGGCGACGTACAGTAGCAGGGACCAGAGCAGAGAGAGAGAGGGAGAGAGAAACATTTAAGAGGACAGACTGAAACAGAGCGTGGTTGCCGTAGTAACCGTTCCCCTCCCTCCCTTCTTGCCTCCACCTCCATTCCCTCTCTCTCCCCCTCTCTCTCTCTCTCTCTCTCTCTTCTCCCTCCCTCCACCTCTGTGCTGGTGATGCTCGTGTCTCTTTTCTTTCCATCCCGTTTGTCCTCACCTCCCCTGGACCGCGCTCGTCTCACACTGCCAGTGGACGAGTACGAGGAGGAGGAGAAGGATGAGATGAAGAGAAGCTGCTGTCTCTTCTCTCCCGTCTTTCTATCACTTTAAAAAAAAAAGACAAAAGAGAGAGAGAGAGAGACAGAGAACAACCAAAAGAAAGGACACGCAGGATATACATTCAAATGTAAAAGATACCCTACTCTTCTCCATTCTCCTTTTCAAGGAGGGCATTTTTCTTCCCTTTCCCCCCCTTTCCTTTTCTACCCCGCTTTTTACCACTGAGATCCCGGTTTTGTCAAATTACAGCCACTGAACTTCTCCGGGATTTCAGGTGAGGCACGCGTGTGTAGTGTGTGGTGCTCCTACAACATTTTTTATTGCCTATCATGGCTCACGCGGCCTCTCAATTGAAGAAGAATCGGGGGGAAGTGGATGTGAATGCATTAGAGGACGAGAAGGAGAAGCGGAGGAAGAGCAGGAGAGCAGCGTCCCGGGAACAAAAGAGAAAGGTAACAGACGAGGGCTGGCTGCGCTCAGCTAGCATCGTTGGAGCGTGACTCTGGATGCGTGTGTGTGTGTGTGTGTTGGGGGGGGGGGGCTTGACTGCCTGGATCAACTGAGCTTGGAGTTTTCCTCGTCACACACACACACACATTCATGTACATGTTCAGATCTGTGCATAATTCAATGCACATGTGTAGTCTCTGTTCTGTCTGTGCAATTTTTAAAGCGCTTCTTTGACCTTGTGTACTGAATATGTGTGTGCGTGCATGTGCGCGCGTGTGTGCGTGCGTGTGTGCGTGTGTGTGTGTGTGTGTGTGTGAGATGGTGTTCCCCTGATTCTTTACGTGGGAGTCTGTGTGTTTATTGTTGCAGTGCATGCGAGGGGATGTCTGTGCCTGTATGCCTTTCGTATGCAGTATGCAGGATGCCTCAAAGTCATAAATAATGTCAGCTGTCAGCACATGACGACGTTCGCGTGGACAAACGTTGTGCGGACACATGGAGCCTTTTGTTTTCCTGCCTCGGACCCTTTGAAACGTTTTGGGTTTTTTTTTCAGAGTGTTGCCCGTCCGTTTAGTGAAAGTACGTCACACAAAGGGCTCCCTTAAGTGTTTGCACATCCTTTGGCAGGCTTTAACGGGAGTCTGGCCGGTCGTTGCTGGAATCACGCCGTGCAGAGTACGGTTTGTTAATCGTCGCCTCGTAGGCGTAATTTCACCTTCGTACCAAGTGAGACAAATGCTGCCAGTTGCAAGACTGTGAGGTCGTGTTTGCAGGCGATCATTTCTTTTTGTGTGAGTGCTTTCGTGCGTAGGGTTTTTTGTGGGTTCTCTCTTGTACACACATATTTATATATATATATATATAGTTGTGTGTGTGTGTGTCTATGTGCACGTGTGCTTGGATGCACAGACAGCCATGCATAATGCATACGCGAGTGATTTATTGATGACAAAGCTTTTCATATGATGGAGGAGGAACTGAAGTGCACGTGGGTCTCCCTCCTCTTCCTCCTCTCACATGTGTTCCTTTAAGACAACCCTGTTTATTGTTTATTCTCTTCAACTCAGGACGGAGGGGGCGAGCGGGGGGGGGGGGGGGGGTACTCATGCAAGAAAGTTGGCATTTAATAAGTGATTATAGCAAACAGGCACGTTAAAAAGTTTACTGGTCATTTATCCACAATTCTGTGCAAAAATAAACTATTGTGTGTCCTATTTCCCTATTTAGAGGAACAATCTGCGTGATGAATGTGGAGAGATTTGACCGTGAGGGATCCATTCAATAACGGTGACATTTGCCGAACATTGCGCCCATGGGTGCCCGGTTTTGAATTATGCTGCCGGCAACGTTATTTGACCTCAGCATGAACAAGAGGCGGCGCTATCATGGCCTAATCTTCTCCAAACCAGAACCAGAAAAACAAAGAAAGCAAAGATTCTTAAGGTCAAGCGAATGGATGGATCTACTTCTCAGTCAAGTTTCAAATCTGCACCCAGTGCCCTTTTGTCCATGTTTGTGTGTGCAGAAACGGTGTGTGTGTGTGTGTGTCTCTGATGCTGATGCGTACAGGAGGTTTTACAGTCCTCGAGGCGGTTCGTGTTTCATGGAAGAGAACAGGGGACAGAGATGATGAGGGGAGAGCTGTATTGATCGGATTGGCCACAGCGCCATCCGTGAGGATGACAAACTTTTTCCCTTCTCACCTCGGGCCTGCATCCTTCCGTCTGTCCTCTCGCATCCTCTCCCCTCGGTCTCTTCTTCTTCTTTCTGCGTCTTATTGCCATCACCTTTTAGCCGTTTTTTTTTTTTTTTCTTCTGTTATTGGCGCAATGCTGCAAAGTTTCAATGGTGCGCCGTCACAAAACAAAGTCCATCACTAAAGTTGATTAGTTTGTCATTCGGTTACTTGAGGGATGCGCTCTTCAGGTCATTGCTGCCTCTCTCTCTCTCTCTCTCTCTCTCTCTCTCTCCCCAGCACGCACACAGATACGCAGCGGTGGTTTTATTCCTTGGCTGCCCTTGCTCGCGCGCCGTTTACCGCCGTTGGTGGCCTTCCAACGCTCAACGTGTCCAATGTGCGGCAGAATTAGACTGACCGAGGCCCCGAGTGAGGGACGAAGGAGTCACATGGGCAGTTAGACTACGAAAGAGGTGAAAGGGCGTTACAGTCACGGGGCACACTGTCAGTTTCCCTGCATTACTCATCTTCAAACCCTTTATTTGTGTCTTGTAGCTCAACTGAGGTGCAGATTGTGAAACAAACCGCTTTGACTCACTCCTTTCACGGCTCTACAGACGCTATATTTAGACGGTGGAGCAGGTAAAGAGAACACTTGTTAATGTGGAGTCTCCCCATTCGTACATTCTCTGTTCAGGCAGGTGGATTCATGGCTGATTGATGTTGTAGACGTATCTAAAATGCTTTTCAGTCATGTGACTTAACTTGCAGTGACTACGTGCCATTATTTTTACACCCGGCACTTTATGGCCATTTGTCAGCTGAAAGGATCATTTCTT
The DNA here is from genome assembly GCF_949316345.1 of Pungitius pungitius. Taxonomy (NCBI): domain Eukaryota; kingdom Metazoa; phylum Chordata; class Actinopteri; order Perciformes; family Gasterosteidae; genus Pungitius; species Pungitius pungitius. Next base: position 5,641,490 of record NC_084912.1, on the reverse strand, counting down.
TGCATGTAAAATAACTCATGTTGCTTATGTACTACATGGTCTGACCTGTTAGGAAAGCAGATTTTCATATTCGGTTCCATTCAGGCGTTGCTCAGCCCACGATTCACTCGGTCAGGGCTTCCTTACTGATTGTGTGTGAGCTCGTTTTAATGATCTGTTTGTGCATTTGTTAAGTAAAAAATGTCATCTTTTTTCTTTTGCTCCTCTGTGGGAATGTTTGAGGGCAACACGTTCAGAATTCGGACCCCTCAAATAAGACGGTGGAGTGTTACGCAGAAAGCCGGGAGTACGTCGTGGACAAAGCTAAAGTAACGACTATCAAAATGCAAAAATAGATCAACAAAGTGCATGTGAATAGTCGGACATGAGGCCCTGGGGCTTTTATCAGACAGCACTCAGCTCAGTAAAAGCCTAATGGAGTACACGGTGTCATGGGAGGGATCCCTGCCACTGATGCTTAACAACTCGGTGTAGTGTCGCTCCGTAGTTACAGTGTGTATCGTTAGGGAAGCAGCAAAAGGGGGAGATAGTCCCCACCATTAGCACCCTGGGAATAGTGAGATGTTAACCAGAGAGTGTGTGTGTCTCTATGAATCCTGGAGTTCATCTTCATGTGTTGAGTGACAGCTTCGGACGGAGAGGGATTGAAAAACTCTTGTCGCCGCAGTGGTCGTCTGAACTGGGAAACCCCCCCGTTACAATGATTCTCTGAGCTGCTTCCCTTCTACTGACCTGATCTGAAGCCAGGAGCCCCCCATTGGATTCACACAGAGAGAGAGAGAATTGCCAGATTCCTGTATTACTCACTGTTCCGGTGCACAGCGTGTGCAGCGGTACAGTACCTATTGTTTCTCTCATAAGGCTTATATGGGTCATGTGCTAGTTTTTTTTCTTCATTTTTTCTCGTGCTTATTCTGCAGTCACATCAGTGGTTCATCTTTCAATGAAATCCTAAGCCAGTTTCCCCCACTTCTTTCTTCCGCACCTGCCTCTCTAAGATTTTTTTTCATTGGACGCTTGAAAAAGCGGCGCCGTCCTTCTTCACGAATTCCACCGAGCTCGTCGGGCGGCATCCTTTTATTTCCGTCACCTGTGTCCATCGCGGGTCTGAATCCCGATCACAGCGCAGTGAGGCCAAAGCAGGGCTGCGATATGACTGCTGGAAGGCGAATGGCGGTGTTGAAATTGGATTTCAGAGCAAGCCCACGGCAACAGGGGGAAGGCCAGAGTCTGCCCGGCCCCCCGAAGTAAACCGGGGGGGGGGGGGGGGGGAGGGAAAGAGCCATCAGGCTGCGAGGGAGAAAACACAATATCAATATGTGTTTTAATAGATTCCCCTCCTACGTTTCTTTTCTTTCCGCCTCATTTCTCTCCCTCATTTCCACTGCGCTCACTTTCTGGTTTGGCCTGAAACAAAGCTCCGCCTCTCCCTCACCCTCCCCGTCCCCCCCCCCTCCCCCCCCTCCCCCCCTCCCCTGCTCCCCTGCAAGCCCATCAAACATGGAGGTTAATGAATTTGGTGCTCGCGCATGCCTCGGCTAATTGCATCGGCATTGGGAACGCCTCCCAGTATCACGAAATGCTTTCGCCGTCAAGATGGCCACCGGCTGGACGGCGCCAGCGTGACTCTGAGGAGGCCGGCTCGCCTCTGCTCTTGTAAAATCGTGACAGTCGATGGCGCCTGTGTGGCATTCTCATTCACTCAGTCGGGGAATGTGTGCAATTTGGTCAGTTTGCATTTTCAAACTGGCTACTCGTTTGTAGTGAAGATTTCTTATCGGAGGTTACGCTAATAAAAAACGTTTTTAATCTACCATTTGACTACAGAATTCACTCCGTCTGTCACCACTACTGTACTGCAGCCGGGCACGGAAACGCTGTTTGTGGAAGCACAAAGAGGGCTTTTTATTTGGGAAATGTAGCAGATAAGAGACCTTAAAAACTTTAGTTAACAGGAGCAATGGCTAGTCCAGGGAATTTAATTTAAAGTCCGTACTTGCTATTAAACAATTTCTTTAAATGGGGCAAAACTGAGAGTGCAAAAGTATCTTCCTTCTCTTGCAATATCATATACTTCAATCAAAACCTTATATTTTTCTTCAATATACTGTGTATATATACAAAAAAGAGGGGGGGGGCATGTGTATTCTCAATACTCAAACATTTTAATGTTTTAATGAGTCCCCTAACTCTCTATTTTGTGTGTGTTGTATTTCAATGACAGGCTTTCAAACTAAATTTAAAACGTATTGAAAAGCAACGCCCACCCCCTTTAAATAATTAACTACTAATTATAAAATGGTTTTGCATTATTAAAAGCTAATATAACTAGGCATGGGCCATCTGCAACAATAAAACAAGCTAATTGTGTTCATTTCTTCCACTCACATTAGCTGTGGGCCCATTAAAAATGCTGATTTGATTGTGACAGATAGCGATTAGTTTGTTATGTGTGAGATGAACCACTTACTGAAAGTCAGCTTTAGACTGGTCTGAATTTTTCAGGACTTTATACAGTGTTGCACCTTTTGATGGCTTAACTGGTTCCAAAAAGTCTTTCCCTGGCTACGTGTCTCTGTTCAATAGACACGTGAACATGTGGGATCCATACTAAACTAACCCTGGTGAAATGTTTTAAATATTAAAATATTCCACCGAAGCATTGTCTTCAGAGCCGGGAAGCTCGACACTTGGCGCTACGCGGCTGCGTCGTTGGTCTGAAACGTGGAGGCATCGCTGGTGCGTCACGCTGCTGCTATTGTTCTACTTTGGCTTCAGTCTCTGAGGGGAAATGAGAGCGTGTAATAAGGATTGTTCTAATTATTGATCCACCACTTCAAGGGTCCTCAATCACACATGCTGCTGGGGGATGGGGAGTGTTTGTGTGTGTGTGTGTGTGTGTGTGAAGGGATTTCTTAGGAAGCCTTGTGTATGTGGGAGGTGGAGGGGCGTCCATGTTGTCTAGTTGTGGTTCCTGGTCTGGTTCAACTCAAGTCTTTTCCCCTTTTTTGTGCATCAGGTGATTTTACCTTTTTGTTCAACACTACACACACACACACACACACAACCTCCTTTAACGCGTCACGTAGGCACCGGAAGAGTTCAGAGACACTAAATCAGTGAGAGGAAGATATAGAAGTTAATTAAAAAGAAAGAGGAAGCGATAAAGACTAATAGAGAGAGAGAGAGAGAGAGAGAGAGAGAGAGAGAGAGAGAGAGAGAGAGAGAGAGAGAGAGAGAGAGAGAGAGAGAGAGAGAGAGAGAGAGAGAGAGAGAGAGAGAGAGAGAGAGAGAGAGAGAGAGAGAGAGAGAGAGAGAGAGAGAGAGAGAGAGGAGAGAGAGAGAGAGAGAGAGAGAGAGAGAGAGAGAGAGAGAGAGAGAGAGAGAGAGAGCATGTGTGTGAAAGAGAGGAGACAGTAAGTGATAAGAAGGAATCACTGTATGGAGGCAGGGAGGAGAGAGAGGAGAGAGAGAGCACGATCGTAAGCCTAAAGGTTATTTGAAGGTGAGTGCCGTCTTTCTCCGCGCTCTTCAAATCTTCTTCACCTCTCTCTCTCTCTCTCTCTCTCTCGATGTGAGCCCATTGTGTAAATTTCCAATGTTTCTATTAGCATTTAAATGCTTGTTAGCTTTTAAAATGCTCAGTGCCCAAATGTCCCCCCAAAAAAGCAGTGTTCATTCATTCAGAATAAAGAATTATCTCAACCCATAAAGATGCATTTAATCATTCAGTCATTCGGAAAATATGGAGATAGACATAAATAATAGACCCACGTGGTCAACAAAACAAAAATATACATAAATATATAATGCTTAATAATACTTTAATTACATATTTTAAACAATATAAAACTTTTCCCTTTTTGCTGCTTCTCTTGTTACATTACACTGAATAAGGTGTTGGGCCAAAAAGAGCAATGTAAGTGCATACGTTTGGGATCGTATGGGCTTGTTTTAAGTGATTGATTGAGAAAAAAACACACTGTCGCTTGCGGCTATTGGGACGGTGAACATAACATGCATGTCAACCAGTTATTGAAGTGTAACTCTCCTGCTACCTAGATTAGTCAAAAGCTCGTTTCTCCCCAATGAAGGTGAACGTTTCTCTCTGAGTTTTTGAAGGTTCGGCTCGCTGGAAAATGTCCTTTATGGGGGCAGGGTTACAACCATGGAGCAGCCAAACGGGGGGGGGGGGGGGGGGCAGTACTACAACAGACTGTTGGACGCTCCTCTCTGAACAGGAACACCACCACGGACTCGTGTCTCCGTCATTCTTCTCATTTAAATTGGTCCAGAGCGAAGGGGCCAGGCGGGAAGAAAAAAAAAGGAGTCGGGCAGCTCACCGTGAGATTATTCACAGATGCAGTAATGCTGCTTAATGATGTGATTACAGAGCTGAATGGTATGTGAGGGAGGGGGGGGGGAGACTAAAGACAGAGGAGTTGGAAAGAGGAGGAGATAAGGGAGCAGAAGCTTGACGAAGGCAAGGAGAGAGTGAATGAGAGAGGAGTGGGGGGGCGGGGGGGGGGCAGGTGTGGAGGAGATACAGAAAGGAGAGAAGAGACAAGAATAGTAAAACTGGGCAACAGAAACTCACTCTGTTCAGTTGATCTAACTCTTTATTACTTCAAGGGCCAAAGCCACTATTTACGTCCTTTACATTGATTCATCTGCCGATTAGTTATCAAGTTAATTCATTGTAGAATGTCAGAAATTAGGGAAATATTGTTGATTATGATTATGTTTTTTTTTGTTGGTCCAAAACCCTAAGATATTCAATTAATTTTTAAAAAGCTGCTTTCATGATTAGTTATTAATTGATAAGTTCAGGTCTACATCTTGTTTCTGTCTTCTTTCCTTTACATTTAATGAGCCTGTCCTGCTGTCTTTCACAACTTATTAACCAGCAGAGTGTGTGTGTGTGTGTGTGTGTGTGTTTGGGGGTGGGTGGGTGTGTGTGTGTGTGTTTGGGGGTGGGTGTGGGTGTGGGTGTGTGAGAGAGAGACAACGCCCCCGCCCCCACAACATCACACTTATTAATCCCCCACTGTGCATCAATGCCAGACCTCTTCCATCAGGCTCTTAAACGCCAAATGTGTGTGTGTGTGTGTGTGTGCGTGTGTGCGTTATGCATATATGGCAGGTGCTTCTCATACACTTACAGATGAAGCTTATCCCATTGAAATGGTGCCGTGAAGCTCTCTCTAACTCGCACACACTGCTTTGTTGACCCTTGGGATTCACGCATGTACAGCTTGATAATTACTTTCTTTTGCCCACCCCACCCCCCCCCACTCCTCCACCTCAAGCACAACGCAGTGTCCCTGTTCTCCACTTAACCACCTGCCACTCCGCCGTCACGTGCCGCGATAACAAGAATGGCGCGGTCATCGATTCTGTTGACCCCAGGGACAAAAAAACCCAAACACATTCATGTATTCATAAATGGGACAGGATGTCTTGTGTTTTACAGTCACTGTCTCTTTCGGGCCGCATTTTCTTTCCCCCGACCTAAGAAAATCCTCTGCCCCGAAGGCAAGGCCAATGCCGTGGGGGGGGGAGGGGGGCCAGGTCCGAGGTTCTGGACACTGAGGAAATGGGCCGTGCCAGCACAGATCGATGGTAATCACACCTCTTCCCAGTTGGCTCCCTCGCATTGGGGGGAGGGAGACGGAAGGACGGAGAGAGGGAAGAGCCGGCGCGTGGGGGGGAGGACGATGTGGCAGCAGGGCGAGAGGGAGTGGGGGGGGTAATACAGGGAGCAGAAAAACGCCTAGATTCATGATTAGCGGAAAATAATATTACCCCCACCCCCGCCCACTCCCATCTCAATCCCATCCACCCCGACTCACCAAACAATGCACCCCCCCCCTGCACCTCTTCTTCTCTGAAATGTGTACTATTCCCCCTCTGAAGCAGAACACACCTCCTCGAGTGGCCCGTTGACGTTTCTCTTTGTCACGTCACAGTCGGTGTTGCACCTCAAAGGTTGCCTCTGTCTTTATTGCGATGTAATCCGAGCACGGGAACTCCGTATTTTTCACAGGACCTCGGGTGTTCTGCGATTTACGGTGGGAGGTAAAACACAGGGCGAAACGATCGCTGTGGTGTAGCGTGCTCTGGGGAAAAGGTTGACTGTGGCTCCAAGGTGGGACTGGTATTCTCTGACTCGGCCGGTTGTGTGTCACATCGCTGGGCAAACAAGACAAAAAAAAATAGAGGACCTTTAGACGGCAGATCATTGCACGCGAGAGACGTGCACACGCTCTACGCGCTCAGCGTCCCGGGATGGGTTCCTTGTCTGTCTGGACGGCACGAATGGAAATAATCAGTAGATGCATCCCGAATAACAATTGATTGATGACTTTCACAAATGATAAAACGTTTTGGTAGAAATCAGGAATTTGTCACCACGCGCTGCTGCCGATGACGGTTAAACTTGATCTCTGCCGTGTCAGCTTTAACCTCCCCGTCGTTTGATCACCAACAGAAATAACTCATGGAACATGGCAATGTCTCTCATCCTCACATGCGATTTATACCTCGGTTTGGTTTTCTGCCGGTTTCACAAACACCTGTCAGGTTGAAAATAGAAAAAGCCCTGCAGCGGCTTCGCTGTGTAACGCCACGTTGGGCTGAACTCGGAGACACCCCACCTCCCCCATCTGTGATCCGTCTCCTGTGTGTTTGATCCTGAATCCATAGTAGTAGTATGATCCCACACAGGCGTTCCTCACCTGGAGGGAAGTGAGTAATCGCTGGTGGGTCTATTTATTGTCACTTCGTCACTATTTCAAGGGAGAAAACGTCTAAAAGAGCCAGACATGTTTTACATAACTTCATGTCACCATGCTGAAATACCAAAAATGTGCCGTTTACAGCTTCTCAAATGGGATATGGGATCTATAATAGATGCTGATCTCGTTCAATCAAAGACATACAATAGATTCCCGTCTAACTCTGGTTCAACGGTTCTGTGTTTGAAAGAAACTAAACTTTATTCACAGATCAGGACTTGGCCAGATGTTCACCAGTTTACCAATCTACATTAAAAACCGTTTATTTCTTTCAATGTCACGAGAAGAGTCTCTGTTTTTGACAAAAGTTGCAGTAGTCACATTGGAGTTTTTGGTGGCGCAGCTATTCCTGTTGAATGATATCGTCTTTGACAGCTGCTGCACTGACTTTACATTTGGAGAAAAGACAGTAATTACATTTGATTTTCACTTCAGTACTTGTAGGTTCGCTGACTTGAGGTTTCTGAATTTGTTATTTTGGAGAAAAGTGTGCGCTGCATCTCTAGTTAGTTGGAGAAAATAAGGGTATTTTCACTATATTCTAGCGTTTTATCAACAAATCAATGATCAAATCAAAATCAATCAATTAGTTTAAGCGCTGTATCCTGGGATGTTTTTCCACCACTTATTGTAATAAATGCCACACTACATTATTAAAACCTAGGCACCACTTTGTCGTCTCTGTCTCTATGACGTTCTGTTTAATGGCTCTGTTGTTCAGTCAGTCAGCATGGAAGCTTGATCTGATGCACCGAGACGCAGCAATATGAGTCAGGTGGTTGTTGGTGTTGCTGCTGACTAGGTTGCTGTCACTGTGTGTGTGTGTGTGTGTGTGTGTGTGGGCAAAGTGCACGTGTGTGTTGCTGACTGTGATTATGTCAGCTGTCTCTGTGTCAGCCATCTTGACACCTCTGTGCACTTTTAAGTTTTCTGGGACCATCCCTCCTGACACCGAAATAGTCGCTCCAGCCATTCGAAAAAATAAATAACAAATCTTCACACACACACACACAAACAAGTTGCTGATGCGACAAATTATATTAGTATTGAAACTAAGCAGAAACAACACTAGACAAAACTGGAAGAGAAATAAAAGCTGTGTTTGTTATTTTTTTCTCTTTAAGACATTAAAAACATATTCATATCTATGATGAAATGTGTTGACTTCAATGGAGTTGATGGGCCAGGATCGGATCTTGTTGATTAGTCTGTTTGGTGGTGGTCAGCTGAATAAAATGGTAACATTTTAATCCAATGCCACCATGACCGGATCAATGCTAAGAGTCAGTAACAGGCCGTTTTACCACCTGTGTGGTGAGTCTCTACCGTGCAAACGGCTGATTGAATGGGTGAATTATATATTTTATATACAGAAGTACTATACCTTTCTCTCTTTGTTTGTAGGTGGATTACACACCTGGGAATCACTCTGAAGGGCGAGATGTGGGGTCGTTAAACTGTATGTGTCTCTTTTCTGTGGGGAGGGAACATATATGCATGTCAAGAGCATTTACGCAATGTAACTAACTTGTAGACAGAAAGTATTTTTTTCAGTTTTCTGATTCTTATTATCAGAACTTTAGATTTTTGATAACAGGTTTTCCAGGGAAACCTCTGTTGGTCATCAGTAAGATCAGAAACATTAAATACAAAGACGGGGACACAGGGCTGAGCTGCAGCGAGCAGAGCACTGTGTTAATGTGTGTGTGTGTCTGTTTGTGTTCTTTTGGCCACTACACACAAGCTAACTGACTGTACCCATCAGTCAAGGTTGTGTCTTATTATAGGTCATTAGTCTCTCAGCTCAGCTGCGACCTTGATGCTACCTGCTGAAGCATGTATATGTGTCATAGTTGGCAAGATGAGTCTGCGTGTGCGCTCTGAGGCTGCATTGTACACTAAGTGTATTACACTGCACAAAATGTGTGTCCAAGACCGCGTTCTGTCGCTGTAGGTGTTGTTTTTTTAACACACACACGTGTGTCACATGAGTGCTTTCGGCCTTGATGAGCCGTCGGCTCTTCGCTGTGTGTGATGGATGGATGGAAGCGGGGGGTCAGAGGAGGTCAGCCAACACGCTCCCGTGCAGAGAGGCGGCGGGGACAGCGCACAAAAATGTCCCTCGCAGAATTTAGAGCCACAGGAATAACACTGGTCTGAAATAAAAGTGCTTCCACCCACAATATAAACTGTCTGCCATGCATGACAACAGGCCCACCTGCCACAAGTAATAAACTCATTTAGGCCTTTACCCGACTATGACAGCTTCGCAGTGATTAGCTGAGCTAACACACCGTTAGCTTAGCTTGCAGCGGTGAGCTGAGCTAACACACACCGTTAGCTTAGCTTGCAGCTTGCGGGTGCCGGCGGTAGGATCATCTTCAAATATGGAGACTGAAAAAGGCCTCTAATCAAACTCCCAACACAAATATAAAATGATAAAACAGTATAGTAGTTTGTCAATATATTTGATCAAAGCTGTATTTTTATGGACCTATGGCAACATGATTTGACTTTTGTGAAGTTTTTTACGAGGCGTGATGAATAATGAGAATACGCACAGCTTTAGTGGGGATTGTTTTGGTCAATCGACAAACTGCTGTGTCTCATATTCATCCTGGCCAGAGTCTTAAGAAATAGTGTCCCATCTTAATAATCATTTTGATTAAATTTGGTTACTGCTGTGTTTGCGCCCACTGTGAAAGCTCTGGGAACCCCTCAAACGTTGACTCGCACGATGCTCTCAAGCTTCACATATAGTCAAAATCGTTGTGTGACATCAGTGAGCTCACTGGCATCCTGAGCCCCAGCAGTGTGTGAGTTCAGGTGACCGTATCAGTGAATACCAGTGGATCGGATTCATGTAGCAGATAGAAAACAGCCACCCAAAAATGTACCCGACGAGGAGAAGAGATTAGACGTTCTGGGTCGTTCTGTACCCCTCCCTCTATTGATTTCCGTGTCCCATGTCCTGTGCTAAACACAGCACTATTGGTAGAGAGACACTCCTCATGATGTAAGCCAATCCTGCGTTAGACGGAGAGAGAGAGAGAAAGACATCTTTTTCATTTTGCTCTTCCGATTTTTATTTTAGAGAAAGTCACACACGATTGGATTTTCTACAAAATAGTGTTGATAATTAATTTCTTTACAAAATAGGTTTTGCAAGAGAAAAATACAATACCAACACAATAAAATGAAAATAGCATGAGACTACTGTAGGATTGTAGTACTGACATCAGCTGGTGTTATTAATCTCAATGAGTAGCTCCAAGAAGACGGACTAAATGCCCATTTCACTGCTCTGTCCCATTAAATATATTGAAATCCTTCTTCAGGCCACGCTTGACCCGGTTGACCCCTCGAACACTTTTGACCTCGTGGATTGATGTTGTTGACGGTTTGGTCACGGCATTTATTATATAATTTATTAATGTTTTTTTTGCTGCCCCCACCACCTGACTTGAACAACTGGTTATCAATTTAGCTTTGTAGCTGTTTATTAGCAGGTTTATTGTTTGTTTTTGTGATATATGTCTTTACTGTCAGCACTTACAGTTTGCGTGTCTCGTCACCTCGTTTTGGGTGCACTGCCCCCGTGGATTTGCTGGTGGAACTCTACAGCCTATTACGTTGTGTTGCCTGAGGGGCAGCTGGCTTTTTCAGCATCTAATAGCCTTCTGTTTGCCAAGCAGAAACGCCAGGATCCGAAAGGCCATTACTGCGCAGGCTGTAATGCGTAATAACCTCAGTGTTTGTGGAGGAGCGTACACAGATTTAGTATAAATGAAAAGATCAGCGGTTGTATTGGTGAATGTAAATCCCCTTTCACGCTGCCGCTTCCTTCATCTTCCTCCCCTTTCATCTTCCTCTCCTCCTCCCTCTGTGTCGGGGCGGAGCATTCGGTTGCTTTGGCCTTGTGTCAAAGGGTGATCATTTAGGATTAGAATATTGTCCCCTTCGCTTTACTGAGCCATTCGTGTGCGCTAGTGTGTTGAGTTTGAGTCTGCTTGTGGGTGTGTGTGTGTGTGTGCGTGTGTGAAGACTGAGGGGGTCCCGGGGGGACAGATGGTCCCGTGCTCTCGTCTGGAGATCTCCGCCTGCCAGAGATCAGGCAAAAACAGTTACAGCACTTTCCGTTTGATTCGGCCCCGACCGACAGCCCAAAATAACAGACCTCTTTATTGTTATCAGATGAACTATCAACACGTTGTGGGGAGAGCTACACAAAATGACACTGACAGCAGATTTTGTTTTGTCCTTCTGACACTTTGTCACGGCCTGCTTTGTATAGCTGAAGGATTACATGTTTTTTGTTTGTCCGCGGAGGAATGTGTTTACCTTCCAAACTGCATGACTTTACTTCATAGAGTATGTAGTTTCTAAAAGTCTCTCTATTCAAAAGGATGCTTGGTCTCACACATGCACACACACACACACACACTGATAAGGAGAGGGTTTTTTTCCCTGGATATCAGAGCACCAAGCTCAGTATTCTCCTTTTTTATAATGTGGACAATAAGCTTTTAGAGCCTGCTTTGTCCTCCTCATAAACATCTCTGTTGGCAGTAATGCTCTCAGAAGAGAGAGAATGATCACACACACACACACACACACACACACACACACACCTGCTGTACATACAGTGCAGTCTGTCTGACGTAAGCGGCCAACAAAACATCGGGCGTGGAAAGGGAACAGACAGACGGACTGGCAAGACATCGCCAGAGACTTCAGTCATCTTGACTTCAACTACGCCCCGTTGAATTCAGGATGGACCTTCAGTCTCTCACCCCGTCCAAAAGACTTACATACTTACTGCGGCCCAGATGTGTTGCTGACCCAGTGGACCACAGGGGACAAAGTAGCTTGTTGAAGTCAGGTGGTGTAGAATGTTATAAAGCATAGCACAGTCTCACTGTGTGAACTTACTTATAGCGCTGAGTAGTTAGGCTACTGATGAAGGGGTTTAATAATGCACCGGTTTTTGAAAGAGACGTAGAGATTTATGTTCAAGAAGTGGAGTGTTTTCTGGGAGCGTGGATCTGTCGTCCTGGTAACAGACGCCCTTGCCAAGTGTAAATCTCGTCATATCGGTTGATACGACATGCAGAGAATCTGGAGAATGTAACTGATCCATGTCGTCTTTGTGGCTTGTCGATCCGTCTCTGTGTGCGTAAAGTAAGTTTGTGGGTCCGTACCCATCATTTCAAATTGTTCAGTACAACCAGAGGAGCGTGTGGCTGCAATGTGGCACTCGGTGTAAACTACGTTTTGGTGGACACGTCCATCCGAGGGGAAGAGGGGAGGCGTGTGAGCGAGGGCTAACCGGCTCCCTTCTCGTTTTCCCATACCCCCAAATTCCTGTGTCACATGATCCTCTCTCGCACTCACTCCCGTATATAGCCACATACACACACACACATGCAGACAATTTAACAGGACAACTCATCTCAATTTCAGCTTCTGCAGCTCGAGTATACATCCCGCTGAGATTAAGATTGACTCTTACTATTTGGAATAGTCATTTCAGTCCATCAGCTGGTCAATTTTCATTTTTTATGTCCCATTCCTGAATCACAAAAGTGTGGAAAGTCACTCATAATAGAATATATCTGTAGAGAACTGCCTTTTTTGACACTGAAGAGGTTTTAAGATGGTCTATGAACTTCTCTTTAGTCATTACCATGATGTGGCTTCACTTCCCAGCAGTATGAACTGTGGATTTTTGGAATTATACAAAGGCTAGTTTTCATTCATTCGTACGTTCATTCATTTATTTAGACTGCAGACAAACACAAATAAGTATCTAAAATATGTATCTATATGTATCAATATGCATGTATCTAAATATGTGCAATTGATTACAAATTTATGTCACCCTTAAAAACTAAATATCTTAGTTTTGTGTTCACAACCGTGCTCCCGTTTTGTTTTCCCCTTGCAGTTTATTCCATTTGATCGGATCAAAATATCTTTATGGTCTATTTTGAATTTGTTGTCCCGACACCAGCTGTGGACACTTGTGACACTTGTCATGCAGGACACCGTCCACCAGAGTCCAGTGTTTGACTGTTGAACGGAGCCTGCTGCAGGTCAAACTGAGGCTACAGGAGGAGGAGGAAGAGGAGGAGGAGTTTGATGTCTCTAATTTTGTGTGATTTAACTGAACTCTGGAATGTTTACTTTCCTTTAATCTTTAGCTTTCTACCTCATGTCTCTTGTCACCATCTGTGAACCTCCCACTCTCCTCTTTCTGTCTCCCACGTCTCCCGTACACATAAATCCTCCCTATTGCTTTACTGTCACTCTCTTCTCTTTCCTTTTCCTCTAACCTCACCTCCCCCCCCCCCCCCCCCCCCCCTGCATGCGTCTGATCGTCTCACCTTTGCTCTTCTTGGGGCCGGCCCGAGGGGGACTTTTTGGCAGGATAGCTATTGATTAAGCCCGGTGCGCTGGTGTGTAGATTTCACCTTTACAGCTGAAGAGTCAGTTGGATGAAATCCAATATGACATTCAAGTTGTCCGCCCACATCGTCGGGGTGGGCATCATCCTTCCTCCATGGTGGAGAGACGAGAGGCTTCATGTGTGCAGCAGTACTAGAACTGCAGTACGACATGCAGTAAATAACAGCGAGCGCACAAATTGGACTGTTATTACTTTCATTCGATCTTTTATTTAGCCAGAATAATCCCTTTGAGATTTTGAACCTCATTTCCGAAGGGGTCCCAATAATGTAATCAATAATGATTTTACTTTTTACACCCTTCTATGCTGGAGTAATAAACTTGATAATGAATCTGATCAGATTTTACTGCTCCATGATGATTCATTCTCTGCTCTAGTTAAATGGTTCCCCTATTTCATCTTCTCAAGATTCCTCCCCTCCTCCCCTCCTCCCCTCCTCTCCTCCTCTTTCTCTTCCTTCTACCCTTCCTCTGCGCACCGCCCCCCTTCTCCCTCCCCCCGACGGTTTCATGTCCCAGGTGACCGAGCAGAGCTGTGCCCTTGAGGGAGCTCTATGCGGCAGGAGCAGTAAATACCTGCTGTCCACCCACAAATACTCAGGGTCGTCCCCCGGAATGAGCACGGTGTGAGGTTTTTTTACGGTTCCTCTGGGACGAGCGCGTTGGTGAAACCGGGAAAAGGGAGACAGCTGGATTCGCCCAGAGCCATTTCCATTCCTTTTGAATTCATAAGCATATTTTTAGGGTTGGATGCCGTGAGCATGATACATGATCTAGAACAAAGAACTACTTTCAAGAAATACTACGGTATTTTTGTTTTGTTCTGTGGTATCAATTGTGGTGGAAGGGTGAATTTATTTTTATATGGGATTCGCTAATTGATTTAGTTGTTGTAATTTATACATATTAATGTTCTTTCCCAGGCCTCCAAAATCTATGTTAGATTTCAGTTATCTTTTTAGGCTTCTTTTAGCATTCTTGAACAATAACAAATAAACAACTAACGTGTCTTGTTTCAGAAAATGAAACATAAAAGGGACTCCAGTCACCTGTGTGAAATATAAAATGTAATGGTTGCGTGGCAAATCTAAAAATATATGTACATGTATCCACATAAACATATACATAAATGCATGCCTTATCAGTCAATGTTTCATTCACATCGAACCGCCTCAGTTTTTCATTGTTTACTTGCTAATAATAACTCAAATATTCAATGGAGGCGCCTTGTGTTTGTTTCAGCAGAACTGTGCCAAGAGAGATAATTTTCCATAAGTAGCCTCGACTCCCTTCCTGTTCTGTTGTAACCCTCCCCCGGTAGCCATAGCAACCCCTGTCGTTTCCAAGAAGGGGCCCGCTCGCTCGCCGCGCGCGGCGTGAGCACGAAGGGGCTCTTGATCCACGGGGTCACATGTTCTCCTCGCCTCTTCTCGTCCACAGCATCTGTCGCTCCCTCTGTCGGCTCCCACGTCGCTCCCCTCTCCATTCCTTTCGGAGCGTCTCTGACCCTCGCTGACCGCCTCCGACGCTCGCTTTATCACTCGCCCGGAAAGTCGATAGCGCCCGGAAAATACCCACAATGCAGTAGTGCCATTCCTGTGGAATAGTGAGAGGGTGTAGGAGCAGTGGCTGAGGGAGGGCAGGCCCCGTCTGTTCTGTACGTTTGCGTGTATGATGTTACCGAACAACAGCATTCCCGCTATAAATAGCGCCGATGGATGTGATGCTGAAGATCATTTATCATGAAAGTGCCCAGCAGAAGGGAAAGGTGAGCGCAGAGCGGCGTCTCCCGGGGGGTTTTCCATGGGTTGGAAGTTCTTTCATTCTTATAGACATCTTTTTAAAGCAGTTTTTCCCTCTACAAACAAAAAGGTTTCACTGAACATTTCGTGCTGACAACCAAAGTCTGCATCCTGCCACAGACCAGCAATCAGGGTTCTTTAAAAAAAAAAAAAAGGTTTTGGCCTAACCATTTTATTCATATGTTCACTATTTTATTCAAGATTTTGTGAAGCAGGATATGCTTTTTAATTCTTCGCTTCCTGATGAATCATCTCACGACCTCTCAGATTTATCTTGTGACCTCTTTGGGGGTGGTCTTGACCCCCAATGGTCTATTAATCAACATGCAGACTAGTAATGAGTAAGGCTTGCTATTAAACGCTTTTCCCTCCCCAAAGGCAAAAAGGTTAGGGCTACAGCTGTGGGTGGTTTTCTGAGATAAGATAATCGGATCATTTACCAACCCCCACAGGTGAAATAACCCGACATCAAACATCTAACAAGGACACGGTATTCATGCTGCATGTTTCGCTTAACTGCTAAACTTTCTTAGATCTCAGATAGCGATCAGATTCCAGCTCGCTCAGCTGACTGCCGAGGGGCGTGTCTGCTGAGAGGGGGGGGGGGGGGTGTCCCTAATACCACAGGAGCCCCTAATCCCCTGTTAAAGTGTCACCGTTGGGCCGTTCGGGGGCGCCCTCCGCCTGGCACACCCGCCCCCGAAATAGCATCTGGTGGTGTTGTTGTTTTTGTTGTTGTTGTTGTGGTGGTTCTCTGCTGTTATTGGATCGGTAAACACGCTTTAGCAGACACACGTAGGATGACTGAGATCTCCGTGGTTGATGTCATGCAACCAGGTGGAGCAAGCCCGGACAGGATGTTACACTCACAACACACACACACACGCGAACGCACACACACACACACACACGCACACACTGATCTTCTTTGTTAGAGGGAGAAAAAGCTGATAAGCAGGATGACAATAAAGAGCTGCTGGTAGAGTCGGAGGGAGGAAGGGAGAGTGAACCAGAGAGGTTGAGTGGGGAGGGAAAGAGGGAGAGTGGGTGGGATAATAAGAGAAATGAGTATGGGGGGGCGTGGGGGGAGGGAGGCATACCGTGTTGACACATCACAGCCGAGTCATTTTAGATAGTATTTATTTCAGCTGCTATTTTCAGTTTGGCCTTTCTCCCTGCTCGCCTCCCCAACCTTGGATATCAAGATCACGCTGACACCCCCAACCCCCCCCTCCCCCCATAAGAGCAGATGAAGGTGAGGAAGAAAAGCAAGGAGGCGGAGCGGGAGGGAGAAGCCTCAGCTACTATGGTAAGTCCGGGGAGGGGCTCCTCCTCCACCCTCCCCACTCTAAGGTGGTTTGTAGGGCAGGGGCCAGCTTCAACGCGGCTTGGGAGGGGGGGGGGGGGGGGGAGATTTACCCTCGTTGACATATTTAACAACAAAAAAACAAAAAAAGATAGAGATAGATGGAGGGGGGCAGATGGGATTTGTGGGGTGTCCTTCCTGCAGCGTGAAAGACACAGAGAGACGCTTAGCGCTTTGTTTGGTCACCGCTGTGTAGTTAGATAGACCCCCCCACTCTCCCCCCCCCCACACACACACACACACACACACACCTCCCTCTCCTCCTCTGCTCTGCACCCGACATCCTCGGGTCCCCCCGCCCACCACCCACCCTCTACTCCCTTCTTTCCTCCCACCATCCCCGTTGTGCAGGGCATCGACCAGACAGCGGGAGGAAGCTGTTGTATCCGCTTACCTTCCGGCTCTCCCATTCGTTGGTGTCCTTTGATTTTTTTTTTACCTGAGCAAATGGCACCTTGCTCTTTCCTTTCGAGTGGGATGGATGCCCATGCGGTTAAGACAGGGACCGACTGACTGACTGAGTGAGTGGATGAATGCTCGGCTGATCGGCCACTCTCAGCTCAGGTTTTGTGAACATGGCTGTTGAAGAGGGTGTTGTCTTCCTAACACAAGTGAGTAACTTGTATATATATGTATGTATATATGTAAATATATTTATTCGGATGGATTTGCGTTGTGATTTGGCTCGTGACTGTGTCACAGGTTGATGTTGTGAGTTCAGCAGTGCAGCAAACCACTAGAAGGCACTAGAAGTCACTCATCGGGACCGGTTGGCTGTTCATGTGTGTGCTGATGGAAACGCTGCTCTCAGATGTACAGTGAATGTTTGTCTGCAGGGTGACAGCATGCACGGGGATTTGTCAGCCATTGTTACGGAGCGTAATTGAAAGTTGGATATTAAGTTCTGTGTCAATGGTTGAGCAACTTTGATACTTTTTCTTTTGAAGGAATACTTTCTCTCAGACATTTCACAAACAAGATCAACTCTTGATTGTGCTTTGAGGCTAGCAGTTTCCCCCTGCTTCAAGTCTTTATGCTAAGCTAAGCCAACTGTATCCCTTCCTTCCTGCTTCATGTGCAATGTACAAATGTAAGACCGGGATCAATCTTCTCATGTGGCCCTCAGCAAGACAGCAAAGCAGTGTATTTCACAAATATATTTCTTGAGGATATAATAAAAGCATGTGGTGTGAGCCCTATGGCTTAGTGCTTTAAGAAGCAACTTTAGCTTCAGTCATTTACTCACTCACTCCTTCCGTCCTTCTCCTTTTGTGGCGGTTAGGACACATTAGACCACTTGTTTCCTCTCCGTGGTGCTCGTGGAATGTGTGCATGCATCCACTGTGCGGAGGCTGCAAGATCTCCGCTTATAGATTACCATTCACTGCGCTGCCGATAACATACCTCTTAAAGTCTCACTGAGGATTCTCTGGTGAGAATTACATGAACGCCTTAATCCATCAATAGCCTGAGTATGATTTACCATGGGATGAAGGAGGAGGTACTAGGGCAGAGGGGATTTGATGTGGAGGTTGGTGCGGTGATGTACCTTTGGCCTTGGTGGGTATTGTGGCCTGTCACTGGATGCCCCTGGCTGGCTCTGTGCTTGCAGATCTGGGATGATTTGTGTGTTTTGTGATGTCAGGAGAGATGGGGATACAGGATGCACCTCTAAGCTCGCTCAGTTCACCCAGAGCCTGCAGCAGTCACATCAACATTGTCCCTGTTGTCTGTTTTTGTTTTTTATTGCATGTGTTTTTAGTGGGTAAGGTGTGCGCAGACTCATACGTGTTAGTGGATTCCTTCCAAAATGCTGCACAAGTTTCTGTCCTGTTACACGCTAGAGTGACGGCGATATCATTCTTCACACATCTAAATATGCTCCACCACAGAGACGACCATTGTGTTGATTTCATGAGGACAGCTAGTACACAGCACGGATTCATTCTTTTTTGTATGCACTCCATCTTCAGTGAGTACAGTTTCCCATTGACAAAACCCTGTGAGTACAAAACTATGCAGAAAAAATATCTCCTATTACGTACTGTTATTATTTGGCCACCATTGAAAAGACAAAAGAGTTTAAGTTTTATGTCCAGAGGCCCTTTGAAGAATGTCATTTTAGTTCAGAGTGCATGACAATATTTTTGTGACAATTCTTTTAAAAAAGGTAGGAGTCCCTTTAGGGGATATTTCAAGCCTTCAGATATGGATGTTGGTGTCTGTCTCACACATATAGGCCCGGGCTTCATTACAGGTTGAGTTTCAGCGGGTTGTTCTGCTTTAAGGATTTCGATCGAGAAGTCCGAACCTTAATAACGAATAGATGTGCAGTAAACTGACCAAGCCCACATATGACCTTCAACCGTCAATAATAAGGCGACACTGTTCGTGTTTAAAGAGAATGTGCACACACCGCAAATATGAGCTTCATTTTTTATCAATGTAAGACTAAAATTAGGAATGCAAAGCTCTCTGCTTTTCCAGTTAAATTCCCTTTTCTCTCTCTCTCTCATCATCTCCCTTCTATCTAACATTATATTAATGCTTTCCTTCAGGCTTAACCTAGTCTTTAACGGCCCATTTTCTTTTGAACCCCTGATCTGTGGAGGCTTAATGATATTTCTTTTACTAATCTCTTGCCCCGTCCTGCGTAATACTTGGTTCACAAAGACTTTAAGATGGCTCATCTTGGACATGGCTGGGATCTGTATGGAGGGTTGGACATGTTGCTGTCTGCTTTTCACTGCGGCCATTAAGGGATAAACTGATGAATAGTGATTTATGGGTGAAGACTACTTAATCTGTTGGCAATTCAGCTTGGCCAGATGCAGAAAGAGAAGCAACGACAACTGTGTGCAGTTTGAAGGACTATTGCTTAAATCGTGACCTATGAAAAACATGCACAATTTAAAAAGACTTTTAGAATTTCATATTTTTACACATGCGTTGTGTATTTCTAATCATATCTGTGATGTATTGATTTTCGCCTCCCGTGCTTTTCCCAAGAGGATTGTGATTGGTTTAAAGAAAATCATTTAAAGCAATAATGTTGAAACCAGTTCCAAAGAAAAACACATACACAGTACATTCAAATAGAAAACTTAAATCTTAAATCCCCATCCCAGAAATTAGGAGAACACACAGAAAGAGGAGAAAATCAAAAAGTTATAAACTTTATATATGCAGTTTATTTTAAAGAAATGATCACCATACTCCGAGTCAGTTTGTGTTTTTTTTTTGCATGTTTTTCCTTCACAAAGATGTTGTTTTCATCCTCGCAGTGTGCAACTAGTAACCTGTGTCATTGTTTCCTGCACATAATACACGCAGGAAACTTATTATAGTGTTGAGGTGCTCTGCTGGCTGGGTTTTAAACCGGGGGAGAGGGGGGGGGGGGGGGGGGATAGCCAAAGTGTTTCAAAGGTCACCGTGGAAGGACTGACTTGTAGTGGAGTAGTAGAGTGGTCTTTGTTCCTCATGCTGAGCTACGATGTTGAATTGAACCCTATTCAGATGGACAGAATCCAGCTGTCGACGTCCAGAAGAACGGAAACACCAAGAAAGAACAGAAAGGTCAACGAGCGGTTTAGTGCCGTGAAAAACAGTCCTTCCCCGGGAGAGGGAATAAGGAAGAAGACGTCTCTAGATGTGCACTGATATGAGCTCCGGCTTAATGGTTTCTGGTAATCAGGGAATGACTTCCAGTTGGCCTCGCTTCATCTGCCATCATGTTGTTTAGCGCGTGAGCACACGCGGACGTAAATATTTTCCTCTCACCGTTTCCGGCGGCTTATCGGCGGACCGATCTGATGCCGGGTGGCTTGTTCACTCACACTTGGGCTTACGGTCACATCCCTCTATGTCCGTCAGAGTTATTTCTGGAAAAGCAGGGCGGAGGGGTGGGGGGGGGGGGGGGGGAAGAGTACAATGTTGGATAACCGGTTTATCCCCAGTGTCACCCGGACGCAGGGCTAAATTTAGCAGGTCTGGGCCTTTTGATAATTCAGGGGAAGTTGTTTTTATTTTTTTTTGAAGCATCTGTTATGAAGCAGCGTTTCACGGCTTCTCTCCCTCCGTCTTCTCAGCGGCTCAAGTGCTGAGTTTGAAAAAAAATAAAAATAGAAATAAGCAAAAAGAAATGCTCTTTGCGAGGGCTGCCGCCAAGAAGTCGGGAGACCAAATGTGCCGAGTTTGCTGTGTGTCACTTCATGTCAGACCAAATGTCCTCGGAGCTGACATGAATACAGAAGAGAAACACAAACTCTCTCTCTTCATATTCTCTCCTCCTGCATCTCCTCGTCTGCTCTTATCCTCCCCCCCTCCCTTTCCTCGTCTCTCTCTCTCTCTCTCTCTCTCTCTCTCTCTCACACACACACCACATTTGTTATAGGGGCAAAAAAAAAATGCTTGCCTCATCATATTTTGTTAGTGTGCGAAGCTCTATTTCGGTAGTGGAATAAAGGGCATTGAGGCAGCAGAATAGAGAAGGCTCTCTTTCTGGTAGCACCGCGACATTTAACTTCTTTACTGGTGGATTCCGTGAGCGAGGTCTGTGTGGGAGAGAGGAGGTCTTTGTCTGCAGGGACCACCCCGGGTCGCTGAACTTCCTACCTTTGGGAGTCGGAGACTCTTGGGACGGAACAAAGCTGGAATAACAGCTCGGTGGGATCTGATGGTGGACGCCGGATGACGTGTTGTTGTTTGGGATGATTCGCTCCTGCTCTGCTCCCTCTTTCGCGGATTTCCTTTTTGAGGGGTCTCGGTGTTGCCTTAGTTTGAAACACCAGTGGACTTTTGCTTTCAATGGAACGACGGCGCTGCTGTGTGTATGGATATTGGCTCGTTTTTTTCCCGTGTTAGGATGTCCTGTGGCACGCCTGAGAAGCTATGACAGAGTTTTACCTGGTAATAACCTGTGTGCCTAATGGTGAACTGTGTGAAGCAGATAAGTGTGATGCTGAAGTCCCTCACGTCTGGCCTTTCTTTGCTTTCTCCTCCCCAGTCCGACAACAATGCCAGTTACTTGCGAGCTGCCCGGGCGGAAACCTAGAAAAGGTCCTTGACTACGTCAAGGGTGGGGTTGAGATCAACATTTGCAATCAGGTATGTTCCTGCGAGTGTCTTCCACGCACATACACATGCCATCGCCACACCGCTGCCGGGGGCAAATCTGCAATTGAAGGCCTAAA